>NC_054472.1:90086617-90389803 GCF_017639515.1 Carcharodon carcharias | reverse complement strand
CCATTCAATCATGGCTGATAACTTTCTCAACCCCATTCTCCCGCCTTCTCCCCGTAACCTTTGATCCCCTTACCAATCAAGAACCTATCTATCTCGGTCTTAAATACACTCAATGACCTGGCCTCCACAGCATTCTGTGGCAAGGAATTCCACAGATTCACCACTCTCTGGATAAAGAAGTTTCTCCTCATCTCTGTTCTAAAAGGTCTTCCCTTTACTCTGAGGCTGTGCCCTCAGGTCCTAGTCCCTCCTACTAATGGAAACATCTTCCCCACGTTCACTTTATTCAGGCCTTTCAGTAGGCTAAGTTTCAATCAGATCCCCCCTCATCCTTCTAAACTCCATCGAGTATAGATCCAGAGTGCTCAAACATTCCTCATATGTTAAGTCTTTCATTCCTGAGATCATTCTTGTGAACCTCCTCTGGACCCTCTCCAGGGCCAGCACATCCTTCCTGAGATACGGGGCTCAAAATTGCTCACAATATTCTAAATGTGGTCTGATCAGAGCCTTATAAAGCCTCAGCAGCACATCCCTGCTTTTATATTCTAGTCCTCTCAAAATAAATGCTAAAATTGCATTTGCCTTCCTAACCACCGACTCAACCTGCAAGTTAACCTTAAGAGAATTCTGGACTAGGACTCCCAAGTCCCTTTGCACTCCAGAGTTCTGAATTCTCTCCCCATTTAGAAAATAGTCAATGCCTCTATTCTTCCTATCAAAGTGCATGACCTCACACTTTCCCACGTTGTATTCCATCTGCCACTTCTTTGCCCATTCTCCTGACCTGTCCAAATCCTTCTGCAGCCTCCCCACCTCCTCAATACTACCTGTCCCTCCACCTATCTTTGTATCATCTGCAAACTTAGCCAGGATGCCCTCAGTTCCTTCATCTATATCATTAATGTATAAAGTGAAAAGTTGTGGTCCCAACACTGACCGCTGCAGAACTCTACTAGTCACCGGCCGCCATCCTGAGAAGGGCCCCCTTACCCCACTCTCTGCCTCCTGCCAGACAGCCAATCTTCTATCCATGCTAGTACCTTGCCTCTAACAGCATGGGCTCTTATCTTACTGAGCAGCCTCCTGTGCGGCACCTTGTCAAAGGCCTTCTTGAAGTCCAAGTAGATAACATCCATTTGCTCTCCTTTGTCTAACCTACTTGTTACCTCCTCAAAGAATTCCATCAGATTTGTCAGGCATGACCTCCCCTTGATGAAACCATGCTGACTTTGCCTGATTTTACCATGCACTTCCAAGTATTCTGAAATCTCATCCTTAATAATGGACTCTAAAATCTTACCAATGACCGAGATCAGGCTAATTGGCCTGTAATTTCCCGTCTTTTGCCTCACTCTCGTCTTAAACAGGGGGGTTACATTAGTGATTTTCCAGTCCTCTGGGACCCTCCCTGACTTGTGATCCCTGAAAGATCACCACTAACGTCTCCACTATCTCTTCAGCTATCTCCTTCAGAACTCTGGGGTGTAATCCATCTGCTCCAGGTGATTTATCCACCTTCAGATCTTTCAGTTTTCCTAGCACCTTCTCCTTGGTCTCGGTTTGGACCAGTGTCACCCATGGTTCAAGCTAACAGCTCAGCCTTGCAGCGTGGATTAGGAGAATGCCTGCACCCGAGCTGAGAGCACAGCACGCAGTCCAGTGGGTAAGGCTGCCGCCAATCAGTCAGGTGGAGTGGGGCGGAGTTTAATGCAGCCATGCAGCGCACTAAACTCTGGCTGTCCAAGTGGTAGCCAGCACTCTCCCGCATGCATTAAGGGGCCTTCAGACTTAACCAAGAGGTTCTTCGTATACCCAAGCTAACCCACACGTCTCTCTTTCATCCTGCAATATCTGTACAACATCAGGGGCATGGAGCCGGGTGACCTAGCTGCATGCCTCATGGCTTACAGGGAGTGGAAACAACACAGAGAAGAGTGTGTGACAGAGGGGCTTGGTTGAGCAGAGGGAGGAGCAGCACGCTCAGGAAGAAGGTGCAGCTAGAGCTCCACGCATGCTTAAAAGCCACAACGAGCCCTCACTGGTCAGCGCCTAGCTAAACCCAGGGTCTACAGACGGTGCTTGTCATTCCTGCAGATGACAGAGAACCAGTGTTGCCGTAGACTGCGCCTGTCCAGGGAACTGGCCAGTCATGTCTGCTGCCTGTCGTGGTGCCACAGGGACATGGATGGCATCCGCTGCCTGTGCTTGTGAAAGTGACCACGGCGCTCAATTTTTATGCCAGTGGCTCCTTTCAGGGTTCCACAGGTGAACTCTGTAGGACATTGCAAGCCTCCACCCGCAAATGCATCCAGTAGACACATGACTTTGTGCATTTCACCCGTGATCAGGAAAGCCAGGATTTGGAAGCACTGGCATTTGCCCAGATCTCAGGTTTTCCACAGGTGCAGGGTGCCATTGACTGCACTCACGTGGCACTCAGATCTCCGTGGCAACAAGCCATCAACTACAACTGCAAGGGCTTCCAGTTGCTGAATGTTCAACTGGTGTGCGACCACCACAAGCACATCCTTAAGGTCTGCGCATGGTTCCTGGGGAGTGTCCACAACTCCCATATTCTTAGTCAGTCTCAGGTCCCTGACGTCTTTCAGCGTCCACAGAGGCTACAGGGTTGGCTGCTTGGGGACAAGGGCTCCCCACAGAGGATGTGGCTGATGATACCCGTGCAGCGGCCTCAGAGTGCAGCAGAGAGAAGGTACAACGAGGCTCATGCTGCAAGTCACATCTTGGTGGAGCAAACCATGTAAATGAGGTTCTGGTGCCTGAATCAGTCCGGTGGAGCCCTGCAATACAGTCCACAGAGGGTGTCACACATCATCATCACCTACTGAGCCCTTTTCAACCTGGCGCTGCAATGGGGAGAGGAACTGGCCGAGAAGAGTATGGAGGAGCTGCACGTCTCCACCAATGAGGAAGACATCGATGTGGATGAGGGTGAGGAGCTCCTCGAAGGCAAGGATGATGGTGATAAGGCCATCGCATGGCCAGATGAGGCAGGGCACTCAGGAGGCCCTCATAGCTGCTAGATTCGTGGAGGATGATGACGACAACATGCAGTGAGGAGTCACCATTGATTCTCACATTGCATCTGTGAATGTTTGACTCCAGTCTGGCTGATGGCAGTGAACATACCCTCTGTGATCAGGCTCCTGTCATGGAGATGCAACAGATGCCCACAACTCCCTACATTCCAGGAGGATGATGACGACATGCAGTGTGGACACTCCATGGGTCTTCACATAGCTCATGTGAATGACTCCTGTCTGACTGATGGCACTTCACTTGCGCTCTGTGAACAGGGTCACAGCATGGAAATGTTCATTCTCCTGATCTTATGACATCCTTCAGTATCACACTGTCACCAGACACAGATGCTCATGAGATGGGGGTCCAGCAACACCTCAAAAAAGTACATAGAGAACGACAGAACACTGCTGCAGGCCCAGCACATTCTGGCAGCAATGGTGAGCCCCATCAAGGTGCAGGCATGACTGATGTGACCAGTGACAATGAAGGTGCACAATCAGTATGCTGGGAAGGTTGCATAAAGCACAGGGAAGAGACCCTGGGCTGAGACACCTGCCTTTATCTTGTGCAGGGGCTAAGATTTCAGGTCTGAGCAACACAAACACCACTCATCAGAATAAGGAGCCATAGGCAAAGGAATCTCGGGATTTTATTAATGAAGTGAACATTCTATACAAGTGATCAACACCCATGTGACGTAATTTACTTGGATAAAAACAAAAAACTGCCGTTGCTGGAAATCCAAAACAAAAACAGAATTACCTGGAAAAACTCAGCAGGTCTGGCAGCATCGGCGGAGAAGAAAAGAGTTGACGTTTCGAGTCATCATGACCCTTCCACAGAACAGTAGTCTACTTGGACTTCAGCAAGGCTTTTGATAAGGTCCCACATGGGAGACTGATAATGAAGGTAAGGGCCCTTGGGATCCAAGGCAATTTGGATCTAGAATTGGCTGAATGGCAGGAAGCAGAGGGTGATGTTTCAAGGGATGTTTTTGTGACTGGATACCTGTGTTCAGTGGGGTTCCACAGGGATCAGTGTTAGATCCCTTGCTGTTTGTGGTATATATAAATGATTTAGACTTGAAGGTAGGAGGATTGATCAGTAAGTTCAAGGATGACACAAAAATTGGTGGGATGGTAAATAGTGATGACGATAGCCTTAATTACAGGAGGATATAGACGGGCTAGTCAGGTGAGCTGATCAGTGGCAAATGGAATTTAATCTGGATAAGTGTGAGGTGATGCACTTGGGCAGGACAAACAAGGCACGGGAATACACGATGAATGGTAGGACCCTGGAAAGTACCGAGGATCAGAAGGACCTTAGTGTGCATGTCCACCGGTACCTTAAGGCAGTGGGACAGGTAGATAAGGTGGTTAAGAAGGCAAATGGGATACTTGCCTTTATTAGCCGAGGCATAGGATATAAGAGCAGGGAGGCTATGCTGGAGCTGTATAAAATGCGGTTAGGCCACAGCTAGGGTGTTGCATGCAGTTCTGGAATCTGCATTATAGGAAGGATGCAGTTGCACTAGAAAGAATGCAGAGGAGATTGGATAGACTGGGGTTATTTTCTCTGGAGCGGAGGAGATTGAGTGGGGACATGATTGAGCTGTATAAAATTATGAGGAGCATAGATAGGGTAGCCAAGAAGGAACTTTTCCCCTTGGTGGAGGGATCAATAATCAGGGGGCATAGATTTAAGGTAAGGGGCAGGAGGTTTAGAGGGGATGTGAGGAAAATCTTTTTCACCCAGAGGGTGGTGGGAATCTGGAACTCACTGCCTGAATGGGTGGTAGAGGCAGAAACCCTCATAACATTTAAATATTTGAATGTGCACTTGTGATGCCATTGGCATACAAGGCAATGGGCTTAGCGTTGGATTAGAATAGTTAGGTACTTGTTTGACCGACGTAGATTCAATGGGCCGAAGGGCCTTTCTCTGTGCTGTAGACCTCTAAGACTAACACCTGTGTCAAAGCTGTGCAACTACACCTTAACTTTTCTAACCCTGCTGCTACATCTTGGTGCTCCCCCGACATCCACAGCAGACGTAGAGGTAGCCTGCTGACTGCTACCCCTTTCTGTGATGACGTTAACAGGCGCCCTCTGGAGGGCCGAGACCTGGAGGGCCCCGGCCTGCTTTTGGGGTCCAACTGTGTGGCAGTGGCACCCTCCTTGGCTTGTGCAGCTGGAGCTGCTGGGGTCACAAGAAGAAGGAATTAGGATGGGCCAGACACTGGCTGGAGATGGCCGCAGGGTATGTACCTGCTGATCCTCCTCCCTATAGGTGCCCGAGGATCTCGGACTGACTCTTTGAGGAGAAGGGGAAGCTGGAGTGAGATTGAGCTGCCCCACACCCTCTTGCGTTGACACTGTTGGAGGCCAACTATGAGATTCAGCCCACACAGCAGTGCAGGATCGATGACCTGGACCAAGGTCTCTATGACGGCCTCTACCCTACTAGTGTTGACCTCAGTGCATTGGCATGCCGGCGCTATCACCTCAAACTGAAGGCGGATGGACTCCTCCATCGTGCCTTGCAATCTGACAAGTGCAGCAGGCATCCCTTTCTGATGTTCCTGAGCTTGCCTTTGCAACTCCAGCAACTGAGGTATGACCAAACCCAGAGGCTCGTCATCCAACTCAGGCTTAGCAGATTTCTGGCCTCCAGCAATCCTCCAAGTGCTGGATCCCTGGGAAGTCCATGCCACTGCCTGCTGTGGAACAGACAGTGCGATGTGCTCACCAGACTATGACCCCAAAGCAACTCTAAAACTTGGTCCCACCAAGGTGCGTGTCTCTGCGCTGGAGGAGTGTGTGGATGAGCACTGTGATGGATCTTCAATTAGGGTTTTAGCAGATTCCTCTTTTCCTCTTGAGGTGTTTTGGGGACTTAAGTTGAGGACCTGGCTCATGGACTCCCTCAGCTGTTTCCCAGGTGTGCTTGTAAAAGCAAGGAGAGATAGTGCATGGCTGTATGAAACAGGACACACCACTTACAGAATGATGGATGTTACACTGAGGATCCGCACTTGTTTGGACACTGCCAACCTCACCATCAGCACAGGAGTGGTCCAGACCTTTGCCAGCCAGCAGTATGACTCTATTTTCAAAAGTCTGTGAGGACCTAGATGTCAGGCATTCCTCCACCAGTCTGCAACCTCTTCCTCTTGTTGTGTGCCAGCTTGTCCTGCATTAATACAGATAGGAAGAATAAGCAGGATGCCTGCCAGGTCAGATGATAATTACGCCTGGCATGTGTGGGTGGTGAGTGGTCCCATAGATAGGATGAGGGCAATAAATGTGTGTGAAGAGAGTGAATGGTAATATCCCTTGAACTGGCAGAGAGTGAGATCCCTGTAGACGTATGATGGGTTTGTGACTGTGAGAGTTGAGACCGATGAGAAGAGTGACTTACCCTGGCGGAACGGAGGTGGTCATTCATCCTATTGCAGCACTGGGTGGCTGTTCTCTTTTGCAAGGCATTAGCACTGACCACCACTGCTATCGCCTCCCAAGCCAGATTGGGGATGTTGTTGCCCCTCCTGCGGCCAGACGGGTGTAGGGAAAATCATGGCGGGCCTTCACGGCATCCAAAAGACACTCCAGGGACACGTCACTGAATCAGGGGGCTGCAGTCATCTTGGCTTTCGGGGCCAGGTCCTCTGTGCAGCAGTTCTGCACTGGAGGCACTAAGAGGTGTGTGCGTGGCTGCACTTCAAACATGGCACCCAGCGTGAGGAAGCGGCGAGGTGACAGCATAGCAGGCAAATGAGAGGCCGCCCGCCAGCAACCTGGCATGCTTCGTGGAAATATACGATGAACGAGGTGGGAATGGGACGATAAGGCATGAAAAGCTGCCATTGCAGCCGGAGGGTAAAATGTTCTTTTTCCTGCCCGCTACCGCACTTAGCACAGATCTGGGATGATTCCACCCCATATCTTCCAATGTCACCAGGTGATTACCATAATGACTGTGGCTTTTTTTTACCCAAAATTCTGAAGGGAAGAACTGCAACGGCTTAATTGCTAAGTGCATAACCTAGTGTTGAACTGAGTTGGGTTTAACTCATTTACTGTCCCAAGTTATCAGCTAGCTGTAGTTGAGTGATTATAATTGGCCTCAATGCCCCAAAGCCAAGGAGAAAATTTTCAGTTAATTTTCAATTCAATTTTCAGTTGTGCCGATTGTTATCCAATGACACCTAATCCATACGTGATTCGCATGAAGACGGAATCTTATGTGTGATTCCCCACTGTCCATGGAGCTCTCACACACAAAGTGATCAATTTAACAAGGTTGCGGATGTGTCACAAAATGACCAGGATGAGTCATGACCATACTGTCCAGTCCAAGTGCTTCTAGCATTTCATCAATCAACAGTATCTTGGTTATGTGTCAACAGCAGGTGTCTTGCCTTGTTTCATGCTGTAATCTACCTGGAGATAATCTATTTCCTCCAACTGGGTTAATAATAAACAATTTTGAAACCTGCAGTTAATAAGATTCACCAGAAAATACTTAACAGATCAGGCAGCATCTGTGGATAGAGAAACAAAGTTATATTTCAGATCCAAAAGATCATCAACCTGAAATGTTAACATTGCTTCTCTCTTCATAGACGCTGTTTTTCCTACTAGTTTTACCATGCGCTATTTTCATTTCAGATTTCCAGCATCTCCTGTATTTTGCTTTTGTTCAGAAGGTTCAACTGAAAGAGTTCATTAATAATCAATAACTATAAACATACAAAATAGCAGTAGTTGGCTATTCAACCCTCCGAGCCTGCTGCGCCATTCAATAAGACCATGTCTCATCTGTTTGTGTTTAGAATTCTACATTCCCATCTACCCCCAATAACCTTTGATTCTCTTGCCTAACAAGAATCTGATCTAAATCCGCCTTAAAAATATTCAATGACCCCACTTCCACAGTCTTTTGAGGTAGGATGTTCCAAAGTTGTACAATCCTTAGAGAAAAAATTTTCTTCTCATCTCTGTCCGAAAAGGGCAACCCCTAATTTTAAAACAGTGCCCCCTAGTTTAGGACTCAGCCACAAGAGGAAACAGCCTTTTCACTCCCACCTTGTCAATACCATTCAGAATCATATAAACTTCAATCAGGTCACCCCTCACTCTTCTAAACTCTGGTGGAAACAAGCCCAGTCTGTCTAACCTTTCCTCATAAGACAACCCGCTCATTCCAGGTGTCAATCTGGTAAACCTCCTCTGAACCACCTCCAACACATGCCTCCAATACATTTACATCCTTCTTTAAATAAGGAGATCAAAACTGTACACAGTATTCAAGATGTGATCTCACCAGTGCCCTGTATAACTGAAGCATAACTTATATGTTCAATTCCTCTCGTAATAAAGGATAGCATTCCATTAGCATTCTTATTACTTGCTGTATGTGCATACTAATGTTTTGTGACTCATGCACTAGAACAGCTAGATCCCTCTGCACCTCAGAATTCTGTGGCAATTATCTGTTTAAGTAATACTCTGCTTTTTTTTATTCTTCTTACCAAAGTAAACAACTTCACATTTTCCATTATACTCCATCTGCCAGATTTTTGCCCACTCACTCAACTTATCTATATCTGTCTACAACCTCCTTATGTCCTCTTCACAGCATACATGATCTCAATCGGAGAGAGAACGTAAAAATTGCATTGAGGGTATGATTGCCCTTCTCAAAGAATGTTGAAATATAGTCGCACAGAAGGAAGACCTCCCCAGGGGATCTCAAAATAACCACCTATGTAATATCCTGGTGTCACAGTCATATTGACAGCCAAGAAGAATCTCAGCTGATCACATTTCCTCAACCCTTACAGGCAAGATTCTAAAATGAGCCTCTCATTAACAAGAGGAGAGAAGGGCAGGGAGGCAGGTGACTGCAGAATTATTCCTCACCAATCACTACCAAAGGAGTGCTGCCATTTCCTATGTGGTTAAAGCAGCAGAGAAATTTACTTTCTTTGGAGTTTGACATTTCAAACATAATCATCTGGTCTTTGCTGCAGTACCACTGAAATCAGAAATAAGAATAAGAAAAAACATTGAGAGCTGCTTTGGCTTTCACGTTATGTGAGCAAGGAATCTGACTGCACTTATAAATAAATTTACAAGATTACAAATGTTTCTAAAAGTATAGACATGCATCAATGTCCAAATCCCTTTATCATAAAGGAATATGAACTCCATCATAACAATTCAGCCCAAGTTTCTGATGTTCAATCAACATTTCAAACTCACCATGGCTTGGCCACTGTAGTTATCATCCAGAATGCAGAGAGAATTCCAAGAAGAAATACCGCGAAATAAATGAGTAGATCGAAAATATCTTTGAAAACTAAGCAGCCTTCTGATCTTCCTTGCTGAAGCCAATTCTCCAGTTTCTGGTGGTACTGCAAAACATAAAAAGAGTGCTTGATTTGAAGATTATTTTCTTAATATTTTACATGAAAGAACAGTACTGTTCTATAACTTATATTTAATCTTTCACGGGACCAGAGTATCACCGGCTAGGCCAGCAACTGTTGTCCATCTCTAACTGCCTTTGAAAAGGCAGTGGTGAGCTGCATCCTTGAGCCACAAAGTCCATGAGGTGTAGATACCACACAGTGCTGTTAGGGAGGAAGTTCCAGGATTTTGATCTAATGGCAGCAAAGGAAAGCAATATAATTCCAAGTCAGGATGGTGTGTGTCTTGGAGGGGAACTTGTAGTGCAGGTGCTCCCATGCACCTGTTGCCTTTGTCCTTGAAGGCAGTAGAGATCATGAGTTTGAAAGGTGCCATTGAAGGAGCCTTGGTGAATTGCTGCAGTGCATCTTGTAGATAATACACACGGCTGCCATTGTGCGCCCCGTGGTAAAGGGAGTGAGTGTTTAAGGTAATGATTGGGGTTTCAAGCAAGCAGGCTGCTTTGCCCTGAAGCTTTGAGTGTTGTTGGAGCTGCACTCATACAGGCAAGTGGAGAGTATTTCATCACACTCGTCGCTTGTGCCTTGTAGATAGATGGTGGAAAGGCTTTGGGGGGAGGGGGGGGGTGTCAGACAATCAGTTACTCATCAATGAATTCCTAGCCTCTGACCTGCTCTTGTAGCAAATGTATTTATATGGCTGATCCAGTCTGGTCAATCGTAACCTACAGAATGTTGATAGTGGTGGGGGAGATTTAGTGATGTTAATACTATGTCATGGGGTGATGATTACATTCTCTCTTCTTGGAGATGGTCATGGGTTGGAATTGTGTGGCATAAATGTTACTTGCCATATCAGTCCAAGCCTGAATTTGCCCAGCTGCATGCAGGTGCAGATTTCTTCAGTATGAGGAGTTGTGAATGGTATTGAACACTGTGCTATCAGCAGCAAATATCCCCACTTCGGACCTTATATTAGAGGGAAAGTCATTGATGAAGCAGCTGAAAATGGTTGAGCCTAGGACACCACGCTGAGGAACTCCTCAGCTATGTCCCCAGGCAGAGATGATTCCCCTCCAACAGCTGCAATCATCTTACTTTGTGCGAGGTATAACTCCAACCAGTGGAAAGTTATCCCTGATTCCCATTGACTTCAATTTTGCTGAGTCCACTTGATGCCATACTTGATCAAATGCTGCCCTGACATCAAGGAAAGCCACTTACAGCCCATCTCGAATTCACTCTTTTGTCCACGTTTATATCATGGCTGTAATGAGTTCAGGAACTGAGTGGCCCTGGCGGAATACAAACTGAACATCAGTGAGCAGGTTATTGCTATCAAGTGATACTTACTCAGCAATGTTCATGTCCTTCATCACTTTGCTGATGATTGAGAGTGATGGGATGGCAACTGGCCGAATTGGATGTCATTATTTTATGGATAAGACACAACTGGGCAATTTTTCACATTGTTGGGTAGATGCCCATTTATAGTAGCTGTACTGGAAAAGCGTGGCTCGAAGCATAGCTAGTTCTGAAGCATACATCTTCAGTACTACAGCCAGGATGTTGTTAGGGCCCATAGCCTTTGCTGTATTGAGGCTAGTTTCTATGAAAAGGATCATCCTCTCGCACTTTTGGTTGAAGATGGTTATAAATGCTTCAGCCTCGTCTTTTGCACTTACATGCTTAGGTATCCCCATCATTGAGGATAGAAATGTTTGTGGAGCCTCTTCCTCTAGTTAATTGTTTAATTGTCCACCACTATGCACAATTGGATGTGGCAGGACTGCAGAGCTTTGATTTGATTTTTTGGTTGTGGTATTACTTCACTCTGTCTATTGCATGCTGCTGCTTCTTTCTAGCATGCATGTTAAGTTTTGTGTTGTAACTTCATCAGGTTGACATTTCATTTTTAGGCCTGTCTGATGCTGCTCCTGGCATGCTCTTCTATACTCCTTATTGAGCCAAGGTTGGTCCCATGACTCGATGGCAGTGGTAGCGTGAGGGATATATCAGAACATGAGGCTACAGATTGTAGTTATATACAATTCTGCTACTGCTGGCCCACAGTGCTTAATGGATACTCAGTTTTAAGCTGCTGGATCTGTTCTGAAACTATCCCTTTTAGCATGGTGGTCATGCCACACAACATGATGAAGTGTATCCTCAGTGTGAAGAGAGACTCAATCTCTACAAGGACTATGTCATGGACAGATGCATCTGCAGCAGGTAGATTGGTGAGGATGAGGCCAAGTAGTTTTTTTCCTCATGTTGGTTCTCTCACCTCCTGCCGCAGATCCAGTCTGGCAAATATATCCTTCAGGACTCAGCCAGCTAGGTCAGTAGCGCTGCTACCAAGTCACTCTTGGTGATGGACACTGAACTCTCTAGCCAGAGTACATTCTGTGCCCTTACTACCCTCAGTGCTTTTTCTAAGTGGTGTTCAACATGCACGAACACTGAGTCATCAACTGAGGGTGGGCAGTCGGTAGCAATCAGCAGGGGGTGTTCCTTGTCCAGGTTTGACGTGGCATACCCTAGGATGGTGGTGGCTGCAATATATGATTTGGTGGGTATGAATGAATGTGTTAAGCTGTTGCTTGACTAGTCTGTGGGACAGCTCTCACAAATTTGGGACAAGTCCCCAGATGCCATGGTGGGATATGATTTCATGTCTCCGGAGCATTAGTCAGGGCATCTGAATTACTCGGGCAGTAACATTACCACTATGTTACCATTCCTGATATTAATAATAGACATATGACTTTAGCATTTCCACTTAATTAACTATCTGCTATGTACCACTGATGCCAACTAATGACACTAACTCATTCGACATTACTTCAGGACTATCAAAGACTACTTGTCTGATGCACAATCTTTGATGTGTTATAATTTTCTCCATTTGAGTGTTGGAAGGTTGAAGTCATCATGTTACATTTCATAATCTCACCATCAATACCCTCCTCCTGGCCACTGTCTCAGACTATAACATCAATTTCCTGCTAGACTTTGAGCTTGGGTTTCCAGCCCCACTCCCTGATCATCGCAAAGACAACCTACTTCAAACAACACCTACCTCCATCCCTACTTCAGTCCATCTTCACCTGAAACCTTTATCCATGCCACCATCACCTCCATACTCAATTATTCCAATGTTGACATCCTATCCTCTACTCTCCACAAGCTCATACAAAAATCCACAACAAGTCTTACTCGCCCATTTTCCTCCATCGTCACTCAGGCTACGTCTCCCAGTCTCCAATATCTCAAGTTTAAAATTCTTATCTGTATGTTTAAATCTCTGCATGATCTCAATTCACCCTATCTAAACAGCTTCCTCCAGTTTTATAAACTCTCTCACTATTTCCTATCAACTCCTTTCTCCCTTCACCCACATGTGCTTTCAGCCAGTTAGATCCTATGCTATGAAATTCATTCCATAAATCCCTATATCTCGCCACCTTTCAAGATCCTTTTGAAATCCACCTTTAAACTTGTAGTTACCCTATTTTCCAATTGTTTTTCTGTTAGTTCAGTGTTTGGCTTTCCTTATGCATCCATGAAGTGCCTTGGGAAGTTTTTCTACCTTTTAAAGGTACTATATAAAACACAACGTTGTGTGTTCTAGCTTTTTATAACATGAGTACCTAGTTATTAAAACTGCAGGAAAATAAGAGTACAACTACATGTATTATGTAGTCATCAAAAAGATGATTGAAAGATAATCAACCTGAAACATAATGTACTCAACAGGTGCAGCCAGATCTGTTGAATGTTACAAGAATTGTGTGTTTTTATTTCAAGATTTCCAGGATCCAGAGTACTTAGCTTTTTTTTTATATATGTACTTTGCGCCAACTCCAATCTCCATATTTGAATAAGGAGATTAATAACTGAAGAAAATTTTAATGTCGTCCAATTTTCAGAGACAGAAGAACTAAATAATTTCATTCTGTAAAAGATCTTTCCCTTCTTATCTATTAAACCATATATATGATTTTTATTCTAGCCTCAACTGATCGTATTTTTAAAAAAATACATTCACATCAGACGACAACTGAGCTCCTTGCTAGGTCACTTCAGAAGGCAATTCAGGGTCAAACCACATTGTTTTTAGTCTGGGGTCATGTATAGGTCTGCCCAGGTTAAGGAAAGGGCAGCCTTACATTCGTGAATGTTACTGAACCAGATGGTTTTTTATAACAACCCAGTGGTTTCGTGGTCACCCATTGCTGATGCTAGCTTTTCATTCCAAATTTATTTAACTGACAGAATTTAAAATTTCCTATCCGTCATGGTGGGATTTGAACTCATGACTCCAGAGCATTAGTTCAAGCCTTTGGATTACTAGTCCAGTAACATGACCAATGTGTTAGCATAATTTGCGCTGAATTTATGATTCCCACTGTCAAAAACTGTTCCTACAGATTACATTTTTTCAACTTTCAAACATAAATAAATCCAACAAGATGAAATCATTTGTGATGCAGAATAATTTTCCTCAACTTTAGTTAACTAAGTGAAAGTGCTATCTGCAATGTACCACTGATGCCAATTATTGAAGGTTAACAAAGTTTCTGATCTCCACTAACCTAAATTAGAGCTTAAATTTCTTCTTTAGATGGATATTTTTGGCCAGTAGCATCAAACGCAATCCAAAACCCAAGCAAAATAATTTCCATGGTTTTGACAACTACTATGGATGCTGCCAATTTTTCAAAACAGTAAAACAACTAAATCGGGTGAACCAGTCATGAGCCACCTCATCTCTTGTTGGAGATGATCATTGCCTGACCTTTGTGTGGCGTGAATGTTCCTTGCCACTTATCAGCCCAAACCTAAATATTGTCCAGGTTGTGCTGCATATGGACACAGGCTGCTCGAGTATCTGACCAGTCGCAAATGGTGAACATTGTGCAATCATCAGTGAACATCCCCAATTTTGACTTTATGATGGGAGGAAGATCATTGCACAATTGTTGGGAGCCAACAAGTGCTGTTTTCATATTTTTTAGGCCATTTTTGTTGGAATTCTGTATTGTATAATTTAAAAAAATTAAGTGGAATAATTTTCACTATTGGCAATTGGAACTGGTCTAATGAAGTCAACACTAAAAGTGTGAAGAAGTGCAAATAAATGTATACAAATTAATAATTGAAAAGGCAGGAGCCCATTCTCATTAGCCATGGACCATAGGAGAGATGTGAAAGTTTGAAAATGACAAGAGGAGCAGAGATAAAATGTTTGTCATCACTTGAAAGACCAGGCCACAACTAACTCACTTTTCGGAATTAGTCAAATAAATGTGTCATCATGATGCAACAAGTGAAATTTTTAAAAAACCTGCATGATAAAATCTTGGAAAATCTAGGACCTGGGAAGGGCAGAAAGGTGATGCAATTCAGTCAGGGGCAGAGTGGGCTACAATTTGGAGAACCCAGATCCACCAGGTTTCTACACCACATACTTTGAACAGGATGGCACACTTCCAAAGCCAAGTCCTTTACATTTTGCAAATTTTTGGAAGCTTCCCTGGAATATCCTAGCAACTAAACTCAGCTCACAGTGGAACTCACATCAGGTGAAAGCAAGCAAATGTTTTCTTCTGGGCCTCCTGGAGGACCCCACAATATAAATATCTAAGGAAAATAATTGCAGAGGGATTGATTACCTTAGGGCTAATGCCTTGACATTTCCTGTAGGGATTCAAAATTTATTTTGAATTTCAATCGACTAGATAACAATCTCAGGCTCCTCCACACAAATTTTTAAAAATTCTTTGGCAGGATGTGGGTGTTGCTAGCTAGATCAGCATTTGCTGCTGTTCCAAATTGCTGTTGAGAAGGTGGTGGTGAGCGTCTTCTTGAACTGCTGCAGTCCATGTGGTGTAGGTACACCCACAGTGCTGTTAGGGAGGGGAGTTACAGGATTTTGACCCAATGACAGTGAAGGAATGGTGATATATTTCCAAGTCAGGATGGTGTGTGGCTTAGAGGAAAATTTGCAGATGATGGTGTTCCCATGCATCTGGGCCCTCTGTCCTTCTAGGTGGTAGAGTTCACAGATTGGAAGATGCAGTGAAAGAAGCCTTGGTGGTTTGCTGCACTGCATCTTGTAGATGGTACACACTGCTGCCACTATGTGTCAGTGGTGAAGGGGGAGTCAATCAAGCAGGCAGCTTTGTCCTTGGATAGTGTCAACATTCTTTTGTATTATTGGAGCTGCACTCATCCAGGTAAGTGGAGGGTATTCCATCACACTCCTGACTTGTGCCTTGTTGGTGGAGGACAGGCTTTGGGGAGTCAAGAGATATGTAACACGCCACAGGATTCCCAATCTTTGACCTGCTCTTGTAGCCACAGTATTTATATTGTCCAGTTCAGTTCTGATCAACGGTAGCCCCCAGGATGTTGATAGTGGGGGATTCAGTGATGGTAATGCCATTGAATGTCGTGGAGAGGTGGTTACATTGTCTCTTGTTGGAGATGATCATTGTCTGACCTTTGTGTGGCGTGAATGTTCCTTGCCACTTATCAGCCCAAACCTAAATATTGTCCAGGTTGTGCTGCATATGGACACAGGCTGCTCGAGTATCTGACCAGTCGCAAATGGTGAACATTGTGCAATCATCAGTGAACGTCCCCAATTTTGACTTTATGATGGGAGGAAGATCATTGATGAAGCAGCTAAAAATGGTTGGGCCTTGGACACTACCCTGAGGAACTCCTGCAGTGATATCCTGGAACTGAGATGTTTGGCTCAATTCCAGTGTTGTAGCCTTACTGGAACAGCTGGACTATGGGCACGTTTAGTTCTAGAACGCAAGTCTTCAATACTATTGCTGGAATGTTGTCAGTGTCTATAGCCTTTGCAAAATCCAATGCCTTCAGCCACTGCAGTGTCATTGCCCTCTTGGCACCAGATTTGCAAGCCACTCCCGATCTCTTCAATTCCGCATACAAGAAACTCGGCACCTGGAAGTGCAGGAGTTACTTCCTTTCCATCCATCCTTGGCCGCCACTTTGCCGCGTCAAAGACGTTATGCTTCAAAGTGTGATGCAATTTGATGGACAAATTGTCACCATTTTGAATGATTGGTAGCACGCTCCTCCAAGTCATTAATGGCAATGCTGCCAAGCTTCGAGGAGAGCTTCAGAGTGTCTTTGAAGCGTTTTCCTTGTCCTTCGACTGTTAGCCAATTGAGACCTTAGAAAACAGGACCTGGCGGGGGAGATGATTTTTGGCCATCCAGTCATGGTGTCCAATCCATCGAAGTTGATTTTACAGGATTTTTCCCTGAATGTTTGTGGCACTAGCTTCAAGAAGGACGTAGCGTTTGTTTGACAGTCCTCCCTTGAATCTGGAGGATGTGGCGGAGGCTTTGCTGATGGAATATCTCTAGCACTCTTATATGTCACTGTTGCAATCCAGGACTTCCTGCAGTACAGGAGTGCAGTATACCAACCACTCTGAACATTAGAGACAGGAACATTATTGAAACAAAATTCATATCAACTTATACCTGGTCAGCCAAATATTCCACCTCCCATATATGAAGAAGGAGAGACTTTGGAATATGTTTAGCACTTCCCATACCTTGGCAGCCACTTCTCTCAAAAGGTCACCACTGACATGGAGATCCAACACTGGAACAGCTGCGCCAGCTCAGCCTTCGACAAACTACGTTAGCGAGTATTTGACAACAAAGACATCTGCAAGTCAGCAATTGCTCTAATGTTCAGAGTGGTTGGTATACTGCACTCCTGTACTGCAGGAAGTCCTGGATTGTGCATCAGTGACATATAAGACTGCTAGGGAAATTCCATCTGCAAAGCCTTCGCCACATCCTCCAGATTCAATGGGAGGGCTGTCAAACAAACGCTACTGTCCTTCTTGAAGCTAGTTCCATAAGCATTCAGGGAAAAATCCTGCAAAATCAACTTCAATGGATTGGACACCACGTCTGGATGGCCAAAAATCGTCCCCCCCGCCAGGTCCTGTTTTCTCAGGTTCAAGTGGCCAACAGTCAAGGGAGGACAAGGAAAACTCTTAAAAGACACTCTGAAGCTCTCCTCGAAGTGTGGCAGCATTTCATTAATGACTGGGAGGAGCGTGCTACCAATCATTCAAAATGGTGACAACTTGTCCATCAAGTTGCATCACACTTTGAAGCATAACGTCTTTGATGAGGCAAAGTGGCAGCCAAGGAGGGATGGAAAGGAAGTAACTCCTGCACTCCTTGTGGGACATCATGTCCCAGGTGGCCAAAGGTCTGCAGGTTCAGAATTGGCCTTTACAGTCCCATGAAAACCTGTGGCTGAAACTAGTGACCCTGAGCAGATGTCAACCTCAAATCAAGGGAAAACAGACAACGATGAAATATTGTCCAGAACGTCTCTGGTTTTCATCATTACTTGCTGCAAGAATACTTATGGGCTTCCACAATCCCCTAAAATAAGCATTGCCCATTTAAGTTACTGCAGCAAGATCCTATTCATTACTACAAATATTCCCTCCCTGCTGTAGCACACTCCCTTTGAAGAGCAGAGACACCACTAGGAGTTCACCTACATATGCAAATAGCTCTAACACAGAAAAATAGGTTACAATTATGGCGGATTTGGTAGATGCCCTGGCTCAATCCACAACCAGGGACAACATGCCTAAAGAAAATTTCTCTCGACCCTCGGCTTCTTGCCCCAAATGATCAATCATTTCCTACAGCTCAACACTTGATATTCTAATACCTTCCTTGTTCAATCATTGCTGCCCTCATCTGCTACCAGTTCATACTGCAACACCCTCAGTCCAAATTTGGAAGGGCTCTTTGGAAAAGCACTCACTACTCTAGGATGATCCTGAAGAGCAAAAGTAACCAGTCACCATGAACTATTTTTGACAAGACCTCTTATAGCTATTATCAAATAATTCTGTTACACAGTAAATGAGAAATTCAACATTCAATAAATTCAATATTTTTGCATGTAAATTATAGGCTAAAACAGGAGACATTACTGATAGCAAAATCTCTTTCACATTCCCAAAAAAAGCATGCAAGTGTTGAGGTAGGTATTGAAAAACACTGTAGACATTGCACATGTCACACAAGGACTAGTAAATATGCTAAAGAGCAGGTGTGCCTGGATATTCTCCTGAAATTATCCATTTAATTGTAGTATAGTGCATGAAGAACAATGAAAACAATTAATTACTATAATGGTGCTATAGACCACAATTGCACATTCCAATATTAAGGGAATTATATCTTATACTAATAAATTTAAAATGCCTGTGCAACGTTTTATTTTACTTGCCTAAAAACGGTATATAAAACAGATAATTATTGCTTCTGATCTAATTAACATTCTCAAGAGGAAACTTCTCAGATATTCCAAGCAATCAACTCGTTAGAAACTATAGCTTAATTAGATGTTGTGAAGCACCTATCTCCACCAAATTACATGAAGGTTGATTTCTATCCACAAATTACCTTTGTTTTTTCCCTAAGTAACTATAACATACCCATGAGATTCTGGACTGCACAGGAGATCAGCTACAACTTCAGAAAGTGGAGATGGCAAAATTCATACCGATTTTTGCTCTACACCAGTTTTACTGAAGGCCAGAAAACTACACAATACATTATCTCTGTGCTCACATCTGTGTAACTGCCTCTTACCGTAATATGATCTTTCAGTCATATGCTATAAAGCTGCTTGAAATTTCATGGACGTGCTGCTATAAAAGATGATACTGTGAATGATGTAAGAATACTGCTCAAATGGCTGCTAAGTGGCATCATAGATGCATTGCAAATCCCTGTGTAATCAACTTCACTGGTTAAACTATTCACACATCGCTAACTGTAATGACAACTTGGAAAAAACCCAGAAATAGCATTAAAACATGTGAAAAAAAGAGATCAAAGCACCTTTCAGTTTAAAGACAAATTACTTCTGAAATTTAACAAAGAACTGCGTCATTGCAGTGCAGTTGTGAAAAGCAGCATATACAATGTGGTTTCAACAAGACACAGGCACTGCATTTCAGTAGTACTATTTTCCGTACATCTCTGGTAAGTAGTGCATTCACTATTTTAAGGAATTTTCATGCTTAATATCAGATGTGGTTGATAATGCCTTTCAAACAAGTGTGTTACTTCTGGAAAAATAACCTGAAGCTTTTAAAAATGGCCAAGGACTTTGAGTAAAAGTGTTAATGAAGGTATGGAAAGACAGCGATAACTTTATATGTAGTTTGGTTTTTTTTTGTTTTTAATTATGTTGGAAACTTTACTTTAAGCTGTGGTTATTTGAGTTTAATTGAAAGAAAAATAGCAGCCATTCAAAGCATTTCTGCTTTGAAATAGACTTCTAACTCTGAGGTCAACTATATGTACTTGCAATAATCTTTTCCCCACTTGTATATTCTTCTCTATTAGTCTATGTAGGTAGGATGTATTGCAAAAGAGACAGAGAATAGCAGATATGTTAACTGAATATGTCACAAATTACTTCTGGGTGAAAGTTAACAGGTTTCCAAAAATTATCCCTGTTTCAATAATAACATAGAAAGGCATCAAGGCACTTCACAAAAACATATTCAAAAACAAAAGCAAAAGCTGGGAATGACTAAATGTTTGGTTAAAGAGATATATTTTAAAGGAGTTCTTACAGAAAGAGCGATGCAGTAGTGGAGGTTTGAGGAGGGAATTCCAGAGCATGGGGCCAAGATCCTGAAGGAACAGCTGACAGTGGGACAAAGGGATTCGAGGATGCAGAGTGACCAGAGTTGGAGAAACATGAAGTTCGCATTCTGGAGAGGGTTAGAGATAGGGAAAGGCAAAGCCACGAAAGAATTAAAATTTAGGGCATTGGCAGAATCCGCGCCAATGTATACCGGCAAGCAGAGCTGATGAATAAATAGGATTTCGTGCAAATAGGATAGTTTTTCATCAACTGAAGTTTATGGAGGGTGGAAGATTGAAGGTGAAACAAGAGAGCTTTAGAATATTTCAGCCTGGAGGTGAAAAAAGCCTGGAAGAGGGTACCAGTGGTGATTGGCCAATGCGTAGGACTGACATAGAAGTACTGGGATTAATTGGTAGGTGGTCTTTGTGACACAGATCCTAAGCAGTTGGAAACTCAGCTCAACTAGATAGGATGCTCAGGCTTTTAAAGGTCTGGTTCAACACAAGAAAATAGCTGGGGTGGAGAATGGAACTGACATGGAGGGTACTGAATTTATGGTGGGCCTGCAGATGATGGCTGCAGAAGTCCTTGTTTACATTGCTGAAACCGCAATTCACCTAGATCTGGATTTTAGACAAGCGTTACAATAGAACAGTGGGCAAGAAAGGTAGGTGGTGACAAGTAGAGAAGGAGCTCATCAAAATACATGTAGAACCTAAATACTTCTGATAATATTACCAAAGGCCAAAAGATGGATTCCCCAGCAGTAGCCCACTCAGCTCTTTGATCCTGTTCTGTCATTCTATTGGATCATGACATGTGTATCTCAACTCTGTTTACCTGCCATTGCTCCATTTCTTATTGGATTACCTAACCCAACAAAGCCTAATCTTGAAAAATTCAAGTGACACAGAATTTACCTTTTTGGGGACGATGATTCCAGATTTGCATGAAGTTTTGTATGACAGAGTTTTTGCTGATTTCACTCCTAGCACGTCCTAGCTCTAAGTTTAAGCTTACGCCTTTTTGTTCTAGATTCCTCCAGCAGAGGAGATAGATTTTCTGCATTGATTCTCAAATCCATTCATCATTTTAAACACCTCAATTAGATCACTGCTCAACCTTCTAAAGTCTAGGGGATACAAACCAAATTTATACATTGTGTACTCATAATCCTGACATCATGCTGAAGGATATGCACTGTTTCCCTTCCAAGATCAATAGGTCTTTCCTGAGGAATGAATCAAAGATAGATCCTTGGGGCAATCCAATGGTAACATTCTTCCAAGGCATGAAGAGAAACCAAAGCTGGAAATGCTTTAGCACTGTTTAGAAAGGAACCAAATGATGATAGTCCCATTTAGCTGGAGATGGAAGAGAAACATTGGAGGAAAATGATGTGGTCAACCACATTAAAAGTTGCAGAGGTCAAGGTGGATGGGGAGAGGTAATATAACAGTGACTGTTTTGAAAGATATCAATATGACTGATAAAAGTCAATTTGCTGCAGGGGGAGAAATCAGATTAAAGAGATTTCGAACATGAAGATTTTGGAAAGATGACAAGGACTTAGGGCAGATTAAAGAACTTTAGATATGAAAGGGAGGTTGGAGATGGGGCAGTAGTTTGCAGTGGGGGCGAGGGTTAGTTTTTGAGCAAGCAGGCGATGATGGTTGTTTTGAAAGGAGTGGGACAATACGTAAGGAGAGGGAGATGACAATGGTTTAGAAAAGATGAGAGACAGTACCTGAGGGGAGGGAACCATTTACAAAATCAGCTAGCATGGGAGCCAGGAGAGGAGGATTGGTGGTTATCAGTTTAGTGGAATTAAGTTAAAAAGAGCATGAAGTAAGGCTCAGGGACAAGATGTGCTCAGACAGGGCATGATGGAGGCAAGAGAAAAAGTAGTGAAAGACATGAGTCCAAGGCAATGGCAGACCTCAGGGAAAGGCAACGCTACGAAGGCAACTTAACAAATGTGTTTTTTTAGTCTCATTCTCAATGACAAAGAAGTTGCACTGGTTGTTAGAGGTGAGGGTGGAGTAGGAGTGTTTAAGGGAACAATTGGAAAGAGCGAGAAAAAGGCCATGGTTATCCTTACATTCCAGGATGATCCTGAAATAATGAATAGCTTTGACAAATTCAGTCTTGCTACTGAAATTAAACTTTCATAGTGAGAGGACTCAGATAAACTGTCCTCTGTAAAATGAGCAAACTTGATACAACTTTCTAGCACTGGTGTTTTAGCATTCCAAGTTTCCTTCAAGCTAGATTATAGGCTAAACAAATTTCCTTCCAAAACATGGAGAGCTATTATTTAAGCAATCTCATAACAAGGCACATCAAATAATACACTTACAGTGCAAAAGACGAAAATCAATGTAAGGATGAGAATCTCTTCTTTCAGGTTGAAATCCTGCCCGGCTCCTCACTCGTACATCCCCTGAAAGAAAGCACAAAAAACATTTTAAGAATATCCAGGGTTAACACAGGTGCTGATGGAATCATACCTAGCATGATGCATAGCCTTCACTAGAGAGGGGAACAAGAAAGGGAAATAAAAAGTCAGCAATAAAGACATACAAGTGTTTTCAGATGATTTACCCTTGATCCACAAGATCTACAATAAGCACAACTCTTGAATATCACCACTACCTAATCTACATGATTGGGTCCTGCGGTGATCAGTGGACAGGTGATTAACTTGTTTGTGCAAACTTCTCTTCCACCTGATCCAGCGCTCTTGCCTCTGATTCAGGTTAGGGTTCCAGCCCCACTTCAAAAATTTCAGTATATTATCTAGACTGACAATTCTACGCTGATGATATGCTGCCTTTAAGTTTCAACTACTACATTAAGGCTTGTCTGCCTGTTCAGGTAGCTGTATAACTGAGAAGTGTAACACGATAGGGAAGACATCCTTTCCTCGAGCCCTGCAAATGTTTTTTCTCAGGTACTTATCCGAATCCCTTTTGAAAGCCCCGACTGAACCTGCCTCCACCACGCTCTCAGGCAACATATTCCAGATCCTAACCACTCTCAGCATCAAAACATTCTCCCTCATGTCCCATTAGTTCTTTTTCCAATCACCTTGGAAATAATATATGATAGGAAATATGCACACTGTGCATCTCTAAATACAGCTAAGTGAAAGGGTGGGGGTCAAGGTACTCAAAACCTTGCATTTAATACACTTCCTGTTTGTCACAATTCCTGTGTCGTGATTTGGTTGTCATGCTGTTTTTAATCATACCTCTTTGTGCCAACTAGAATTATTTTTTGTTTATGTTTGCATAAGTTTATATATTTGCCTTATGACATAATAAATTTGACCCCTCTAGAAGCTAGGTAGCACTGTGAAACTTTCCTCCTTCTTTGCTCATTTGCATTGAAATGCTCAGAAAATCTACCCCTCATGTTCTTGATGCTCACCCACAAACATTGGTCGTTATTTCCCTCCTTGGTATTCTTTATGGCGGATTGATGCATCCTCTTCCACTGCTGCCCACCTGCCCAACTTTCCCCACTAATCATAGATCCTAGATCACACAACTGCCATGCACTTAACAGCTCCTGCTGCCAATCAGTTATAGTATAGTGTTCTTAAAAACTAAGGGGGTGATTTTCCACAAGGTTTCTCCAGATTGTACACAGTTGCAGAAACCCTGGAAAGCATAAAAATGGCTTATTTTATACAATTTTTCTTGATGGTTCTTCCAACAGCAGATGAGGGAGAGGAAGAATCCCATGAAAATTCACCCTCAAAGTTAATTTAATGGATCAGACCAGGGAAATCAATTTTTTTTTAAGTTTGAATGAGAGAAGAGGGCATGGATATGGAGACAAAAAACTGGGCTAGCTGAAACAGCGTACATCTTAGAAAAAAGGTTACAATGGGAAGGATACCAACAGTAAGAGGAAGGGGGCGAGAGCTGGAGGAGGAATGGCATACAGTCTCAGTAGAAAGCAACAGCTGCAGTTGAGTAGCAAGGATGCTGAGATCAGAGGCTGGAGTGCAGAATGATGCTAGCAAGGTACGCTGCAAAGATATCACCAAAGCGACCAGGACAAGGGGCTGCAAATTAAGAGGATACGAGTCACGGAGTGACTGAATAGCAGTGCTCATCATACTGGAGAGAGTGAAGTGCAAAGGAGTAAGTTAGTCAAATCTAATTGAGTTGGAACCACTTTAAGCGCATTATCTCGCTATATAACCTGTCATCCCCTGATGAGAGGAGGCAGACAAAATTAGATGATAATACAGAGAGAAACTCAACAGGATGCAGAATGAAAAATGCCAACACAAAGATTAAGTAACAGAAACAATCTTGACTCACCAGAATCAGTGGTATGGAAGAACCAGAAAAAGAGAGTGAAAATGAGAACGAGAGCAAGAGATGGGTATAAATAGATAGGTATGTTTTGATGATGAGTCACAAGACAATAAGAGTGCAGCTAGATTACTCACCTAACATACGAATGTACAAAGCAGTCTGATCTGAGCTTTCGTAGGATATTGCTCCTCGTCTCTGAAAAACAGGAGACCAAAAGAGAAATTGTTACTTCAAGATAGAGTTCAACTCCAAAAAGCAGAAGTTGCAAAAAGAAATGCAGCATACTCAGGGTACTGTGGAAATGGCTTTTATTTCTTTTTAAATAGGCTGGAGGAAGTACATAGTTTTGGGCACCAAAACAAAATCTAGGCAGAGCTCACATTCATGTTGGAATGCACTCAATTGAGTCTGAGTGGAAGACAAAGAGAAAATATTTATATCTTTGGCTAATAATAAAACACCAATGTTTGAGAGTTAAATTCATGAGTCCAATCTGAAGGAACAGAAGTAGCCATTTAGACCCTCAAGCCTGTTCCACCATTTTAGCCAGATCATCTCAGCTCCATTTGCCCATCTTTGCAACAGGATACATGATGACCCTAGAAGCTTGCGGACTGGGGAGTTAAATGGCTAATTAGCTTTAATGTAAATAAATCGGAGGTGATGTACTTCAGAATGAAAAGAAGAAACTTTTTTTAAACTCATTCACGGGACGTGGCCTTTGCTGGCTGGCCGGCATTTATTGCCCATCCCTAGTTGCCCTTGAGAAGGTGGTGGTGAGCTGCCTTCTTGAACCGCTGTAGTCCATGTGGTGCAGGTACACCCAGAGTGCTATTAGGAAGGGAGTTCCAGGACTTTGACCCAGAAACAGTGAAGGAACGGCAATATATTTTCAGATCAGGATGGTGAGTTACATGGAGGGGAACCTCCAGGTGATGATGTTCCCATCTACCTGCTGCCCTTTTCCTTCTAGATGGTAGTGGTCATGGGTTTGGAAGGTGCTAAGAAGCCTTGGTGAATTCCTGCAGTGCATCTTGTAGATGGTATACACTGCTGTTACTGTACGTTGGTGGTGGAGGGAGTGAATGTTTGTGAATGTGGTGCCAATCAAGCGGGCTGTTTTGTCCTGGACAGTGTCCAGCTTCTTGAGTGTTGCGGGAGCTGCACTCATCTAGGCAAGTGGAGAGCATTCCATTACACTCCCGACTTGAGCCTTGAAGATGGTGGACAGACTTTGGGGAGTCAGGAGGCGAGTTACTCATCGCAGGATTTCTAGCTTCTGACCTGGTCTTGTAGCCACAGTATTTATATGGCTAGTCCAGTTCAGTTTCTGGTCAATGATAACCCCCCAGGATATTGATAGCGGGGGATTCTGTGATTGTAATGCCAATGAATGTCAAGGGGCAACGGTTGGATTCTCTCTTGTTGGAGATGGTCATTGCCTGATACTCGTGTGGCGCAAATGTTACTTGCCACTTGCCAGCCGAAGTCTGGATATTGTCCAGCTCTTGTTGCATTTGGACATGGACTGCTTCAGAATCTGAGGAGTCGTGAATGGTTGGATTCTCTCTTGTTGGAGATAGTCATTGCCTGATACTCGTGTGGCGCAAATGTTACTTGCCACTTGCCAGCCGAAGCCTGGATATTGTCCAGCTCTTGTTGCATTTGGACACGGACTGCTTCAGAATCTGAGGAGTCGTGAATGGTGCCGAACATTGTGCAATCATCAGCGAACATCCCCACTTCTGACCTTATGATGGAAGGAAGGTCATTAATGAAGCAGTTGAAGATGGTTGGGCCTGGGACACTATCCTGAGGAACTCCTGCAGTGATGTCCTGGGGCTGAGATGATTGACCTCCAACAACCACAGCCATTTTCCTTTGTGCTGGATATGACTCCAGCCAGTGGAGGCTTTTCCAAGATTCCCATTGACTCCAGTTTTGACTCCAAATGAACCTTAGAAAATAAAGAAGCTGAATGGGATAGAAGAGCAAAAGGAGTCTAGAGATCAGCAAATAAATTATTAAAAGCAGAAATGCAGATTAGCAAAGCAATAAAAATTCCCAACAAAGCATTTATTTCTAAGGATTCAAAAGTAGAAGTAATGAAGTGGAAAGACTGAAGCCACTGTTTTTGGTTCCCCCCTCCAAACTCCATTCTCCATCCCTTTCTCCCTGGCAACAAGCTGAGATTAAGCCAGTCTGTCCCCAACCTCCACATCACATTTGATTTCTAGGAGAGCTTCCGAACTCGCATTCACACCATCAGCTATTTGCTCCTCCATAGCATCGTCCAACTTCAACGCTGTCTCAGCTCATCTGCCGAGACTCTCATTCATGACTTTGTTACCTCTAGATTCGACTATTCCAATGTAATCTTGGCTGGCCTCCTACATTCTACCTTCTGTAAACCCAAGGTCACCCAAAGCCCAGCGACTCCTGTCTTAGCTTGCAATGAGTCCCATCCCCCTATCACGCACGTGTTCACTGACTTACATTGGCTGCCTGTCAAGCAACGTCTTTAAAATTCTTATCTTTATTTTCAAATTCCTCCATGGGCTTTAATCAACTCTGCAATCTCCTCCTGCCCCACAATCCTCAAAGATCTGCACACTTCTAAATCTGGCCTTTTGAGCATTTCCAAATATAACTGCTCCACCTCTGCCTTCAGCTGCCTAGGCCCCAAGCTTCAGAATACCTCCCCTACACCTGTGTGTGTCTCTACCTTGCTTTCCTCTTTAAGGCACTCCTTAAAAGTTACCTCTCTGACCAAGCTGACCTGAGATCCCTTGACATGTGTCGGTGTCATACTGTGAGAGAGTGCTCCTGTGAAGCGCCTAACTTATATAAAACCCTGATGGGGGGGGGGGGGGGGGGGGCACCTGCCAACAAGAACAAGGAGGCTTTGAGAAGGAGGAATCAAAAATGTTGGGGAGCTTTAAGTATTCGAGATGTAGGCAAACGTCTTCACTTTCCCTGAGGGCATTAAGAACCAATGATTTTGAAACAGGAGCCAAATATAGACAAGACTAGTAGAGGCATGATTTCCCTTCCTTAAAGGACCAGTAGGGTTCTTACGGCAATCAGGAGTTTTCACGGTCATTTTATCTGGTGCAAGCTTACAAATTACAAATTGTTTATTGAATTCAAGTTCACAATCTACCATGATGAGATTTAAATATAACCTCTGGGTGCTACTCCAGTATAACAGCTACAAGGTTACCATGCTCAATGGTGTACAGTGAGCTGGATTCAAAGAAGGTTGAGTACCTTTCTATTACTGGAACATTATTGAATTAGATATGGGACAGTTACTGCTGAGCTAACATTTACCCAAAAAAAAGAACAGCATAATGTGGCAGAAAAAAAATCAGCATGGTTTTGGGAGGTGACATTTTCAGGAACTTTGGAGAAGAACCATGGATATTAAAGGAAAGAGGGGATAAAGAGTGGACTTTGTTGAGGAGTGATGTCATTGTAGCAGTTTTGAAATGAAAAAAAAGAGATGGTATCAGCAGACAGGAAATCATTTACAAAGCTAGTCTGCACAGGGGCCAGGTAGGGAATAAGATCGTAAGATCATAAGAAGTAGGAGCAGGAATAGGTCATTCAGCCCAAAAGCCTACTCCGCCATTCAATAAGATCATGGCTGATCTAATTGTGGCCTTAACCCCACTTTTCTGCCTGCCCTCCATAACCTTTGATTTTTTTGTAGATTAAAATCTAACATTCTTGAATATATTTAATAAACCAGCCTCCAGCACTCTCTATGGAAGAGAATTCCAAAGACCAACGACCCTCAGAAAAATTCCTCCTCATCTCCCTCTTAAATGGGAGACCCCTTAAATTACACCCCCTAGTTCTAGATTCCCCATGAGGAGAAACATTCTCTCAACATTCACCCTGTCAAGTCCCTCAGGGGACTTGTTTCAATCTCTAAACTCCAATGAGTTTAGACCCAATTTACGCAACCTTTCCTCATAAGCAGCCCTCATCCCAGGTATCAGCCTAGTGAACCTCCTCTGGACTGCTTCCAGTGCACAAGTCTCGAGTTTGCTGGAATACTCTCTACTTATGTGGACAAATGCAGCTCCAACAACACTTAAGAAGCTGGATACCATCCAGGACAAAGCAACCCACTTGATGAGCACCCCAAGAACCACCTAAGACATTCACTCCCTATCTCACTGACACACAGTAGCTGCAATATGTACCATCTGCAAGATGCCCTACAGGAACTCTTCAAGGATTGTTCCACAGTACCTTCCAAACCCACAAACTCTGCCATCGAGAAGGACTAGAGCAGCCAGTGCAGGGGAACACCACTCCATGCAATTTCACCTTCAAATCACACACCATCCTAATTTGGAAATATACCTTCACTGTTGCTGGGTCAAAATCCCAGAACTCCCTCCCTATGTCACATTTACCACAGCAGTTCGAAAAGGCAACTCAAGATCAACTTCTCAAGGGTAATTAGGGATGGGCAGTTGGCCTTGCCAGCAACACGTTTGACAAATGAACATTGCACCATAAATGTTACAACAAAATGTTATTTTACTTACTTAACAAACTGTCAGGACAGGTGTAGAATTGCACTGGACCAACAGTCCCAAACAATAAAGCATTGTACAAGCCAGTTCCACAAACAAGATTAAAGCCTGAATTTGACAGCCCACTACTAAAAATATTTTAAAAAACGGCATTATGTTTTTGGAAATGTACATATGCAAGTGTTTTACTACAAAAGTTGATCAATGTTATTTTCAATCCTTTGCCAGAAGAGATTAATTTTGTTGCCAATTTTTGCAGCTTCCAAGCCCTATTGACAGGCCCATCATTTCCCTCACTTTCTTCATCAGTTATTTATTCTTGTCCTTAAAATTTCCTCTTCGTGTCCTAGAAGATTATCCCTCCCTTCCAGAATCAGAAACTCTTTCTCTGAAAACCAATACAAAATAAATTGTTCAAGACAACTAACATTTCCCAGGTCCTCAATAACATCCCACTTCAATACCTTTCAACAGACTTGGTACTTTGATCACAGGCATACTAAAATAGGTTAACACAGATTCCTAATATTCAACCTAGTGACATCTGGGAACCCTTGAGTGGCAATTCCTTAGGAACCACTTCCACTGTGCTGCTTTAACTTCACCAAAATATAGCAGAAACCTTGTTTATAAATGTCAACACGATTTCTTCCGCCCATGAAATTATTCTGGCATACTGAAAGCAGCCCTCAGGAAATTCTGACCATTCAGCATCAATTGAGATAGGCAGGACACTGAGGGTAAAAGAAGCAGCACAGTTTAAACCTATAAAGTCTGTTCTGCGCATGTTCTGAATTACAGTAGGAGGTCATGTCCACAATGTCTGAAACAGGCATGTTTAGATAAATGTGGAATTCACTTTTTAGTTTTTTCTTTCTCTTGTGGCCATAAGCCACAAAGGAGACATTCACAAAAAAATACTCCTTGAATTTTGCTGCCAAGACAAAACTTTTCTGTTGGCGATCGAACTACATAAACACCTTCCAGAATGAGGATTAAGTGCTGAACCCCTCAGGGGAAATCAGATTCTCACAGTACAGATGGAGGCTATGAGCCGATTATGCAATTGGCTCGTAGCTCCTTGAAAGAATTATGCAATTAGTCCTACTCACCAACTATTTCCCCATAGCCCAGCCAAAAAAAAAAGGCAGTGTTATTCTATTTCTTTTGTCAGTACCTTTCTGCACAATGACAGACAAGAAAATGCTATTTGCTCATTGATTTATGTAGTGGTGCCTAGGTTATAACTGCCCACAACAGGTCTTCCAGCTCCTGTTCACACAAAGAGGTGGAAAACAGCTGTTTTTGGGCTAGCTGAAGTCACTTCATAAGCAGCTCAACTTTTTTCTGCATCCACAATGTTTCAGTGTGCAGAAAGCTGAGCCCCATTGGGGGACAACTTCAACCATCTCAAAGTAAGTAATTTTCTAGACCATCACACAAACAATTAACTTTTTGATTACTCAGCTGCTCTGGACAATAAGCACTGGCACGGCACTGAGCAGGGAAAGCAAGGTGCATCTATTGTCCCTAGGAACACTAAACAAGTCACAAGTTCTACTGCACAACAAATGAGCCTATTTTGCTTATCATTAACGAGGCAAGGAAATATGTGCCACTGAAGGGCCAATTGGCTTCCTTTTGCACCGCAAAAACTCTATGATAAAGAAGATAAATAATTCAAAAGCATGGTTTTGATAACACTTGTATTCTCTTGCAAGAAAACAAATGATGGATCAAAGTCATGTAATAGAAATTCATTCAAGCCTTGTTCCTACACAGATAAACCTTTAAACATGCTGTGTATAAGTTTTAGGTTTTAGGTTTTGTGTATTCTCTACCATTGAGGTCCAGTTATATTTTGGTTACTATCTACATTTGCTCGCTTGAGATTGATAGATCTTTGGCTACTAAGGGGACTAAGTGATATGGGGGATAGTCCAGGGAGGTGCAGTTGAGGTCTAAGTTCAGCTATGATCATATCGCATGACAGAACAGACACAAAGGGCCAAATGGCCTATTCCTCCCATTTCTTTTGTAAATTGTATCATCTGTCTGATTCTGGGGTTTTATATAGTAAGTGTATTATAAATAGACCCCATCTGTTTTAAAGAACAATAAATTAGTATTGCTAAAAAAGAGAGACAGGTCTAAGCTTTTCATCTTGCACTCATCAGGCACTTGCAAGAATACGAATATAAGGGGGAAAACAACAAGTTGGACTGTATGTGAAGAGATTGCTGATTGGTTGGCAAGTGGTGTTGCCATGGAGAATGTACCACTGATGGTGACTGACAGTTAAGTACCAAGCATTGTTTGAAATTTAAACCAGAATGCTTGACTCTGATTGGTTGAGGAATTGCCCTGAGGAATGAGTCAACGAATGGCTGTCACTTATTTTGTTTAGCTGAAATAGGTGCAATGTATGTAAAAGATTTTTCTGTCTGCAAAGAACAGGGCCCATGTATTCACATATGTAGGGTCCAGTACACACAAATGGGCCACACTGTGAGCCCAACTGACAATCTTAAATTGGTTGTCAGCATAATTCTTAGCACATTGAGGATTATTTAGCAAATGTTGTCCAATCACGGAATCACATCTAATGTTGGACACTGTGTTTTGAGCTTTGCAACTTTGGGCTGGTTGGGTATGGTCTGTACCCTGCCCATTGCAAACAGCGGCTTGGACATGCTGTTTGATACGATCCATCAGTCTTTGGAACGTACAGCCAATGTGCCTAACATCACACTGGCACTGAAATTCATATACCACATTACTCATTTGTGTGATAAGCAGAATGTCTTTTTGGCTTGACGGCAGCATCCTGCTAGTGGTGAATTCCACTCATGGTGCTACTGCATAGTAGCAGCGGGAAACAGTTAGTTTCACCTGTTGCTCAAATTTTTGCGATACCTTGCCCTTCTTGAATAATCCAAGGTAGATGGGCACTTTTCAGGGCCAAAAGTGACAGCCTGTTCATGTGTTTGCGTGATATACAGCAAGAAATGATCGGTCTCTTCTTCTCTCCTAATTTCTATCTTCCTTCTCTCTCTCACTTTGCTCTTTCTTCCGTCATCCTTCTCTCTCTATCTTCCATCCTCCTCTGTTTCTCTCTCCTGTCCTGGATTTTTTTCTTCCTGATGTGTTTTTCCCCATATTGAGAAGTGTATATCTATGGTCATTGATAATAGGATCTGACTTGGCTTTATTATCAACCTCCCCCACCCCACCTCTTCTGGCTCAGAGGTGGCGAAACGAATTGCTGTGCACTATCCATCAAGCTGAGATTAGCCAACTCAGCACAGCCTATGGATTTGACACGGGACTTACTCAATGTCACATACATGTCAACAATGCGCTTATCATGCAGACAATGAGATTTCTGAAATCCTCTTTACACTATCATCATTTGTGACCTGAAATCAGTGTGCATCGCCAAACACACAGAACACATTTCACTGCTCTAAAAGTAGTGGCTAATGCACTGGACGAGGAGTTTTCATCTCCAGTATACAGAGCTGTCATTCATGCTCATGCTAAAATCAATCAGCTGATTTTTTTTGGGACAATTATTTTTTAAATTATTAAATTCAGGGGATAAGTTATTTTTATATGAACCCAAAAACCTTCATGTGTGAGGAAGAGAGAAAATCAGGGAAAAAAAAGCTCAGTATCAAATCATACATCAAGAATTCATACAGTTTGTTTCAAACTGAGTGGTTGGTTGGTTGGGAAGCACTGAAATCAGTGCTTGGAGAAACATAGAATAAGGAAAAGCCAGTACTGCTTTGTTAAGGCAAATCATGTCTGACTTAACTGAACTGCTTGATGAATTAGCAGTGGGGGCTGCTGAAAGTAGAGCAATAGATGTATCTATAAACTTTCAAAACGTAATTGATAAAGTGCCATTTCAAAGACTTATTCAAAAAAAAATAGAAACACGGGATTATAGGGACAAAAACACATTACCTCACCAGTATTTAACTGCTGTTTATAGGACTTTGCAGTGCACAAAATTAGTTGCCATGTTTCCTACATGACAAGAATGACTTCAATTTAAAAAATACCTAATTAGCTGCAGAGGCTTGGGATGATTCAAGGTCATGAAAGACACTATATAAGCACATCTTTTTTTAAAGAATTTGTAGAATTATTAGATAAATGCAGAAATTTGTACGCTTTGAATATTAATTTTACTATAAAAGGCTGGACCTGGTTAAGGGGGAGTTAAACCCTAAAATATAAAGGGGAATGTACCGCTACCTGCCGTACACATGCCTACTGGTTGAGAGGCGTTCATGTTTCTTGTCTTGGAGAGTTATTGATAGATTAAGTGAATGAGTACAACTGTGACAAATGGATTTCAATTTAGGAACATACAAAGTCATGCATTTTGGGCCTAAAAAGGTTAGAACTAAGTACTTTTTAAATGGTGTAAAGCTAGAAACAAAAGGGGCTGGGGAGCTCAGATAATTATAATCTCATGAATGGCACAGAAAATAATCAAAAAGGCTAATGGAATGCAGGCCTTTATATCCAGGGGACTAGAATAAAAGGGGACAAGTTATGCTAAAGCAATACAAAGTTCTGGTTATACCACATCTGTGAGCTGTTTTGGACACCACACTGTAGGAAGGATATATTGGCCTTGGAGAGAGTGCAACATAGATTTACCAGAATGATACCTGAATTCAGAGTTAAATTACAAGTACAGGTTACATAGTGTATTCCCTGGAATTTAGAAGGTTAAGGGGTGGTTTGATCAAAGTTTTCAAGGTATTAAGGGGATCAGAGGGAAAGTAGAAATAAACTATTTCTGCTGGTTGAGAGTCTTGGTCTGGGGGGCTAAACAAAAGTTAAGAGCCTTCAGGAGTGAAGTTAGGAAACAGTTCTACACGCAAAGGATGGTAGAAGTTTGGAACTTTCTTCTTCAACCAGCAATTGATGTTAAATCAATTGTAACTGTAATTTTAAGTGTAAAATTTATAGATTTTTATTAACCAAAGGTATGAAGGGATAAGGGGCAAAAAGCTTTAAGTCACAGATCAGCCATCTCTCAAAAAGAGGCTAAAAGGCCTGCTCCTGTTCCAACAAGAGATGGAACACTTCATTAACATTTTTAAATCCTGCTCTCACAGCATACAGTCTGATTTAAATTTAACAGCTGCCAACTGGGTTCCCCAGGGCTTGGGATACCTGACAGCAATAAGAAAGAAAGAGAGAACTGCCAGCTCACGAGGCAAGTGCTTTTGAGGGCCAGGAGCAGCAGTTCTTCTGCCCCCAGGCAAAACCTTGATCTCCCTTTCTCCCTTGCCCTTCCTCGTTGAAAATGTCGACTTCCCCATCCAACCCCTGATATCCAGCCTACCCAATGATCGACCTCTTTGCCTCCACACCTGGCCTACCCTGCCTTTGCTGGGGACCATCTAAGGGTGCAGCCTTGTGCTGCTTTTCCCACCCAGCAGCCAGCCAGCCTGCCAATCTGGCTAGCTGGTAGGCATGTCATGGATGAAAAAATGAAGTTTTCTCTTAAATTTGGCGGAGCCTTTATGTTAACAGCCATGCTGTGCTGGGTTTCCACCCCTACTACTGCTCCGCCCCAGAAATAATGAGGCCAGTGTTGCTGTTAGAAAACTCAGCAGAACACTGTGTTCTCCCTGGTACAGTGGGCTAATGGAAGACCAGAGAAGATCATTTTCCAAAAAAAGTGACATATCTCAGGATGTTCAGAATATAAAACAGCATCAGTTTGTTAAGAGTTCAACTGTGAAGCTTCTTTCCTAGCTAGGAAGCCAAGGCATTGGCTTTAACAGCAGATAACTGCCTACAAGTGGTGATGTCCTTTTGCATTACACATTTGCAAAAGACAAAAGTCATTTTGTTTTAATACCTTCTTAAAACACATCTTTTGAGGGAACAACTTCCTCAAAGATTGAAACTAAAGGAAGTTTTTGAACAGTAAACGCTGCAAGTTGTTTCTCTTCTGCTCAATGCTGATTAAATATCCTGGTTTAGCCCCTTGAACATTCATCACCAATATGAATCATGCCACATTGACTGAAGGGACATTCCAGCTATTCTTTCCAGCAGACTGACTCTCCTGTGAAATCTAATTTAACATTCACCATCAAAGCTTAGCCATAAATAATGCCCCATTTTGTTCCCTAATTTTTTAAAGCATTTTCATGACTTGTTACATTTTTGATTCAATTTCTGGAAAACTGTCAGGGTTGGCAACCTGCCGTTCCCTAAACCAGAGCACCAAGGCCAACAGCAAGCATCCCCACCAGTGGGATCAACAAACCTAGCAAATTTAGGGGATTCTAAATTTAATCCCATGGTCTAGTTGTTTCAGCTACTCACCAGACGAACCACCAGCTATCCAGGGGACATTAATGTGTTTCACCAACAGCAAGAGAAGGACAGAGGGGGAGATCAAGAGATAGCTCGTACACTGACAGAGTGAAAGCATTGCACACCGAGGGAGCGCAAGATGCTACACCCAAACCAAGGGAAAGAAGGAAGGAATATTTGCTAACTGATGCATTGCCTTTGCTTACTGAATCTGTAGAGGGAGATTCACTTTAAAAAATAATTACTTCCGTTAGGTTTGAGAGCCAGGGTTAGAGGTTATAGGCTTGTGAAGGTTTGCACCTGTGGGCTGAGTTGGTTAATGAGACATTGTAACATTTATTGTAATAACTAAGTTGTACAGAATGTTCCTGGTGTAACATTTATTAATCACCTAATACAAGGCACCTGGAATAAAAGGGAATGTACTCTGTTTATAACAAAGACATGTCCCTTCTAAATCTCCACTATCACCATGTAAATTGAATTCCCTTTGCATATGCGCATGCTCAGTTTGACTGACACTTTGAGCAGAATTTTCCAGACCCTGGGAAGATGGCAGTGGATTCAGAGGCGACAGAAAATGGCAGGCAGCCATATCAGGTTAGTTGCCCACCATCCCAAAGGCAGGCAGAAATGTGGAAACCTTCTGCAAGGCAGCCAATTTAAATAATTAAGGCCCCAACCAGGGGCTGTTTAGAGGGCTTGCCATTTTGCTGACAGTAGAGTTGTCCTCAGCCCCTTGGGGAATCTGCCACCTTAACAGCAGGCTGGGAAGAGAGAGGGAGCATAGGAGAGCCAGAGGTTCCAACTCCCAAATAGGGGACTGTCTGCAGAAAAGGTTGCACTTGCAGCCCAAACGCTGCCGATGGAGGGGTTTGCCCTTCAATTGAAGGGGCCCACCTGCTTGGCCCCTCCAAAAAAAAATGTACTTATCCGTCTGTGGGTGACTCTACTTTGAGGCATCATTGCGCTCTCCTAACTGCCTCAGTAGTATCCACCTCCCTCAGTGGCGCTGCAAACACTCTAGAGCTGCCAGCCCTGTGCCAGCTTCAGGAGCCTGCTCGCCATTCTTAATTGGACCCACTGTCTGGCTTTTGTTACTGGAAAGCTATTGCCAATAGGGTTCCACAAGACTCTCTGATAGATCCCTTCCTTTGGACTTGAAAGTAAGGGGCATGATTAAGAAATTTGCATATGGTTGATAGTGAGGAAGAAAGCAGTAGCCTGCAGGATGCTATCAATCAATTGGTCAGTTGGCCACAAAAGTGGTAAATGGAATTCAAGCCAGGTAAGTGTGACGTAATGCATTTGGGAAGGGCAATGAAGACAAGGGAATACAAAATAAATGGTAGGATATAAGAAACGTAGAGGAACAGAAAGACCTTTGGCCGCACGTCCACAAATCCTTAAAAGGTTGGAGGATGGATACATAATGTAATTAAGGCGGCATAGGGGATATGTTTCTCTTATAAGCCAAGGCTTAGAATTCATGAGCAGGGAGGTTACGGTAGAACAGTGTAGAACGTTAGTTGGCTATAGCTGGCATATTGCATACAGCTCTGGTCACCACATTACCAGAACGATGTAATTACATTAAAGTGTGTACAGGGAAGATATACAAGGATATTGCCAGGAATTAAAAATTTTAGTTGCAAGGAAAAACTGGATAAACTGAAATTGTTTTCTTTCAAACAGAGGAGGCAAAGTGAAAGTTTGATTGAGATATATATAAAATTAGGATAGGCCTAGATAGGATAGATTAGAAGGACGTTTTTCTCTTAATAGAGAAGTCAATAACCAGAGGGAATGGATTTAAAATAATTAGAAGGATTAGGAGGGAGTTGAGAAGTGTTTTTTTTTTAAACCCTGAGGGTGCTTGAATGAGCAGTAGAGGCAGAAATGCTCATCACATCTAACAAATATTTAGATGTGAATTTGAAGTGCCTTAACCTACAAAGCTACAGAACCAAGAGATGGAAGGTGGGATTAGGCCAGATAGCTCTTTTTTTTTTCCCCCAGCAGGCATAGACACGATGGGCTCAATGGTCTCCTGTGATGTAAATTTTCTATGTTTTGCTTTTTACTGTCTTTCACAAAGACTTTCACCTATAAAACATCATCTGTCTCTGCTCCTGCCACATTTCTTCTGGTGCTGAAACCTTCATTATGCCTCTTTTCATCCCCAGACCCATCTACTCCTATCCTTCCCTGGTTGGCATCCCTTTCTCCACCTTCTGTTCCTCAAACCTCTGTTGTGCTATCCCACACCAAGTCCTCCTTACCAATCACCCCTCTCCTTGTTCACTTGCAAACCCTCAAATTTGCAATTCTCATACTTGGATTTAAAACTCTTCCCAGCCTTGCCCCTCGTATCTCTAACCTTCTCCAACCACAATCTCTCTGTTCCTTTGACTTTGGCCTGTTGTGCATCCTCTTCTGCCTCTGCTTGACCACCATCAGTCATGCCTTTAATGACTGTGGAGTTTGCTCCAAAAACCTCTCCTCTTTCTTTTCACCTCATTCTCCTCTTTAAGGATCTTTTTAAATCTGGTCATAGTGGTTGGCTTTTAAGTCACCACTCCTAATAGCTCATGTGTCACGGTGCACACTTCTGTCTGATTATGCCTCTGAATTCCATGTTGAAGGCTTCACATGTTTGTTTTTTTGATCTGGTAAGACAACGTCAAAGTATGAAAGGTTTTTTTTCCAGTTGGATAATGTTAATCCATACTATGGTAAATGTTAGTCTCATATTTCTTGTTTGGAAAGATCTTCCATATATTAATAATTATATATACACATCAATTTTTGGGCAAGCTGTATGTTCACAAGTTTCAAACAATGTTAATTTCCAAAACGATGAAATAAATAAATCCAAAAATATCTAAATTGAAAAAATATTCTTTTGCACCTTCAACTTCTACTGAATAAATCCCTGGGAGACAGAATGGCTTCTTGTACATGTAGCAGACTTCACAAATTACCATTCATTAAATTGAGCATTTTGCAGATATTAATCAGCAATGCAAAACGTAGCAGTCAACCCACAATTGCCCTAATTTTTTGGAACACTGTGCAACGCTTAGTACAATCAGCTCCTAAAATTTGACAAGAATTGTGCAATTATTCATTACCAGCATCAAGCATGATCATCTCGTCTTGCCTTTTACCAAATTAATTAAAAATGCAAGCATCCAAGTTGGCAATTATTGGCATCCACACTAATGTGGATGCCTGTTGATGAGCTCTTTAAAAAAAAAGCAAGGTGAGGAGCCCAAAGCTGAAATGAATAAGATTAATAAGAAGTGATTCAGTGATATGTAGCTTCAATTTCAAAAATTAGTTAAATTCTAAGATGACAAAAAATGAAGTTAACAAAACTGGGGTCATGAGAAATGTTTTAACCTAAAAAAAAGACAGATTATGCAATGAGTCTTAAGTCCACTATCTTAGAATGCACTGTACAGTTGTAGCATCAGGGCATAGTAGTTTTGCTTTGCAATGATGCTCCAGTGTGCAGCTTGAATTCAGAGTCAAAACACACAAGACCCAATTAGGCATCAGACTGAAGCAAAATGAGACTTGCCAGAAGGGTAGTCTTATCCCACTTTGCGATGATGGGAGTGGAGGCCTTGATATCCAATTTATGTTTCACAAATTTAGTGCCTATGTACACTCAAAACTACTTTGCACGAACATTAAACTTGCAGTGTAAGTGCACCCACTTTAAAAGCTTGGCTCCTTTAAGGTTGAAGGGTGAATTTTTCTAATCTTCTCTGACAAATCAATCAATCTTCTAACATAAGGGATCATCAGCCTCAAGGCCTTTCTCTACAACTTTGGGTAGTTTACATTGCCAATGGTTGTGCCGAGAAAATCAGATATACACAGGTCAGAACTGGAGGAGCACAGAGATCACAGAGAAGAAAGTTACAGAGATAAAGAGACCAAGGCCATGGAGGAAGCTATAAACAATGACAAGAATTTTAAATTTAAGGCTTTACCGGAACAGAATCTAATGTAGGTTGGCGGACATAGCGGTGGTGGGTGAATGGGGCTTGGTGCAAGTTAGGATGCAGGGAGCAGAGCTTTGGATAGACTCAAGCTTGTGGAGGATGCAAAGTGGGAGAGGGTTAGAATAGGGATCTATTCTAGGGGAAACAAAATTTAAACAGATGAGCTGAGGGTAGGGCAGAAATGGACGATGTTTATAGAGGTGGAAATGTTGGTGTTGGAAAGGATAATGGGGCATGAAAGCTCAGTTTAGGTTCAAATAGGATGCCATGTTTGCAAGCAGTCTGGTTCATTCTCATACAGTGGCCAGGAAGAGGGATGGAATCAGTGGTTATGGAATGGAGTTTGTGGGACCAAAGACAGTAACTTCAGCTTTTTCAATATTTAATACTTCCACTCATCCAGTCCTGGATGTCAGACAAGGAGAGTGACAAATCAAAAGCAGTAGAAAATAAAGGAGGTGGTGGTGATGCTGTATTGGAGGTTGTTAGCCTGCATTTGGAACCCTTTCTTTGATGACACTGCCGGGGGCTTAAGACAGCATGTAGAAGGGAGATGAGGTTGCTGGTGAAGAATAGAACCTTGACTCTAGGATGTAACTATGTAGGAGTGGGAAGAGAAGCCATTTCAAGTGATTCTCTGGCTATGACTTTAAAGACCACAATGGAACCATGCAAGGGCAATTTCACCCAGCTGAGCATTGGAAAAGAGGCTTTGGAGGAGGATGGTATCATGTCAAAGGCTACAAACAAGAGGAGAAAGGTGAGTAAATAAAGTTTACCATGCTTATAGTCACAAAATATTTGTGAATCTAAGAGGGCCTTTTCAGTGTTGTGTGGCAGGGCTGGTAATGTAGTGGAGGGGTTAAATCTTTAAAATCAGAGCTGGGTCATTAAAGGGATGAGATCTGGAAGCACTTTTTTCACAAAAAACATAGTGGAAATCTGGAAGTTCTCCCCCCAAAATGTTGTGGTGGTTACTGAGTCAATTGAAATTTTCAAGACAGATTGGCAGATTTTTGTTAGGAAAGGGCATCAAGTGAAGTGGAACAAAACCAGTTAAATGGAGTTGAGATATAAATAGGCCATGATCAAATGAAATAGGGTCAAGGGGTTGAATTAACAACTATTCTTATGTTTATACAGTAAAGAAAGATGGTATAATGGAAGTAACTAAAGATATGATCAAAAAGGTAATTTTTAGAGTAGACCTTTGGAGGGAAAAGGACCAGAATTAACAAAAAGAAAAAGTATTTATATAGAGCTTTTCATAACCCCAGGTGTCCCAAAATGCTTTACAGCCAACCAAGTATTTTTGAAGTGTAGTCACTGTGGTAATGTAGAAAATGCAGCAGCCAATTTGAAGACAGAAACCCCCACAAACAGCAATGTGACAATGATCAAATTATCCATTTTTGAGATGTTGATTGAGGAATCAATATTAACCAGAACACTGGGGATTACTCCTCTGTTCTTCGAAATTCGGCAATGGGATCATTTATGTCCACAAGTGTGCAGTAACATCTCATTCGAAAGACAGCTCCTCTGATAAGTGCACTAACGAAGCAGTACTGCACTGAGTGTCAGTGCTTTTGTCCTCGAATGAGACTTGAACCCACAACATTGGAGCAAGAGTGCTACCCACTGAGCCACGACTGCTAATGAACATCATTGGAGATTAGCAATTGAAGTCACCCAATAACTTCTGGAAACAAAAACATTAAGCTTTGGTGACTTAGTACTTAATACTTAGCTGAAACTTAACACTTATGTATCTTATCCTGAAACACGGTAATAGTTCCCTTCCCAATATAGAGGAAGAAATGAAGGCAATATTGGCAGCTAAAAATTCAATGACCAGTGAATCATAGAGCACTAGGAACCCTAAAAATTTAGAAATATGTTCAAACACAGTTAAAAGCAATTCAAGAAAGAGGAGTTAAAGGATAAATGACAGAGAGATCTGGTTTCAATGTATGCAAAGCAGGGCAGGCTGGCTTTCTGGCCAAATGATATTTCCTGTTCCTTAATTGACTATGTTTCATGTATGGGATGTTTTCCCGCAACCCACCTCCCATGTCTGAGGGGGTTGTTCTGCCTGCTAATCTGTATTACAGCAATCTCCTAGTTAATGATCTGGTCTAAGTTTACACACTGGAACTTCAAGGACAATGGGCATATCTTTATACAAATGTATGTTTATAACCTGCTATTACCAGTAATATGAACAAGTGGGTGGGTGAGTGTCCAGGAGACAGAAATGAAAATTACATTCCCCTTCCTGATGTATGTATAGCTTAGTAGATAAGACAGCAACACAGCTTCGGAAGGAAGATGGAGCTCCCCGTGTAAGAAACTTGCATGTAGGTGTCTGGTCTCCTCTTTGAATCAGTTTGGTATTTCTAGAGAACCTAAATTAATATACCTTGAACCAGTGCACCTTGTTTATGTGCAAGACAACCATGAGAACATCTGTCCACAGCAAAAGAAAGGCGGCCTCCATCAGTGACTAGAAATGTAAGCATGCCAAACTGCCTTGAAATCCCAACTGGTTGACAATCCTACACACAATCAGTCTGGTTTATGTATCATGGCTCATTTGTTCCCCAGCCCATGAAGGAGATAGATATAAACAGATGGTGAGGAGGAGTGCACGTACACTACCACTAGAATAATCGTTTTTATTTATCCACCATCATCAGGCTTCTGTGGGACGGTGGGTAAAGAATGCATTCTACATTAATTCCAAATTAATGAAACTGTTTTGAGCGCGAGAGACTTTCATTGGAGCTATGACGACTGTTGCCATCACTCCCAATTCTTGCAACTAAATTTGCAGAAAAATTACAGCCTCTGCCCCATGATAACTGCAATCAAGTTTCTACACAAATTAATTTACATTTTATGGAAACCTGCCTATGCTAGTCCTGAAAAAGTCACTCATCACATTATAGAGCTCACACATCATTAACTTGGAAATAGGTAACTTTAACGGCGGCTGCCTCCATAATATAAGAGATAAAGTAAAAAATGAGTCCCAGTTTGCCTTGTTGCACTATTATTGCAAGCCTGTTTTACCTATAATTACATAGAAAAATGCAGAAAGCAACATCAGAATCTATATATGCTGCTCATAAATCTAACTAAAGTCTTGACAGTTTGTGGCTTAGTAGATGGACAGTATTGCCACTTTAGAAGGCGGATGGAACTCCATTACTTGTTAGAAACTTGCAATGTAGTGTCTGGTCTCCTCTCAATCAGTGTGGTATTTCTAGAGCACCTAACTTAATATACCTTGAACCAGTGCACCTTGTTTATCTTGTTTAAGAGGGAGACAACTACAATAATGTCATTCCATAGCAAAAGAAAGACTTTTTTCAAAACAAACCAGAAACACAGGAAGTGAGTTGACCTGATCTATGGCACTTTCTCTCCAAGCTAGCATATCCGAACAAATTTGTCAAAATCCTGCACCTACTGCATGATAGCATGGTTGGGTGTTTGTGCCTGTGGTGTGATGCTCAATGCTTTTAGTGGCAACCAGCAGCATAAAGCAAGGATACGTCGTGGCTTCCCAACCCTTCTTTGCTGCTTAAGGAAGCCACCAGAGACATGCCTGCAGGTATCAACATTAGGTTCTGATCAAGGAAGCTCTTCAATCTCTCCAGACTGCATGCCTCCAAAGTCACAGAGGCAGTAATCACAATATGCAGATGACTGTACCCCAGCTGTATACAACAAGGAAGACATCTAGAACATGACAAACAAATTTGAGTGCTGCCAAAAACTTTGGTCTCAAAGTCAGTGTGTCCAAGACCAAGATTATTCTTCAGCCAGCATATGTTATGAATGACTTGACATAACCATTGATGGTATCAGTGTCAATGATGCAGGAAAAACTCTCATGGCTTGGCAATGTGCTCTCTAGGGATGCCACTATTTGTGAAGATATCCATGCACTCATCCAAAAAGAAAGTTCTGCCTGTGGCCAACTTCAGGACAATGTCTGGAAACAGAATGGTTTTAAGCCGCAGACTAAAATAAAACTTTACCAGGCCACTGTCCTTATCACCCTGCTGCATGGCACAGAATCCTGGGTCTGCTATAGGCGCCACATCATAGGTCTGGAATGTTTCCACCAAAGAAACCTGAGGCCCATCATGAGAGTTCAATGACAGGCAAGAAAAAAAATAAATCTCAAACAATATGATCCTCCTTCTTACTGGACTCAACAGCATGGAGACCACCCTCCAGAAAATTCAACTTGAATGGTCACACTGTGTCTCCCACATGAATGATTACAGAATTCCCAAGCAGTTCTTCTCAGGGAAATGACATAAGGTTAGTCTGTCCAAACGATACAAAGACAACTTAAAAAGAGCCTTACAAACTCTGCATTGCAGACCACCTTTCTAGAGGAAACATAGCGACCCATGTGGAAGTAGGCACTGAATTCGGTTCAGCATGTTGTTTCAAGGACACCAAACTCGCAACATCTAATGTGTCCAAAGGCCAAAGGTGACATAGCTGCACAAATTCCAAGCACCAACACTAACGGTATAAAGGTCTTCTGTGGGTGTCCATGCCAATCACACACATCAGACTCTTCAATCATAAAAGGACCCACAAAAAAAAATGAAACAATTTACAACTTGCACATACTAGAACAACAAGGAATCTTCCATTTTGCAATTTCTGTGTCATGGAAGAAGTCCATTAGCCCAACCAGTCCCTGCTGGTCTCATCCTTCAACGTTGCATCAACTTACCCCTGATCTCATATCCTTTCACTGTCCTTTTCTTGAACCATCTATCCAGCCTATTCTTAAATTTCACTTAACTCTGGTAATGCATTTCACAGCCTCATAATCCTCACTGGGCACTTTTCGTGCCCACTGGCCTAAGTCTCTTGAATCTAAATCAGATATCAATGCACCCTCATTCTAGACCGCTGGAAACAGTTTGTTTCTATCTACTTTGTCACTATTCCTTCAAATCCTTTCAGCATGAAATCACCCCACAGGCTAATATAAAAACGACTTGCATTTATAAAGCACTTTTCTCAACCAGTAGATGTCTCAATGCACTTTAAATATTATCCAGGACACCGGGGATAATTCTCCTGCTCTTCAAAACAATACCATGGAATCTTTACCATCCATGTAACAAACAGAATGGTGGAAACTGCTATCCACTTCTAATTATTTTGAAACTAGCCCTTGACTCCAACTCCTGCTTCCTCGGTTCTCACTAGATTTTAATCCAGTACAGCATTGTTTCTTATATCATGGCATATTACTAAGTGTACCTAATCACATCTACATTTTAGTTCAGTATATTTGCTCACTGTGAAATGAAAAGCTTAATGCTTTGTATCTCGCCTTGTTTCAGCAATTACAAACACGACACTTCAGAATCATGTAAACCAATAAACAAGATTTGCGCTTATAAAAATGTTTGTTCTTTCTTATACCTCATCACTGTTCTGAAAAGATCTTTTCAAACTGCTATATTTCAAAACTTTTCATCATTTTTACAGAGAAAGGACTTGGGAGTGAGGAGATTATATTTCAAAATGCAACATTTAAAGGTGATGTATTCACATAAGTTTAAAAAAGACAAGCAGGGTCCTTAAGATGTTAATGAACTAGCTCTGATGATATGCATTGACTGTGGAAGATGAGATGTTCATTCAGTTGTCTTGGTAAGTCAGTAAATGAAGCAGCCCATTGCACTGGAATTTGGTTGGCCCCTGACAGAGATTGACAGATCTTCCCTTTCTAAGTATAAAAAGCATGATAGAAACAAGTAGAAAAATGGCTAGAATTTAGGAAAGACCAGTCAGAAATAATTTTAAGTCAAGACAGATAACCCACAGATGTGGGGAGGTGTAATATATTACTGAATGGATCTAATCATAAGCATAGCTCAGTATATTCATACACTGAATAAATCAGCTTAATGATTTGCATTTGGCTTTGTTTCAGCAACTGTTCACTTGGCCAATCTCCAGGCAGATTAAAGTAATACACATGGAAAAGGCACGAATATCTGGTCTCAGTCACAAAAGGATATTATTGTTATTGTGCAAGTAGAGATATGGCAATTTAGGTCAACTATCATAAGCTAAGGTACTGAGACTAGTTACAGGAGTGACTTATTCCACCAAAACCAAAAAGGCATCTACAGTAAATGGAAATTGATAATTAACACACACTTAACAATTTCAAGTATGGTCACACTTCTCCAGTTTGCATGGAAAAAAACACTGTGCTACTATCTTGGTCAGAGCAGACTTGCACAAAGTTGTTTACTAATATTATATCCTACAGTTTCTGCAATTTTCATCTCCTTTGTACCTCATGTATTGTGAAATGGTTCTACTGTTTAAGCTTGGGTGGAATGTGCGTTTGGTGGCTGCAATTATGCAAAACTATTCCATTATTTACTTAAAGGATTAGTTTAATGGCAGCATCTGATACTTACGCATTTTCTTTTTTTTTAATTTTATAGTCCACTTTCATTGTTAGATTCTTTTTTATCCCCAGGAAGAGGGGCCAAATGTGACAAGTTACCATTGGCCAGAAAGTTAACTGGACCAGCCACATAAATATTGTGGAAACAAGAGCAGCTCAGAGACTGGGAATTCTGTGGCAAGTAACTCATCTCCTGACTCCTCAAAGCCTGTCCACCATCTACAAGGCACAAGTCAGGAGTGTGATGGAATACTCTCCATTTGTCTTGATGACTGCAGTCCAACAACACTCACCTCATCAACAAACATTCACTCCCTCCACCACTGATGCGCAGAGGCACAAGATGTCTTCAAGATGCACTGCAGGAACTCATCAAGGCTCCTCAGACAGCACCTTCCAAACCCACAACCACTACCATCTAGAAAGACAAGGGCAGGAAATGCACAGGAACACCACCACCTGGAAGTTACCCTCCAAGCCACTCACCATCCTGACTTGGAAATATATTGCTGTTCCTTCACTGTTGCTGGGTCAAAATCCTGGAACTCCCTTCCTAACAGCACTGTGGGTATACCTACACCACATGGATTGCAGCAATTCAAGAAGGCAGTTCACCACCACCTTCTAAAGGGCTATTAGGGATGGCCAACAAATGCTGGCCTAGCCAGTGACACCCAGATCCCATGAATGAATAAAAAAAGCTCAACACCATCCAGGGCAAAGCAGTCTGCTTGATCAGCACCCCATCCACATCCTTAAACATTCACTCAGTCCCTCCACCACCAACACAGTGGCAGCAGTGTATACCATCTACAAGATGCACTGCAGCAACTCAACAAGGCTCCTTTGACAGCACCTTCCAAACCCACAACCTCTTATCACCTAGAAGGACAAGGGCAGCAGACACATGGGAGCACCTGCACTGCAAGATCCCCTCCAAGCCACACAAGCTTTGGCAGGAACACTCACATCCGAAATAGAACAGCCTGCATCAATTTCTTCATATCTAAAAATGTATCGGTTCCAGGGCATTTTTGAAAGTAGCACAGAAAACAAACATGCACGCTGATCTCTGAAGTCTTAACTGAGACAGCATTTATCTGTTGACAAATTTATCCAGCAAAGTATTAATTTTAGCCTATAATCTGATGCAGGAGAGAAAGAAATTGGGGGCTATGAACTTTAAAATTATAGCGCATTCAGCAGATAATTAAATAAATATAACTTTCAAGACACTGAGTATGGGCCTTAGATTAATTTAAGAAGCTGATGATGGATTTTCTCATCACTTGGACAGATGAGTATTCAGCAAGTGAAAAAAAAAAAGACCGGTTTACATTCTAGGTTGATGTCGTCTAAGTGTAGGTACCATTTAACGGGACTTATGACAGGGCAAGAGAAGAATTGAAATCAACTACTTTGATTCAGAAAGCCAAAACGAAGTGAATCTGAGATGGCAGTTCCAGAACTAAGCGGGCAGAAAAAATGGCAGTTGAAATTTAGTACAGTCAAGCATATAGGATTGCACATGGAAGAAAAAAAATGAACAGCATAAGCTGTTCATCGAGTGGTGTCAAAATAGAAGATAAAGCTGAAAGAGATCTAGGGGTCTTAGCAGCAAAGGAAATAGAATGCTTAACCTTGTAGTTAAATTGTTAGAATACAAGCCGAAGTATGAAGTTACAGTCAAACTACATAATGCTCCAGTCACACCACATTGTGTATTGTGCATAAGATAAAGACAAAATACTCTGGATACTGGAAATCTGAAATAAAACAGAAAAAAACTCAAGAGGTCTGGCAACATCAGTGGAGAGAGAAACAGAGTTAACGTTGAAGTTAATGTTAGAAGTGTGAGGTGAAGCATGATGCATTTTGGGAGGACTAACACAGCAAGGGAATACACAATGAAAGGTAGGACTCTAGGAAGTACAGAGGATCAGAGGGACCTTGGTGTACATGTCCATAGATCCCTGTAGGCAGCACACAGGTAGATAAAGTGGTTAAGAAGGCATATGGGATACTTGCCTTTATTAGACGAGGCACTGAATATAAGAGCACGGAGGTTATGTTGGAGCTGTATAAATCGCTAGTTAGGCCACAGCTGGATTACTGCGTGCAGTTCTGGTCGCCATACTATAGGAAAGATATGATTGCACTGGAGAAGGTGCAGAGGAGATTCACCAGGATGTTGCCTGGCCTGGAGCATTTCAGCTATGAAGAGAAACTGGATAGGCTGGGTTGTTTTCCTTAGAGCAGAGAAGGTTGAGGGGTGAAATGATAGAGGTATACAAAATTATGAGGGCAATAGATAGGGTAGATAGGAAGAAACTTTTCCTCTTAGCGGAGGTATCAATAACCAGGGGGCATCGATTTAAGGTAAGGGACAGGAGGTTTATAGGGGATTTGGGGAAAAAAAATTTCACCCAAGACAGTGGTTGGAATCTGGAACACTGCCTGAGGGAATGGTAGAGGCAGGAACCCTCACAACATTTAAGAAATATTTAGATGAGCACTTGAAACGCCATAGCATACAGGCCAGGTGCTGGAAAATGGGATTAGAATAGATAGGTGCTTGATGGGCGGCATGGACACGATGGGCCGAAGGGCCTGTTCTGTGCTGTATTACTCTATATGACTTTCCTTCAAGGCTAAAGAGACATAGAAATGTGGCGTGATGGATTTTATACTGCTGGGGGATGGTTGGAGCAAGATAGAAGGTCAGGGATAAGTGGGAGCTAAGGAGAGATTGACAAAGATGTCATGGACACAAGACAAAGGGAGTGTTAATGGTAGTGGTAAAGAGTAAAGAAGGTGCTGATAGTGGCATAAAGGTAAGATAGCAGAGGGTGTTAATCGCAGAACAAGGGTCAGTGTTCTTGTGAAAGCACAACATAGAAACAAGTGACAGATGACGGCGGGTGGGGGGTGGTAAGGGAAAAAGGATTTTTTAAAAAATCAACAAATGAATAAAACAAACAAATAAATAAAAACTAGATTTAAAAAAGGGGTCACAATGAAGGAGAGTGTTCATGGTCTGAAGTTGTTAAACTCCATGTTAAGTCCAGAATGCTGTAAAGTGCCATCGGAAGATTGCATTGGGCTTCACTGGAACATTGTAGCAGGCCAAGGATGGACATGTGGGCATGAGAGTAAGACGGTGAGTTGAAATAGCAAGCAATGACCGAAGGTGTTCCACAAAGCGGTCACCCAGTCTGCATTTAGTCTCCCCAATATCGCATTGGGAGCAGCGAATACAGTAGACCAACTTAAGGGAGATGAAAGGAGTGTTTGGGACCTTGGACAGCGGGGAGCAAGGAGGTATTTGGGCAGGTGTTACACCTTCTGCGATTGCATGGGAAGGTGCCATGGAAAGGGGATGAGGAGTTGGGGTGATGAAGGAGTGGACTAGGGTGTCACGGAGGGAACGGTCCCGGCAGATATGTTGACAGACGGGGTTGAGGGGGAAGATGTGTTTGGTGGTGGCATCATGCTGGAGTTGGCAGAAATGTGGAGGATGATCTTTAGAATGCGGAAGCTGGTGGGGTGAAAAGTGAGGACTAGGGGGACCCTATCATGGTTCTGGGAGGGAAGGGAAGGGGTGAGGGTAGATGTCCTTTCTTCCTTTTTTCTCAACCGAGGCATCCCCCCACTGTGGCCAACAGGGCCCTCAACTGTGTCCGACCCATCTCCCACACCTCTGCCCTCTAAATGCAGACTGGGTGGCCGCTTTGCAGAACACCTTCACTCATTGTTGCCTGCCATTTCAACTCACCATCTTGCTCTCATGCCCACACGTCCATCCTTGGCCTGCTGCAATGTTCCGGTGAAGCCCAACGCAACCTGAAGGAACAGCACCTCATATTCAGGCAATTTACATCCTTCTGGACTTAACATGGAGTTCAACAACTTCAGATCACAGACTCTCCCCTTTTTTAATCCAGTTTTTTTTTTTATTTATTTATTTATTTTGTTTTATTATTTTATTTATTTGTTCATTTTTAATTCTGTTTTCCCCCAACCACCTTCCCCCAACAGGGCATCTGTCACTTGTTTCTATATTGTGCTTTCACAGGGCACTGACCCTTGTTCTGCAATTAACACATTCTGCTCTTACCTTTATGCCACTATCAACACCTTCTTCGCTCTTTACCACTACCATCAACACTCCCTTTGTCTTGTGTCCATGACATCTTTATCAATCTCTCCTCAGCTGTCATCTATCCCTGACCTATCTTGCTCCGCCTGCTCCAATAGTATAAAATCCATCACATCACATTTCTGCTTCTCTTTAGCTCTGAAGAAGTCATATGGATTCAAAACATTAACTCTGTTTCTCTCTCCAGACCAGCTGAGATTTTCCAGCATTTTCGGTTTTTATTATTGTGTATTGTGCAGTCTGGTCATCGAGGCACTGAGACACATTTGAGCCCTGGAGGCAGTTCAGAGAAAAGTCAAAAATAATTTACATTTTTATAATACTTTGAACATTCAAGGATGTCCAAACGTGCATCACACAGATACAATTAAAGGAAATGTTAACAAGGGCTGACCAAATGCTTGGTCACATGAGTGTTGAGGAGGATTGAAAAGGAGGAGAGGGCACTGGAGAGGTGCAGGGGTTTAATAGAGGGATTGTGGGGCCTAAGCTGCCAAAGCCGAGGTGGCAAGAGGAGGGGTGAGGGCGCATGAACAATGAACAAGAGACAAGAGTCAGAGGATCAGAAAGTTCAGATGGAAAGGGCGGGGCGGGGGGCAGAGTTACAAAAGCGATTTCATGTCTAGGTTGAAACTTTCAAATTTGAGCTGTTATGAATTGGGAACCAACATAGTCAAAAGTGGGATCTGTGGCAAAATAGGAACAGTTTAAGCTTATAAAGGCTGTGTGATGAGAGGCCGGCCAGAAAAGCATTGGAATAGTTATCTGGAGGTAATAAGGCATGAGTAAGGGTTTCAGCAACAAATGAGCTGAAGTAAGAGCAGAGGCAGGTGATGTTGCAAAGGTAGATGTAGGCAGACCTTAAGATGGAGACGATAGAGACTCAGATGTTCAGCTTGGACTGCAGTATAATAGCATAATTTGAAATAGTTTAAGTCAGCTTGAGACAGTAGCCAGGGAGGTGGAATGAAATCAGTGACAAGAGCCCAAACAATGGCTTTGGTCTTTCACTGGAAGAAAGTGCCACCCATCTAACACTGGATGTTAGGTGAGCAATTTGATAAGACAGTGAAGGGGTTGAGAGATGGTGTAGAGATAGAGTTGGGAACTGTTAGGATACGTGTGAGAGTTGATGCTATGTCTGTGCATGATATCGACAAGGGCAGCATGTAGATGAAGAGAAAGAGAACAAGATTTGTAGGACCCAGGAGGCAGTAGTACAGGGTAGAAAAGAGAAGATACTGCTAGAGATTTTCTTGGCAATGGAAGAGAAGTGCAGGAGGAGGTTGGTGTGGTTGACCACAAATGCTGCAGAGAGATTGTGGATGTTAATGCATTATGGTCAAAATTACAGAGGATGTTTTGGCAGTTTGATCAGGACTGCTTCAGTACTCCAGCAAGAGCTGAAAATGGATAAAAGTGAGCACTAATTTCAGAGGTGAGGAGCACAGATGTCAGCTGGTATGAGAGTTAGAAAGGGAAGTTGGTGTCAGCATTTTGGGTGAAAACAGCAGCTGCAGAATAGATGATGTTCATCTTAAGTGACGAAGTTCATGAGCTCCTGAAAGTGCTGTTGGAAGCAAAGGTGAAGGGGTCAAGAGAAAGCGGTTTAAAGGGATGGTTATTACTGAAGACAAAAAGCCAGGAATGGTTTGTACTCGGAGGATGATTCTCCAATAACGGGTTGTTTCAGCAGTCCCTAAGGTATCAGAGCAGGAAAAGACAGGCAAAAACTTGGCATTTCAGCTTAGAAGGCAAGCAACTCAAAGATGATATAGATTTACACAACATAGTAAAACAGTGTAGAAAAAGATAGATGTGCAAAAATCACTGCAAACTGACAGTCAAGCAAGGTGACATGTTCAGATTGATAAAAAAGAAATTTACAACTGATGTCACAAAATTTTCCAGATTATTCGACACATCAAAAGAGTTTCCAAATTAGACTTGTGGAGATGAAACCATGGAATAATTTGAGAAGAAACTGGATAATATGATGTGAATAAAGTATGGTCTTTTTAGATGGATAAATTAATAAGAGATAAATACCCTCCATCATCCATATTAATCTTGTTTTATATTTAAAAAAAAATGGTTACAAGTAAAAAACAAGTCTAATTCAACAGACACCACCACGACCAAAGTAAAAGAAATGACCTTCAACACATTACAGCGTAATGTTAGATACAGAAATATAAATTGAAATACATCTTTGAACCAATTTACACCTTCAAGTTTTTCCAAATGATATATCTGATAGCTCAGCATATTTATCTGGTGAGCGACTGGATTTGCCAGACCAGAAATTTCCACAGTCCGTCAATCTTCAGTCTGCATTGAGTTAGCTGATCTGAACTAATACTAAGACAGCAGTGCTAAATAATACTTTATTTCTCTGGTGTGAGATGCAGGAGCAGAAATAAAGTGACTAGGACCCCAAATATTTTTGCAATCTTGCTCTATGCCCCCCACATTTACTTGAATTAATTTTGTAACCCTACTTCACTCAGACAATGGAAAACTGATGACAATAACAAAGCTGGAGAGTATGGTGTGTGGCCACTAAGTGACATTGCAACAAAGCCAGGGGCACAAACTTAATAGCCACTTTGACAGGTGGCAGTTGGAGTCAAGTGCCCAAGGCTCATGAAGGAGTGGTCAACTGAAGGCCAAAGCAGCACATGTACTTTCAAAAGGCGTGGCTATTTCCTAATACCAGGAAAAAGACAAAATAAGCAAGAATGAACTCAGGTGCCAGAACAGAAGCAAAGACAGAAGGGAACAGACTGTGCCCAGATTTAAGATGTTCAATTTAAAATATTTAAAAATGGATAATGAAAATAAAAGCAAAAGAAATACTTACCTGATATAGGCTGGGAAAAAAAATCAGGTGAAACAACACAATTGCAGAAGTACCATTTAGGGGATTAGGAGGTACATTTTAGCTTATATACATTAAATTAACAGGAATTCAAGTGAGACCACATGAAATATGCAAAGACATATGGCTTTTAATTTATTACTACTAGTTGATCTACTGTGGCATTGCACACGTGGAGTCAAGACTATGTGTAAAGTTCAGATAAAGCAGGGCCAGATGGAAGCAGATAATTGAAGCAGTGCGTGCAGAAACATTCAGTGCTCATTTTATAGTAATGCATTCTGTCTGTATTTTTATACTTCCGTTATAAATTCCATTGTGCATGTATAAAATGGAAATTGCCTATGTATACATTCTCTTGACAGTGGTGGTACTAGAGCACCTCCACTCAAAGTATAATAATAGCATGACAAGTCTGCTGAGGTAATTTCTGTTATACATGTAAATATAGAAATTTATGATAGAAAAAGTTAAGCTGTGCTTATAGACAATATTATTTATTTAAAACATATATTTCCTGTTGACTTTTTCCACACACATACAACAATAGTACCTCCAGAAAGCATTCTTCCCACCCAGATGAAGGGATCCAAAGGTTAGAGGAGTTTGTGAAGGTCTATAAGAAAATAAAAAAATAGGTAGTACAATAGCAAGAATCCAATAAATCTGTAGCCCCTGAATTTTCTCAAATTATCCTTTTACATAAAGGAATATTCATGGTTTTACTAAGCCCAACATGAGAAAATAAGAAAAAGGAGCCAGAGTAATCATATGGCCTTCGAGCCTTCTCCATCATTCAATACAACCATGGCTGATCTTCTGCCTTAACTCCACTTTCCCACTCTCCCCCCGACTATTCCCTTGATTGCCTGAGACACTAAAAACATCTCTCTCTCAGCTTTAAATATACTCAATAATGAAGCATCTACAAATCTCTGAGGTAAAGAATTCCAAAGATTCACAAACATCTGAGTGAAGAAATTTCTCATATCGGTTCCAAATGATCCACTCTTTATTCTCAGACTGTGCTCCCATCATCTACATTCCCCAGCCAGGGGGAAAAAAATCTCAGGATCTACACTGTTAAACCCCCTCTAGAATCTTGTATGTTTCAATGAGATCACCTCATTCTTTAAAACTCCAGAGAATATAGGCCCAACTTACTCAGCATCTCATTATAGGACTCAATCCAGTGTACCACCACCAGGGCAGGTATATCCTTCCTTCGATGTGGAGATCAAAACTGTGATCAGCATTTCAGGTATGGTTTCACCAAAGCCCTATATTACTGTAGCAAGACTTCCTCATTCTTGCACTCCAATTTCCTTGCAATAAAAGGTCAACATGCCATCTGCCATACTAATTGCTTGCTATACCTGCATGTCAACTTGTCTTATACAAGTACACCCAAGACTCCCTGAACAACAAGATTTACAAGTTGCACTGCTTTTCTGTTCTTACAACCAAAATTGAATAACCTCACACTTCCCCACATTGAACTCCATCTGCCACCTTGTTGCCTACTCACTTAACCTGTCTATATCATTTTGCAGCCTCTGTGTCCTCCTCACAGCTTACATTCTCACCTAATGGTGTATTGTCAGCAAACTTGATTATATCCATATGATACACCTATACAATATTCAGTTAGCATATTCATACTGCCGAACAACCTAAGCGTCATTGCGACTAGAAAACAGTCTAAATTATTCAAATTGCTGTGCATCTACTTCAATTCACAGAACAATTAGAAGCCTCCAACAGCAAAACATCTGAAAGAAACATCATCAATTAGCAGGTTGACATTGGGGCACAGCATTTCCTAAAGGGATTGGCTACCATAAATTCAAGGTTCATGCATGAATCTAGAGTTTCTGCTGATCTTCTGCCAAAGTTACAGCAGTCAATTGGGAGGCTTCGCCAGTTCATGGAGGTAATTCCCAAGAATCTAGGTTATCTTCTCAGCATCTGTTGTTTAATAAATGTTTACGGTTACTCGCTGATCTAAGTCACATAACTTTAAGAAATGAGAGTTAAGTAATGAAAAATATTTTATATTAAGGTGATCAACATCTATATGCTAAGATTTATGAAGAGGAGGCCATTTTGTTATCAAGCTTGTTTTGCCACAGAGTGAGCTGCCAGGGCTACTAACTTCCTATCTTCTCCTTACATCCATTCCTTACTTGCCATTATCAACATTTAAATGCCTCAACTGAATGAGACTGTGGTCTTCTGAGGTATTGCATTCTACATGTTCATTCACTGAATGAAAAATTTAAAATTGAACTTTTTCTAAAGAAATATGTCCCCTTGTAGTTTCCCCTACTAATTGGAAGAGTCATTCCACATTTATTATATTAATTCCCTTTATTATTTTAACACCTCAATCAGAACACCCATTAGTCTCCTAATTTCTAGGAATACAGCTCAAATCTATTCACATGGAGTCCCTTAATCTTTCTGGTAATTTGCTACTGGCTTTCCTCCAATGCTTCCTACAATAGTGTGCCTGAAGGTGAATACACCAGTGAGATTTGACATACACTCTGTGAATGTAATAATACTGCTTTGAATTTGTATTCTATATGCCTGTCACAAAATCTGCATTCCATTAACCTTCTTGATTGCTCTTTAATTACGTATATATTTTGATCTCTAAATACTTTGTACCGTCAAATCTCCTTGACTGACATTACTGAACTCTAAGAAATAACAGACAGGGTAGACAACAGTAATGCAACAGATGTTATATATTTGGATTTTCAAAAGGCCTTAGATAAGATATTACGTAGTGGATCCAGGGCTAAGGTCAGAGCACATGGAGTCAAGGACAAGTAGCAGAATGCATATTAAGCCGGCTACAAAACAAACCCTAGAATATTTGTTAAGGGTAACTATTCAGACTGGCAAAATGTGGGAAATAGCATTCCAAAGGGACTGATGCTTGGACTATTGTTGTTGATCACCGATAATCTGGACTTGGGAATTGGAAGCATACCATTGTGGGGAATATCGCTAATACGGAGAAAGAATACAACAAAATACAAGAAGACATTAGTAAACTTGCAGAACGGGCATTTAATTAGCAAATGAATTTCAATTTAGATAAGTAAAACGGTGCATTTTGGTAGAAAGAATCAGGATGTCAAATACTGTTGGATAACAAAGGGGGAGAATTTTGTTTTTATAGTGCCCCTTTAATCAGCGTTATGCAAACATATCAGCTCCCCAGGGGCAAGCAGCACTGTCTGCCAATACCTGCATGGACTGCAAAGCATGCCACATTGGTGTCATCGAAGAAAGCTGCATGGAGTGTGCAGGTTGCAGCCCACTGTGCTGCCTACTTTCAGGGAATCAATGCAAGTTTGCATATGAAGCAGTTCCACATTAACAAATTTCTCCATGCAAGAGCCTAAACAGGATAGAAGAGAAAAGGGATGTGGAGGTATTGATAAACAAAATCACAACAAATAGCAGTAACACAGGTTAATAAAGGACATTTTAAAAAGGACAAACCAAATACTGGGAATCATTTATAGGTGAATAGAATTGAAAAGCAGGGAAGTTTAGTTAAACTTGCAGAGCTTTGGTTAGATCACACTGAGTACACAGAGTTCTGGTCTCCATGGTATAAAAACAATGCACCTGAGAAGGTGCAAAAAGAATTCCAAAACTGGGGGAAATATGCTTATCAGAAAAGATTGAACAGGCTTGAGCTCTTTTCCCCAAGCATTTTATTACACTAATGGTGCTGTATAAACACATGTAGTTGTTGCTGTATTTGCTCCATTGCACTCTCACACACTTTGCAAACACTGCATGTGTCACAGCCATACCACGCTGTCTGTACATACTGTCAATTATGACAGCCACTTTACACAAAACAGATTCCATGTACTCAATGACATGCTTCCCCGTCTTGCAGGACAAAATGGGGTACATCCAGACACAGCAGGACCTAACAGGAGGAGGGAACTCAAGAAAAGGAATTTGTAGAATGTCTACGACATGGCTTTTTGGAGCAGCTTGTGGTGGAGCCCGCTAGGGAACAGGCAATTCTAGATTTAGTGATATGTAATGAGGCAGATTTGATAAGGGAGCTTAAAGTGAAGGAACCCTTAGGAGGAAGTGACCATAATATGAAAGAATTTACCCTGCAATTTGAGAGGAAAAAGCTGGAATCAGATGTAACGGTATTACAGTTGAATAAAGGCAACTACAGAGGCATGAGGAAGGAGCTGGCCAGAATTGACAGGGAGATGAGCAGTGTAACAGCAATGGCAGGACTTTCTGGGAATAATTTAGAAGACACAGCAAAAATTCATCACTAGGAAGAAGAAGCATACTAAAGGGAGGACGAGGCAACCATGGTTGACAAGGGAAGGCAGGGACAGCATAATGGCTAAAGAGAAAGCATACAATGCGACGAAGAGCAGTGGGAAACCAGGGGATTGGGAAGCCTACAAAGACCAACAGAGGACAACTAAAAAAGAAATAAGGAAGCAGAAGATTAAATATGAGGGTAAACTAGCCAATAATATAAATGAAGATTGCAAGAGTTTTTTCAGATATATAAAGGGTGAGAGGCAAAAGTGGACATTGGGCTGCTGGAAAATGATGCTGGAGAAGTAGTAGTGGGGAACAAAGAAATGGTGGAGGAACTGAATAGATACTTTGCGTCAGTCTTCACAGTGGAAGACACGAGTAACATCCCCAAAGTTCAAGAGAGTCGGGGGGCAGAGGTGAGTATGGTAGCCATTACCAAGGAGAAGGTGCTAGGAAAACTGAAAGGTCTGAAGGTGAATAAATCACCTGGGCCAGAGTTCTGAAGGAGATAGCTGAAGAGATAGTGGAGACGTTAGTGGTGATCTTTCAGGAATCACTCGAGTCAGGGAGGGTCCCAAAGGACTGGAAAATCGCTAATGTAACCCCCCTGTTTAAGAAGGGAGTGAGGCAAAAGACAGGAAATTACAGGCCGATTAGCCTGACCTCGGTCATTGGTAAGATTTTAGGGTCCATTATTAAGGATGAGATTTCAGAATACTTGGAAGTGCATGATAAAATAGGGCAAAGTCAGCATGGTTTCATCAAGGGAAGGTCATGCCTGACAAATCTGTTAGAATTCATTGAGGAGGTAACAAGTAGGTTAAATTAAGGAGAGCCAATGGATGTTACCTATTTAGACTTCAAGAAGGCCTTTGACAAGGTGCCGTACAGGAGGCTGCTCAGTAAGATAAGAGCCCATGCTGTTAGAGGCAAGGTACTAGCATGGATAGAAGATTGGCTGTCTGGCAGGAGGCAGAGAGTGGGGTAAGGGGGTCCTTCTCAGGATGGCGGCCGGTGACTAGTGGAGTTCCGCAGGGGTCAGTGTTGGGACCACAACTTTTCACTTTATACATTAATGATCTAGATGAAGGAACTGAGGGAATCCTGGCTAAGTTTGCAGATGATACAAAGATTGGTGGAGGGTCAGGTAGTATTGAGGAGGTGGGGAGGCTGCAGAAGGATTTGGACAGATTAGGAGAATGGACAAAGAAGTGGCAGATGGAATATAACGTGGGGAAGTGTGAGGTCATGCACTTTGGTAGGAAGAAGAGGCATAGACTATTTTCTAAATGGGGAGAGAACTCAGCAAAGGGACTTGGGAGTTAAGGTTAACTTGCAGGTTGAGTCGGTGGTTAGGAAGGCAAATGCAATGTTGGCAATTATTTTGAGAGGACTAGAATATAAAAGCAGGGATGTGCTACTGAGGCTTTAAGGCTCTGGTCAGACCACATTTAGAATATTGCGAGCAATTTTGGGCCCCATATCTCAGGAAGGATGTGCTGGCCCTGGAGAAGCTCCAGAGGAGGTTCACAAGAACGATCCCAGGAATGAAAGGCTTAACATATGAGGAACGTTTGAGGACTCTGGGTCTATACTCGATGGAGTTTAGAAGGATGAGGGGGGATCTGATTGAAACTTACAGAATACTGAAAGGACTGGATTGAGTGGACGTGGGGAAGATGTTTCCATTAGGAAAGACTTGGACCCAAGGGCACAGCCTCAGAGTAAAGGGAAGACCTTTTAGAACAGAGATGAGGAGAAACTTCTTTAGCCAAAGAATGGTGAATCTATGGAATTCATTGCCACAGAAGGTTGTGAAGGCCAGGTCATTGAGTGTATTTAAGACCAAGATAGATAGGTTCTTGATTGGTAAGGGGATCAAAGGTTACGGGGAGAAGGCGGGAGAATGGGGTTGAGAAACGTATCAGCCATGACTGAATGGAGGAGCAGACTCGATGGGCCGAATGGCCTAATTCCTGCTCCTATGTCTTATGGGATAGGCACATCTGCATGGAGGAAGTGGTGCTGATCATTATTGGGGCTGTGTCCAGCAGTGAAGCTGAAACCATTAAAGTTGGTAGTAACCTCATACCTAACCCTCTTTCTCGCATCCCTTAATCTCTTGATTTACAACCTTCAGATAATGTAAGCATGCACCTCTCGCCACAACCTTATCATTGTGCCTTTTCCTTTCAAATACCCAAAAACTGCACATTGGCTAGGTAATGGAAGAATAGCAAGACAACAGTAAAGAAGATATTCCATTGCTTGTTTTCACATTCGGAACCACCGGCGCAGATACAGACACTGCAAATGCCTTAAGAGGATAGCTTAGAGGTGGAATCTGCTTCTGGTGAGACATCAGGCATAAGTGTGCTGCAGCCAAGACAGGGGGCAAGGAGAGCATAAGTGCCATCCCATTGTGGGCCTGAGATCACACACGAATTCTGCTGCAGAGGATTTCGATGGGGCAGATTTCAGATGGCGGCTAAAAGGTGTACATAATTAAACGTTTTGTGCATTGGGAAAAATCAGCCAAAAAGCATGTATTCAATGTCAAGGAGCCTGGCAGAGTCCAGTAACAACCTGGCACAAGGTTTTGTGTTCTGTTTAAGAGACCATCCTTTCCATTATGGAAGTGCTGGCCAACCCCATGCGCACATCCACGAACCCAAATATTGCCTGATGAACGATATCTCAGCTTTCACTGCAGCAAAAGCAGCATCCACCCAACATCAAAGTGCTTGCAGTGGAAACTCAGGTTTCTGTCATTAAGGCACTGTATACTAGAGTACAAAGAGGCTTCCAGGGCATGACGGCACTCCTGCAATCTGCTACCTTAAGACTTACAACAGAACAGACAGCCTCCCTTCCCCACCTCCATCTTGCTCTTCTAGCAGGTTGCCCTGCTGTGCGTAGCTACCGCTCATACTCCAAACAACATTCAGGTGCCAAGAAAAAGCAGTACTAGTCAAACCATGTCTGGGAGCAAATGATTTGTGCAGGATGCAAAATCATCCTTCTGTACCTGCCACATCACTTGAAGAATTGTACCACAGGCAAAATAAAATCAACCAGCAACTAACCTGTTAAGTAGCTGATGGACTTTTTTTTTCCCTTTATATTCATTCATGGGATGAGGGCTTCGCTGGCTGGGCCATCATTTATTGCTCATCCCTAGATGCCCTTGAGAATGTGGTGGTGAGCTGCCTTCTTGAACCGCTGCAGTCCATGTGTGTAAGTACACCCACAGTGCTGTTATCTCCAGGATATTGACCCAGCGACAGTGAAGGAGTGGCAATATATTTCCAAGTCAGGATGGTGAGTGAGGAATTTCCAGGTGGTGGTGTTCCCATGTGTCTGCTGCCCTTATCCTTCTAGATGGTAGTAGTCATGGGAGTCATGGGTTCGGAAGGTGCTGTTGAAGAAGCCTTGGTGAATTCCTGCAGTGCGTCTTGTAGATGGTACATGCTGCTGCTACTGTGAATCGGTAGTGGAGGGACGGATTGTGGTGCCAATCAAGCGAGCTGCTTTGTCCTGGATGGTGTCAAGTTTCTTCAGTGTTGTGGGAGCTGCACTCACCCAGGCAAGTGGGGAGTATTCCATCACAGTCCTTACTTGTGCCTTGGAGATGGTGGACAGGCTTTGAGGAGTCAGGAGGTGAGTTACTCATTGCATGATTATTAGCCTCTGACATGCTCTTGTAGCCGCAGTATTTATATGGCTAGTCCAGTTCAGTTTCTGGTCAATGGTAACCGCCAGGATGTTGATAGTGGGGGATTCATTGATGATAATGCCATTGAACATCAAGGTGCGATGGTTGGATTCTCTCTTGTTGGAGATGATCATTGCCTGACGTTTATGTGGCGCAAATATTACTTGCCACTCGTCAGCCCAAGCCTGGATATTGTCAGGTCTTGCTGCATTTGGACATGGACTGCTTCAGTATCCAAGGAGTCGCAAACGGTGCTGTACATTATGCAATCATCAGCAAACATCCCCACTTCTGAAATTATGATGGAAGAAAGCTGAAGATGGTTGGGCCTCAGACACTACCCTGAGGAACTCCTGCAGTGACGTCCTGGAGCTGAGATGACTGACCTCCAACAGCCACAACCATCTTACTTTGTACTAGGTATGACTCCAACCAGGGGAGAGTTTTCCAGTTTTGCGAGGGCTCCTTGATGCCACACTCGGTCAAATACTAGCTCGATGTCAAGGGTATTCACTTTCACCTCCCTCAGGAGTTCAGCTCTTTTGTCCATGTTTGAACCAAGGCTGTAATGAGGTCAGGAGCTGAGTGGCCCTGGCGGAACCCAAACTGGGCATCAGTGAGCAGGTTATTGCTAAGCAAGTGCGGCTTGATAGCACTGTTGATGACCCCTTCCATTACTTTACTGATGAGGCGGTAACTGGCTGATTGGATTTGTCCTTTTTGTGCACAGGACATACCTGGGCAATTTTCCACATAGCCGGGTAGATGCCAGTGTCCTAGCTGTACTGGAACACCTTGGCTAGGGGTGCAGCAAGTTCTGGAGCACAAGTTTTCAGTACTATTCCTGGAGTACTGTCAGGGCCCATAGCCTTTGCAGTATCCAGTGCCTTCAGCCGTTTCTTGATATCATGTGGAGTGAATCGAATTGGCTAAAGACTGGCATCTGTGATGCTGGGGACCTCCAGAGGAGGCAGGGATGAATCATCCACTCGGCACTTCTGGCTGAAGATTGTTACGGATGCTTCAAGTACAGATGTATTTAAGTGGAAGCTAGATAAGTATGAAGCAGAAGGGAAGAGAGAGTTTTGTTGCTAGAGTTAGATGAGGAAGGATGGGGAGGCTCAAATGGAGCATATACGCAGGCATGAACAGGCTGGACTGAATGGCCTGTTTCTGTGTAGCATATCCCATGCAATTTCAAACTGGGGAAAAAAAATTTTAATTGACATAAAAATTGAACAGTGCTTGGCTGTTAATATCTTTTTAAATGACACATTCCCGCAGATTTTTAAACTACTAGTTATGTTAGCTGGCATAGAACAAAGAATTAAAACATCCTTGGGGTAGTGATTAACAGCCTTCTTAAGGTTTCAGACATGAATCAAGTAGGCTTAGGGTCAAAGATTCATTGTAGTATCTTTCACTGTCAACTCTGGACAGACATTTATAATTGGAATATTTGCACCTAGTTGATCCACAGGATCTCAGCTTGTTTGACTCTGTGGATGTATTTCACCAAAAAAAGCTCCTGGAATGATTCCTGGACTTGCAGCTCGAACCGAATTTATCTTTCCACCAAAGAAAATTAAAGGGGAGCATGATACTCTCTTTAAAACGATAGACATAAATTAACGGGTTTTTTTAACCTGGACTGGGGCCACAGAACTAGAGGACCCAAGTGCAAAATTAGCAACCTTGCAACAAGAATAGACATTTAAATGTTGCCTGCCCTTCTCCTCCAAAGTCATCAGATATGTGATACAGGCTTTTTCCACACCAAAAAAAACTAAGGCTATATTTATTAATTCCTTTGAAAGCACAGGATTGTTATCATTTTGGAAATGACACAGAAAACCACTTCCTCTATGAAACATAATAGTGCATGTACAGTTGAACTGCAGATGACATAACTGTAAAATTCAACTAATCATAGCTCCAATTGTAGGTTGTAAAGTTGAATTAATAGTCCATACTTTTGCGCAATTGCCCTCAGCATGCTGAAGGAAATATTCAGTTTTATTTTTCTGGAAGTTAACCTGTGGCTGATTATCTGTAGTGAGAACCGTCCGTAGACTACATGGGGGTCAAACTGTTGATTGACATATGTAAAAACAGAATGAGAAAAAACAAATTCTACATAGTAATAGTTAAAATGCTTGACATCTATTCAACCTTCAATCTGATGCATGGGCACGCAATTAAGATTTTCCTAGCATTAAACCAAAAGAGTTCAAAAGTCCAGGCATTTTCAACCCTAAATCAAAGTTGGTTACTAACAGAGTAAAACTATATTCAATTTGATTGTCATGGGCAGGAAGAGGTCAGTTCAAGCAACACCGTTTTCCTTTTACCACCTCTTGGAAACAGGTGGTGTTTTGAATTAGTTTGCTTTGAAGAATAAGCAGTGGTGTATTTTTCCCAACCCCTCAATTTTTGTGTGATGCAATTTTACGAATAATCCACAGCAAACTTGGTTAAGGATTAACTCACACGTTCAAAATCTGCAAAAGGAGTGTCTGCAACATCCCACTTCACAGTCACACAGTAAAGGGGGCGGGTGGAGATGGAGAATAAAAGGTTAACGGACAAGGACCACAGGAAAACTGAATATTGGTTCACATGAGTTCCACAGAGTCACAAAAAGTCAGAGCCCAATGAGGAATCTTTCACATAGGCATTTCGAGTTCGGCTGGCTGCGAACTGGTGTTGTAAGACTTACTTTTCAGGTGGTGTTGATGTCACAAGATGAAGTAGGCAGAGATCGAGTCGGTTATATAGGCGATGGGATGAAATCTTCCAATGGAGTCAGGTTAGATGGACCTGTTTTCCTTCCTGGACAGAGCCATTTCATTGTGGCTTGCTAGTCGGATGATAAAACAACAAACTGCCATGTGAAGCCCAGAAATGTAACATTGAGCTGTTCCAAGAGCCAGAGTCTTTGGTCATGTGACCTTCCTCCTCCACAATAACTTCAAAAGGGATGTTTATCCAACGTCTGGAATTGGTGTTGTTCTCAGAGCTGATAATGTCTCAGCCATTATGGATTGAAAGGGGTGCCATTTATGTTGAGGGTCTGTCATTTGGGAAACCACTGTCTCAATAGACCTGCTGGCTCTGCCAGCAAGTTTGGCTTATCAAATGCAAATGGCCTTCTTGTAGCTCCTTTTGAAATTGGTCTGACTAGTCCCCATTGTCTATTAGTAGATCCTTAAGCATAACGAGGTGTGACATTCCCGAAACAGGAGAATTCTTTTGTTCTGGGGGATAACCCCCAGAGGGTCAACCGTCAAAACTGTCTTTGTTCATCGGAAAAATCCAATTTAAAATGAGAAATAGCAATAAGGATAAAGTTTTAAAATATATACAGTGTTGGGTGTCTTGTGTGTCAGGGGAACCAACATAATACAATGAACACAAGCACAAAAGCAAAATACTGCAGTTACTGGAAATTTGAAATAAAAACAAAAACGCTGGAAATAATCAGATCAGACAGCATCTGTGAAGAGATAAAAAGCAAAAAACTGCGGATGCTGGAAATCCAAAACAAAAACACCTGGAAAAACTCAGCATATTTCACCTCTTTTCTATTTTTACTTTGTTCTGTTGAAGGGTCATTCGGACTTGAAACGTTAACTGTGCTCCTCTCCGCAGATGCTGCCAGACCTGCTGAGCTTTTCCAGGTATTTTTGTTTTTGATCTGTGAAGAGAAGCAATTAATATTTCAGATTGAGATGACCTTTCAACAGAATCTGAAAAACAAAATGCTGTCTGACTTGAGTATTTCCAGCATTTTTTATTTCAGATTTCCAGCATCTGCAATATTTTGTTTTTATGAAGTATATTTAAATATAACTCTAAAGCTTACACATGAAGTCAAAAGGTACCATAAATTGCTTATCTCTGGATCAAACTTGAAATTAACCAAATAGAAGCATCAGTTTCTTCAACTGCCCTGCATGATCAGTATTATCATTTACGCACATCACCTGAAATAATTCAAGCAAATAACCAGTTTTTGTCCATGTAAACTAACTGAACTGTAAGATTTCATTTTATATGTGTGTAGTTTTGTTATGCTTCCTCCTCAGTGTCAACACCACAAAGAAGTTAAAAACCAAAAACATGCGAAAGAGAAATCCTGAAGATTCCATGTTCAACTCAACTTAGATACAAGACAAAATTCAATTTTCATTTCAAATTCACCACAGATGCCAAATAATACACAACAGCTGATGTCAGTTCACCAATGGAACAAAAGTAAAAATTAATGTAAATTTAAATCAAAGGTCACACTCCAATTTCAAATTCTCCTTTATACATAAAAGGTACTGCACTAAAAAACGTAGAGTGAAAAAAGTCAGATAATTCTTACTCCAGAAGTCAAACTACAATTGTAATAATGAACTGGACTTGAAGATAAAATTTGTAGTCATTTTTACATGAACTGTGTTTCACAATATGTGCAATGGATTTTTTTTGGTGGGGTGGGGGAGAGAAGCAGCTTTTTAAAATTAGTTTTTAGCTTGACAGTTTGCAACATGGATCAAGTCAGACAAAATGGCCCACTTATTCATGCACTGAAATTCATAACAACATCCACACTGAAAAAGGATAAATGAGAGCCAAGTGCTGATCATTTAACTAAGTGATAATTGATAGTTTTTTAAAGTCTAAATCCAAGGCATTATTTCATAACAAGGCTGAAAATCTGGTATTCATAAAATTGTAGTCTGCTACATGTGAAAGATCATTGGACCACTGCAGTTCTATCAGCTCCACAGGCTCTTTAAAAGAATTGTAAAACCCACTGTGGAAGTGAATGGCATATTAATTAAACCCACAGAAGTAATGAATTTTTATCTTGAAATCAAATATCAATCTGCTCAACAAATACTAAGACTGGCATTTTGCCTGCCTATGTAATACTATAAAATCTTTATTAGAAGGTTATTGAATTATAGCAATTATTCAGAAGTGGAGGCATCGAAAGAATATTCTGGAATAAGTTTTACACTGCATTGGCTGTGAAGCGTTGAGGTAAGAGGATATAATGATCTACTGTCAACGCGCAGACCAATGAGCATTTGCAACTAGTTTGTACAATCCTCGAAAACCAAAGTAAACAGTGGCAAGATCGAGATCATGTTCTCTGGTAACTGGGCTAACCAATCCTTTGCCTCTTTCACCATCAGGTCAGACTACCTGAAGCTTTTGGGGATATGGTTTGGAGGGGCCAGGGTGTGCACTAAAAACTGGAAGGTGTGCGTAGTTATGGCAAAACAAAAATGGGCATGGGGAAGAAAATGCTCCCTCTCCATTGTGGGTAAACCTGATCATCAGGTGCTACACACCCTCTGTATTATTATATTGTAGGTGTGGCCCATTTCTCTTTCACTTTATCTGGAGGTTAAAACTGGATCGTGTTTGCAGGGATACTATGTACAAACCTCAAGATAAAAGGAGGGGAAAGAAAAACTTACCCCAACAACACACTCATCCTGATGGCTACCTTGTGTGTGGCTGCATCAAGCTTTGCATAGATTCTCGGTACGCAAACATCAAGTGTCACTATGTGCTGATGCTCTGTCCCTACTGTTGCAAAGGATGGATATGGCCACGTTGCCACTGAACATTCCATTCAGTTGGATTGTGTCGTACCACATATTCCTTGTGGAAAAATTTATGCAGGAAAACACCTTTAGCCACAAGTCCATCAGACAGTGATCAGTACACGACAGTCTTGAGGCCCTGCAGTAAAAGACGGTAGATCCTCAGATGGTTCTCTGAGCAGACTACCAAAATCATTTGGCAAAATGCCTCATCGCCAGAACTTTCAAACAAGCACCAACATAGCTTGGCTGATAGCAAGAAAAGCCCTCCCCGTCAGATCCTTCCTGCATGCTCAGAGGCTCCACTCCTCTGCATACTGCCTTCTAGGAAGCTGTGGTGAGGAAGAGACCATTGTCCATATTCTTCTGGTATGTGCTCTTGCAAAAAACATCGAGATAAAGATGCAGTGGTTTTTGTCAGGGTTCATCCCGAGCAGCTCCATGACACAGGATTCTGTGCTCTATGGCTGTCCCCAAGGACGCACATCAAGATAACATCAACTGCTGCTAGAGGACCATTAACTCTGAACAATGCTCTTGGTCCCCACAATCAAATGCAGACTGGCACAGTCCAAGGTCCAGGACTACATGCTGAGGGACATACTAACGTTTGTGCAGCCGCCACAGAGGCACAAAGAGGAAAGGCCCCTGTCTAAGGCCTTTCAGCCATAGTAAACTGAGGGGTTGGAAACTGTAGAACTCCTTGGTCTGTATGCCTGACATGGAATGTGTATTGTAAATATTAAGAGTATTGAAATTGTATTGAGGCACCTCAAAGTGGAACATGCTGTATGGGGAAAAGTTGAATTATATTCCACTTCCTGTAATACTCCACTTGAAATATCTTGGAATGTACATTTACAAATTTTTTGAATAAAGTAAATTTTTGGAAAAAATAAAGCTGCACATAAATATGAGCTCTTTCATCATAATTGCCGTAACTGAGTACTTAAGCACAGAGGCTACAAGAATGACCAAATCCTGATAGCCTTTTGCATGAGTGAAACAAGTCAAACTCTCATCAAATTAACGGATGCAATATCATGTAACTAACTCACTTTTAGCCAGAATGTTTCATTTATGCTGCATATTTTAGCACACCACAAATCTAAAGATATCAAATTGATCACCATAATTCCAAGGCCATATGTAGGGCATAAAGGAAAATATTCACTTCAATATAAACAGAATTGTTGTACAAACAACATTTTTGCTTGAGAGTCAAAACATTTGGAGTTCCAATTCTCTCTGGCACAACTCTAAATTACATTTAATATAGCTAACTTATGATAAGTTTTAAACACTTCTAATTTTTAAAACACACCTGATAATATTGATGTACGCAAAACCATGTGTCAGTTCGAAGAAATGTTAATACAGCTGCTTCCTCACCCAGTTAAATATTTGATTCCTGCTAATTGGAAGACTTTGCAAACAAATATAGAGGAGACAGTGGCATAGTGGGAATACCACTGGACTAGTATTCTGGAGGCCCAGGCTAATACTCTGAGGATAAAAGCAAAATACTGTGGATGCTGGAAATCTGAAACAAAAACAGAAAATGTTAGAAAAACTCAGCAGGTCCAATAACATCTGTGGAGAGAAAAAAAAAGAGTTAATCAAATCCTTATGGCTTCTTCAGAGCAGAGCTCTGAAGATATGGATTCAAATTCAAGTTGGTGGAATTTAAATTCAATTAATAAAATCTAGAATCAAAAACTAGACTCAATAATGGTGACCATGAAACTATCATCCACCATCGTGAAAACCCATCTGGTTTACTAATGTCCTTTAGGGAAGGAAATATGTCGTTCTTACCCAGTCTAGCCTACATGTGACTCTAGAACTACAGGAATGTGACTGACTCTTAACCGCCTTAGGAAATGGCCTAGCAAGCCACAAGGTTCAAGGGTAATTAGGGATGGGCAACAAATGGTCTTGCCAGTGATGCCCACATCCATAACAGTAAAAAAAATGTGCAATTTTTTTTAAAAAGATTTTCAATTAGATTCCAATTAGTTTAAGTATGTAGAAATCCTGACAAGTCTGAGGTTAATGGTGAAAGTTCTTTAGGTTCCACCAGATCATGGGGTTGATAAATAAAATGGGCCAGTAGTGAAAGCATTTAAATGTACTCATGCTATTAAATGTAGGTAGCTACGAAGCAACTTTTAAAAATGAGCTCTCATGTACAATTAATCTGCCAAATTACACAGGGGAATATAAAACAAGACTAAACAACATTGCAGACTAGTCATGCTTTCCTATCTGAAACTTGGACTCTCACATAATCTGGTGGAATAATGGTCCAGAAACAATACAGCTTTGATAATTACTTTTGATTTGCACAGACGTTGGATTATATAGGGTAAATGCACTCTGAATCCAGTGCGAGAGCCTGAATTTACAAGCAGAGGGATTCTCATTCTGCTCTTTTTCAGAGGCAGTTCAACACTTCACAGCCCATTTATGTGCCACAGGTTTAAAGTCAGGAAGAAACCAGAAGCTTATGCTATGAATACACCTTTAGACTCTACGCATCCATTTTTAAATGGATAGTATAAACTCATACAGTAATTAAGCAATCTTTGTCATTTAATGCATAATGATGTAATGTGCAAAATAGAGCTGTTAAACACACTATCATTTCAAGCCCATTAACAAGAGTTTAAAAGTTGTTTTACTCCTCAGCTAACCAGTATTAAACATAATTGCCGATAATAGGTATCTAACACAGAGTTATCCAATCTCTAGTGTCAACATTCCTCAATCTGACATCAAAACTCAAAAAATTGTGGAATCTTGATTAACATAAACATTTTCTGCTGTATTTTACCAAACCTCCTGTGACATTTCTCAGAGTAAATATGCCAAGTCACTTTTCCAATGATAAGTGTTATACCATGTAACACAATATATTGAAAGATCATTTAATGATCTTTCACCACATCATTTAATGCTCACGTGGCTTCCCCCCCCGCCACCGCCACCACACACCACCTAATTAAAAAAAAGCTTTAGGCTTATCAAAAAATACAGAATTTTGATGACTTCACAAAAAAAGGTACATCTACAACAACTTTTCTATCAAAGAAAAATCAACATTTTGAAGAAATACTATGCATCACAAAGAGAAAAAAATCAAAATAAAGATTTCCCTCAAATGGCTTCTGAAATCTCAAGTGCCTCACAGAGAAGCAAATTTATCCGAATGTGCTAAGAAAGTTAATAAAATCCAGGTAAGGATAATGCTTTTAAAAAAATCAATTTATTTTAATTTCTACAAATGGCAATCACAAACTATTGACCTAGGCTCCAACACTCATTTTGTAGCTTTCACTCAGGCTGTCAAATTGATCCATGGTGTTACAGGCTACTGGAGTAATCTAATGTTGAAGCTCCGATTTGTGGGAATATTGCTGCTACTGCAAATATTATACTCATATACTTTACATAAATAAAAACAAACATTTTGTTTCACCAGTTATATAAACAAAGGAAGCACTCATCAATTTGAAGAAAGAGCATCTTACGTTTCTTGGGAAATAATTTTTGTGCAAGCTTACTACAAGCTCGATAACTTATGACAGAAACTAGGCATAGAAGCCTGCATAGCCATGGATGTACAAGGCCTGAAAGATATTGGAGGAAAGGTCCAAAGGAAGAAAAGAAACTCCTTAAAAAGGGCAAATCTCAAATCCCAGGCTGTTAAGAAAGGGTAGGCTCAGAGGCAGGCTTTTTGGAGCAATAGGATGTGGATAAATTAAGGGTAAGTTTATTTTTTTTGAAGTTTAGTTAAGTTTTCATGCACTTGTTTTTTTAGGCATAGATAACGGAGTAAAAAAAAAACTCCCAAGAAAAAACTTTGGATGTTAAGTTTTGTAGTGGTTGGTTATTCCAGATCACAGATTCCTGATTTTTCAGTTGTTAAAGCTACCACTACCAAACAGTACTTTTTTTATATTTGTTTAAGGGATGAGAGCGTCCCTAGCAAGCCCAACATTTGCTCCCAATCCGTAACTGCCCTTAAAAAGGTGGCTAATCAGACAGATGGTTCACCAAGAAGAGTAACACACTGTATTCTGCATTGATATTAAGCAATTCTTAAAGGACAGCTGTTCCTGAGATTTATAAACTGTAAGCTAGAACAATTATTAAAGTCTGAGTACTGAGCTTTTCCTGTGTTTATGACTTTAAAAAAAAACTTTTCAGACCCAATGGGAACAAATGACAACCTCTCGATCAGGTCAGTGACCAGTCATCCCTTCAAATGAAGCATTTCCTGTCAGAATCCCTTAAACTGGCAAGTTTTGCAACACATATATCACTTGAACATGGTTGGATATCTAGTTATACTGGCACCAGATCAATACACATATCACAAGGCTCAAGTGTTCTTCCTCCACCCAAAAAACAAGTCAAATTCCTGAAAACAGGGATTTGAAGTAAACAACTTACCCTCAGATTGCTGTTGATATCAGATTACAAAAAACAAACATCTGACTTTACCCATTTTGTCAGTTTAGTGTTCGAGAAAAGTCAAAAGATAAAGGACATTTCCGAATAAGGACAAACTCAGACAAAGGAACAGTCAGAGGCTAAAGTTACATAGGATTACACAGATACAAGGCACAGAAACAGGTCATTCAGCCCAACTAATCCATGCTAGCATATATGCTCCACCTGAGCTTCCTCCAAACTTTCCTCATAACAGTCTATTCCCTTCTCCCTCATATGTTTGTATATCTTCCCTTTAAAATGTAACCAAACTATTCTCTTTAACCACTCCTTATGTTACAGAATTCCACATTCTCACCATTCTTTGGGAAATTTTTGGTGGATTTGATTTTTATGGGATTATCTTATATTGATGGCCTCTAGTTATGCTCTTCCCTAGATGTAGAAACATTCTCCCTCTCTAGCCACTCTATCAAAACCCCTCATGATTTTAAAGACCTCTATTAGGTCACGCCTCAGCTTTAGCTGAAAAGAAGTTTAAAGGAAAAAAAGTTAAAATGAGAGATCTTGCAGTACTTAATCAATTCTGTAATATAGATTCCAAGATACAAGATAGAAAGAGCAAGATCCTGGTTAAACTTGGAGGGAAAACGACCAGAACAACTGAAAATCATACAAGAAGCAGAAAACAATGCAAGGAGAGAGAAAGCTGAATTGACACAGGACATTGATTTTGAACCACTAGGTGTAAGCATTTCATGAAAGGAGAAAATTATAAGCCTGTGGTATCAATAAAAAGGCATAAGTGGCACATATTTGCTATCAGTTGCTTGCTTATACAGTTCACTTACTTATTTGGGAGAGGTCTTGTGGTGCAGTGATAGCATCCCTAACTCTTAGTCAAAAACTCCGAGTTCAAGTCCCACTTTGGGACTTAGCTATGGAAGGTGCATTCATAACATGACCAAACTGGTTGATTTCAGCCTATAAATCCTTCCAATATGCCTGGTGGCAGGCAGTAAGTTTGGGAGAATTTCCTGCTCATCCATACTGCAGAAGGCAATGGCAAACCACTGCAGTACTTTGCCAAGCATAATCATGAACCAATTCAATGGAAGTCCATGGTTGCCAATGCCCCTTTAGGGCATGGTAGCTGAAGGAGGAGGAGGATTGCTTATTCAGAAACCCCAGCTTTTCCAACTTTAGTGTTAACACCAAAACTGTGAAAAATTCAAGGTGAAAAAATGGGATAAACCTGAATAAAGTCAGCAAAAATCAGTTTTCCATGTTGAGCATTACTAAGATGCAGTAAAAGAGAGTAAGATTGCTGCAATATAATATCACTTCCCTAGCCAAACAAGCGAATTTAGCAATGAAATGCATTTAAAGTATGATTGGAATGTGCACTCTAAAGTGCTATTAAATACAAGTTTAAATTAGTATATCATAATTATCATGAAGCACAAATATTTTAAAGTCTGACCAAAATATGAAATTGAGGCTAAAATTATATTTTGCACTATATGCTATTAGCACCATCACTATTTGTGATATATCCATTTGTTAATAAAAAAGCTGTAGTCCTGGTCAAGGCTCATAATTTTGTACATTTTGCTTGACAGTAGAAAAAATTTACTGGGCACATTTATTCTTCCCTCTCTATTATAAACTATACTAATTCTTACTTTACTTCACTTCGTCGGATTTCTTGGAAGTTCGGCAGTTGTATTCTTCAGGCTGAAATAAACACAGCCAGTGATAGAAAAACTCAGGAGTTCTGCCAGCATTTGTGGAGAAAGAAAGAGTTAATGTTTCGAGTCCAATATGACTCTTTGGAACAGAACAAAGGTAGAAATGTGATAGGTTTTATGCTATTAAAAAGTGGGTGGGAGGGGTGGCAGGGTCAGGTGGAACAAAAAGAAAGGTCAGCTTTAGAGGACAGGGGAGATTAAATGCCAAAGATTTGAAACAAAAGGCAAAGGGGGTGGTAATAGTAGTTGTAAAGAAACAAAGGTTGCTATTTACACCTATTCTGGACCAATGCTTTGTTTCTTTACTGCTACCATTACCACTTGCTCTGCCTTTTGGTATTGAGGTATTTGAGGGTATTTAATCTCCCTCACCCTCTAACCTGTATCCCTGACCTTCCTTTTTGTTCCATCTGAGCCTTCCCCCTTTTTCAACAGAATAAAACCCATCATATTTCTACCTCGTATTGGACTCGAAACATTAACTCTTGTTTCTCTCTCCACAGATGCTGCCAGAATTTCTGAGTTTTTCCATGACTTTGTTTTTATTTCAGACCTCCAGCATCCACAGTATTTTGCCTTAAGTTTAGTGCACATCAGGTTGATGCTTGGTTGTGCAATAATCAGTTTTATCCATTTATTGTGGAAACCTGTCATGATACTTCCAACACCTTTTGGCACTGTAGGTTAAGTGTGGTACATTTGAGACGCACTTAGACTTTCGAGTGCTTAAAAAACTCATCTCAAATGTCCTTGCAGAATTTTGTACTAAAACACACATTGCATTATTGACATCACACAAACGTAACTATCTTTCAGGATCCACTAACATCAGGGAGATTTTTTTTTGCATTTCAGAACTGGGTAGAAATCATCTTTTTACCTATTCAACCTAGAAAAATACAGGAATTTAAATTAGTGCAGGAAAATAAAAAATGGTTAAAAAAGTGACTTTAAATAGTCTCTAGTTATACAGTTACTAGAGATTGTAGTCGACTGGTTGAGAGGATTTGTAAAATAAAGTAGCATTAAATTTTGTGTCACCAATCATTTCTTAATTTCTGAGAAGCATTGTTAAAAGGTTTTTAGACAATTGTCTGGAGATTGACAGAATATTTTATTATTTAGTCTGATAAATGATGAACAACTCAAAAAGCCAAATTCAACATTATACATTCTTTATTATGAATGTCAAGAATGTAAATTTCAATATCCTACATGGATTGTAACAAGAATTTTCCACCTGGCACATTCTAAAAGTATTACACTTTGTCACAGATGCAAAACAATCTTAAACAAGTCATGCACCAAAATTTCCTGGTAGCTGCAATTGTCTTCAGCAATGTATACACTGCTATGGTTATTGGGACCTGACAAATCAGGACTGCTTTAAAAAGAGACATAGCTTAGCAGTTGAACGTGACAATCATGCTTGCAGACCACCAGCCAACAATAGCATGCAGAACAAAAAAAACTGATGCATTCTCAACCCAGGATCAAAGCTCTAAATAGACTCATCAGTTCGCACTGAATATTTCAGAATTAATTCCAAAAATGCATCCAACCCATATTTAATCTAACATACACCCAGCAATACAAAATGGACAGATATAAGATCAATTATGAGTTAATTTTCTGAAATTTTAAATTAACTAATTTAGTAACACTGCACCCCTCCCACCTATCAAGTATAGTTTTAGATCATCAAAATAACTACTAAGAACTCAACAGCAATATATTTTTATGTACAATACTGACTGACCTGCAAGGTAAAAATATACATAAATAATCATACAGACAAAATACATAAACATGTGCTCATGCGCAGGTGTAACATAACATTTGTGGTTGATTACAAAAACTTCACTTTTGAACTTCACTTGGTATTACTTTCTATCAAATGAACCTGCCCAGTCACAAACAACAAGTGGGAGAACAACCTCATCAAGTTCAAATCAATGAAACAAAGTTACAAAATTTTGATGAAGTTAAATTTGACACAAAGTCAGCCATTTCAGTGTTGTTATTATAAGTTATTAGCACAAATATACTTTAATGTTGTTACTACTTTATCACTTAAAATGTTCATCACAATTATTTTACTTCTTGTCAAAAAGCAGAATACTGTGGATGTTGGAAATCAGAAATAAAAGCAGGAAATACTCAACAGGGCATGCAGCATCTGCTGAGAGAAAGAGTTAAGGTTTCAGGTTAATGACCTTTCATCAGAACTGAGAAAAGCTGGAAAGTAATAGGTTTGCTCAATCAAAACTTCCCAGTTCTGATGAAAGGTCATGGAACAGAAACTTTGTTTCTCACACCACAGCTGCCTGACCCAAGTATTTCCAATATTTTCTGTTTTTATAGTATATGTGTTATGCAGCACAAAGTGATGTCTGTAAATATTGCTGGATATTCTTTAATGATTGAAGTAAATATATATCAAAAGTTGACACATCTTATGTTTTATATAAGGTCAGATTTTCACTCTTCTGGTAGGTAGTGCGAATCAGGAAACTTCCTGGCTTGCCACACCCACATCGGGAGAAGCTGCCCTGCAGACTTGACTTTTGCTCCAGGCTGGCAGCTGCAGGATGGTGTCAAGCCCACCGCAGATCGGAGGCGGCCACAGGGACAGCCGAGTGCCAAGGTGGGCTTTTAAACAGCCTGCCTCGGTTCTCTGGGACTCTGTCCCAGTTGTTTCCTTAAAATGTTAGCCCTCAACGCCCATCAACCCTCACAACCACTTGCCAACGAATGCCAACCCATGTCACCCACCCACCATCTTTTTCTTTTACATTCTTCATGCCAACTGACCCAGTATACATTATGGGCAGATCTCAGAAGCCATGTTGAGATGAAATAAAGTTTAAATATCTCTTACAGTCTTCAGTATTTAAAAACACTCCCAATCATGAAAGCCCATTCAAAAATTTTAATTCTCAAGTACATAATTCCTTATAAAACAAATAGGCTTGCAATCCTAACCCCACAAGGACAGCGAATTCTTTAATAACCTCTTTGAGCTGTGAACTTAGGACCCCTGCTGAGATAATGATATGTTGTAGAAAGCAACCAAGCATTAATAACATAATGATAGCCCTTGAAGAAATGTCAAAAAACTGCTACTATAACTAAAATAGATTTTTTTCATTCTCACTTAATTTTTTTTAAAGCTTGTGTGTCAAATGGCTGAGGATTTCAAATAACTTCACATCATGACAATTATGCAGATCTTACCCACCCTTCAAGAACATTATGTCTACTCCAAAATTTGAGACTCCCACTCTGCAAGTTAAGGCCATTGAAACAGCCAAAAGGGGATCTGTTTGAACTCAGCACGAATTTCAAACGGCCCTGCTGAGTTTGGGTTTCCCTTGTGTGAATCACACCCCATCCCCTTTCCTGTACCAATGAAAATGGAATCTGATGGAAATGACGGTGAGACCTCCAACTCTGCAAAAATCCAGGCTTTAGACTCGTGACTGCATTTCATTTGAGTTGAAGAGCTGGAATGAATTTCAGCCTTAAAGAAAGACTACAATCTGCCACAGAATCTTGAATGGGGGTGTGAGCATGGATGGGAGGGCGATGGTATTAGAAAATGTGCCCATGAGCATCCATGAAAATGGAACAGCACACCACCCTCAATTATTAAAGCAAACAAGAACAGTTTAATATATTTACTTGAAGCCATATCTGAGAAGTGGTTTGAGATAATACTAGATTAATACATTTTGTACCTAGCGAGTGGATTGCAAAGGCCCAGTAGGCTGTGATGCTCAGTCTCAAAGGTCCTAAAAACTAATTTGCTGTGTTAATTTTTATTAAACTCTTAAAAATTTAGTTTAGTATGGGGGATACCTGAGGCTCATTACATGCAGTGCCTGCACAATATAGGTCATCCTGAAAATCTTGTGCCTGGGAATTGTGGCCAACTGCTGGCACTCAAGCTCAAAGCTTCAGCTGGTGGAGCAACTGGAAACACACTTTCACAGGAGGCAGATGGGTTGAAAACGCAACTCCATTATTCAAGAACGACGGGGGGGCAGGGGTGGAGAGAATGTCAGGAAATTATAGACCTGTCAATCTACAGCTGTTATAGAGAAGTTATTGGAATCTATAATTGGGGACAATGGTGGAGCACTTGGAGAAATTTGCACTGATGAGAAAACGAACTTATTTGTAATAAGCAGGTCACGTCTAATGAACCAGATTTAATTTTTTGAAGTAACAAAATTAGTAGACAGGGAAATGTCCATGGGTAGAGTTTACATGGACTTCTAGAAGGCAGTGAGGTCCTACACAAGATACTATTCACTGAAATTAAAACTCGAGGAATTAAAGACAAACTATTGCATCAGGAGGTACTATTGCATCAGGGGATAACAATAAGAGTGGGGATAATGGGCATGTACCCGAATTGTAGGAACTGACTACTTATGCCCCAAAAGGATCTGTGCTGAGGCCTCAACAATTTATTATGTGTGTTAATTACTTCAATAATGTAACATTAAGCCATTATATCCAAGTTTTCACATTACACCAAGGTTGATAATATATTAAATAGTGTAGATGACAGCATAAAATTAAAGACATCAATAAAGTGAATGGGGAAAAAACTATGGCAGATAGATTTCAATGCAGGTGTGTGAGGTCATCCATTTTGAACTAAAAAAAAGATAGATCAAAGTATTTATTCCAGTGGTAAAATGCTAGGAACAACAGAAGTCCAGGGAGATTTAGGGAGTCCAAGTCTACATAATAGTCATCTGGAGTACTGCATCCAGTTCTGGGCACCATACTCGAGAAGGGATGTGAAGACTTGAGAGAGTATAGAGGAGGTTCACAAGAATGATTCCAGCGATAAAGTTATAAGGATAAAACGGAGAGGTTGGGACTCTTTTCCTTGGAGAAAAGGCGGCCAAGAGGAGACTTGATAAAGGTATTCAAGATCCTGAGGGGTATGGACAGGGTAAATAGTGGGAAACTGTTCCCACTCAAGAAGACATCAAGAACTAAAGGACACAGATTCAAAATAATTGGCAAAAGGTGCAAACGTGATGTGAGGAAAAATTTTTTTCACCCAGAGGGTGTGGGAGTTTGGAATAAACTACTCGAAAGGCTGGTGGAGGCAGGTTTGATTGAGGTATTCAAAAGGGAATTGGATTGCTACCTGAAGAGAGGGAGAGAATGTGCAAGGTTATGGGGATAAGGCAGGGGAATGGGGTGAGGTGGAATGCTCTTTCAGAGAGCCAGTGCTCGATGGCCAAATGGCCTCCTTCTGCACTGTAAAGATACTGTGATCACTCAAATGTAGTGGTCAGGTACAAAAATAAAATCCAGAAGGCTAGCAGAATGGTAGCCTTTATATCTAGAGTTCTAGCCTATGAAGGAAAGAAAGGCTTGCTACTGCCATACAAAACCCTGGTTAGACTACAATTCCAAACTTTTTCAACACAAGGACCCTTTTCCAAATAGATTAATAATCACAAACGCCCACCATTTTTTTATTCTTTCATGGGATATGGGCATCGCCAGCATTTCCCTCAAGAAGCTGGTGGTTCAATGTGCGCACCATACAGACTTGAGACATATATTGCCATTCTTTTTTTAGTTGCTGGGTCAAAATCTTAGAACGTCCTAATCAAAAGCATTATGGAAGCACCGTCAACACAGACTACAATGATTTAGGGATGTGCAATAAATGTTGGCCTTGCCAGTGTCACCCACATGCCAAGAATTTATTTTAAAAGGCCCTGGAAAAACATGGAGAACAAGACTGAACTTCATTATCTATGTTCAAATGTCCTGCAAAGACCTGTACATAAAGAATGACTTACTGGACATACATCCAAACTCCAGCAATATCAACGTATTCAGGACAAGAAAAAAAATTGCAAGAGCAAAACACTGCAGATACTGGAAATGTGAAATAAAAACAGGAAATACTGGTAACACTTAGCCGATCTGGCAGCATCAGCAGAGAGAGAAACAGGGTTATAGACCTGAAACATTAACTTTGTTTCTCTCCCCATACATGCTATTGAGTATTTCCAGCAGGAAAAAAACTGCCTATGAACTCTCCCAAAAGCTCAGCATGGTATAATCCTATGAATATTTCAGGAACATAAGAGATTCAAACTTTGGTCTGTAATGATTTAACCAATCTCAAAACAGCAGGGGCGGACCTGCCAAATCTAGTATATCCAGCAACACTCTAATCTCCAGGAAAATTTAAACAGGTTTGCGAGAATGATGATACGTTACACAATCAGCACCAAGACACCTGGATGCCAGGGCCCTGTAGTTATATTCCCAAACACGAATCATCATTGAGGCGTTTTATAATAAAACAAGTCATTTTATAAATGAATGTAACCAAGGGAAAGTACTTAAGCAAATACTTGAAACAATGGTTGGTGGATATAAATTACGTGCACCCATAAATGAGGTATTCACAAGAATAACACCAGTAAAGACGAATTAAATAAAGATGGAAATTCAATTGGTGTAAATTAGAGGGGAAATGTGAACTGAGCGAGGATTTAAACATGTAGAAACAGGCAGACAATAATCCGGAGAGCCGGCGGCCTCTTACCTGAGACAGGACTCTGGGGTTAGCGCAGCCGAACAGGGACGAGCTGGAGCTGAAGCTGATGGCGCCTCTGCGGCTCAGGACGTGTTTGGGTACCGGCCTGTCGAGGGGCAGCACCGGTAACTGGTACTGGTAGCATAGTGCCATTGGAGCGGGAGCCGAGCCTAACGGGCACTGGCGGAACGAAACACAAACAGCGCTGACAGCAAAACTACCACAGCTGCATCGAGAGAAAGAGCAGGAACCGGGCCGAGGCCGGGGCCGGGGCCGGGGGAGGTCGGACACACGCCGCCCGGGGCAGCGCCTCTCTCCGCTGGCTCCCGGGCCGGCTTCAGGTATCTCGGTTCCCGACCGAAGACGAGCACTGGCCGATCTCAGCCACTAACTCCCGGGCACAGCCGCTTCCTCCCAGGCCCATCTTCGGGCGCTACCTCCGGAGCGGACGGGGTTTATTTTCTTCTCTTTTTCCGCCCTCGCTTCTGCCAGCTCCTATCGGAGAAATCCCATCGGCGGCGGGAGCGGGAGCAGGCGCGGCCCAGACACGGAGGCCTTCCCCCTTCTCCTGCTCTTTTCCTCTTCACAACGTTTCCTCATGTCTCGCCGCCTCGTCCAAAACACGGCATCTCCGACCTGCAGGGACTGAGCGCTAGCTACTCCCGGGCTTTTTCTGTTCGCCGGGGCGGGGGGGTCCCTGACGCTCTGGCCGGGCTTCTCCTGTGCCGGTGATGGAGCGGGGCCGCTCCGGCCACTCGGAGTGCGGGCGATGCTGTTGGCTCCGAGCTTCGCCCAGCAGCCAAGCTCCCTCCGCAATGTACCCACAACAATCCGCTTGAAATCACACGCACAAACTGCAGAACAAATAATCCTCTGCTCAAGCGGCCGGCCGCAGATTTTGTTTTCAGAAACCAACCACCTGCCAAAAAGGCTTTTGTGTGTGTTGTAAAGCAAGAAATAAAACAGGCCAATTACAGACAGGATACTTTTTACAACAATTTTTCTTATTGGCACATTTCATGTTTTTAAAATGTTATGTGAAAGCTCATTGGATAAATGCGATGGCACTGCCCTGAGCTTCCCACGTTACTAGAGGACCCCTGTACTAGAAAGCGTATAGAGTGCAGATAGGGTATTCCTGCAATCTGGGTTTGCCCTGAGGCTGATGAACATCAGTGTAGGTAACCACCTCCTTATGACTCATAGCCTACAATACGTTCATGTTATCAACTTTGCTGAGCACACAATTGCATTGATTTGTAGTAGCTTATTGCATTAAAACAAAACTATGTTTGGCATGAATAGTAAAGGGTGCATTGATGATGGTAATCAAAATACACAATTACTCTACGTAATTGATTTTATTATATTTCTTGCTGGACATGACTTTCTGTATAGTCATGCTATTTTTGAGAAAACAAGCTTTGTAAACCGTTATGTTAACAAGATATTACATGCAAGTTTAAAACTGCAGTTGTAGCTTGGCTCTTACCCAACCTATTGGTAAGAAGTAAAACCTATTTACATGTTTTCCTTCTAGCACCAGCTGTTATAAAAGCATTCAAGTTTTCTGTGCATCGAATTTGAACAACATTCAATTTATATAATCAAGACACTGAGCTTTGTTCTATATCCAGGCTCCTGCCAATCAATTATCCGGACTCCGAGTTAATGATGTGAAGGTGGCTGACTTATACGTTTTAACAAATAGCATCTATTTGCTTTCCATTTACAATTTGGAACAAAAGGTTTGAGAGAACCACATGCTGTATATTTGGTATTGTGTACTAATGTTTTACAAAGGAAGTGGTTCTTACTAGATTGAAAGAAAAACATTGATTACTGGGAACCTGAAATAAATTTGATGAAAGCTCCCACTCAAAGTATTTTTTTTTCTAATAAGCATTTCCAGAATTGTATGTTTTTATTTTTTCTATGAATGAAGATAACTAAAATCAGTACACATTTACAACTGATTTGCTCATAATGTACATAAGAACAAAATAAATAGAGGTAGGAGAAGACCATATGGTCCCTTGAGCCTGCTGCACTACTCAATATTATCATTGCTGATCTTCTGCCACAACTTCACTTTCCCACAATTCACCATATCCCTTGATTCCCTGAAAGACCAAAAATCTGTCTGAGTCTTAAACATACTCTGATGGAGCATCCACAACGCCTTAGAGTCCCTTTTCCTGAGGCTGTGTGCTGGATTCCCCAACTACATATAAACATACGAATTAGGAGCAGGAGTAGGCTACTCGGCCCTTTGACCCTGCTCCTCCATTCAATAAGGTCATGGCTGATCTGATCGCAACCTCAACCCCACATTCCTGCCTAATTACTCCTAATAACTTTTCAACCCCTTGTTAATCAAAATTTATCTAGCTCTGCCTTAAAATATTCAAAGGCTCTGCTTCCACTGCCTTTTGAGGAAGAAAGAAAAAATTTCTCCTCATCTCTGTCTTAAATGAGCGACCCCCCCCTTTTTTTAAACAGTGACCCCTAGTTCTAGATTCTCCCACAAGAGGCAACATCTTCTCTGCATCCACCCTGTCAAGACCCTTCAGGATCTTAAAGGTTTCAAATAAATTGCCTCTTGTTCTTATAAACTCCAATGGACAGAAGTCTAATCTGTTCAACCTTTGCTCATAAAACAACCTGCCCATTCCTAGAATTATTTTCTTCTAATGTATTTACATCTTTCCTAAAATATGGAGACCAGTGCTGTGCACAGTACTCCAGATGTGGCCTCACCAGTGCCCTGTACAACTAAAGCATAACCTCCCTACTTTTGTAATCAGTTCCCCTCACAATAAACGTTAACATTCTATTAGCTTTCCTAATTACTTGCTGTACCTACTTAATTTTGTGATTCATGCAATAGGACACCCAGTTCTCTCAATCTCAGAGCTCTGCAATACCTCACCATTTAGATTATATGCTTTTTTTTTTATTCTTCCTGCCAAAATGGACAATTTTACCTTTGCCCACATTATACTCCATTTTCCAGATCTTAGCTCACTGACTTAACCTATCTTTGTCCCTTTGTAGTCTCCTTAGGTCCTCTTCACAACTTATTTACCAATCTATCTTTGTATCGTCAGCAAATTTAGTAACCATACCTTCAGTCCCTTCGTTTCTATAAATTGTAAAAAGTTGAGGCCCCAGCACTGATCCCTGTGGCACACCACTCATCACATCCTGCCAACCAGAAAAAGACCCATTTATGCCAACTCTGTTTTCTGTCAGCTAGCCAATCTTCTATCCATGCCAATATGTTATCCCCTACACCATGAGCTTTCATTTTCTGCAATAACCTTTGATGTGACACCATATCAAATATACACCACCCCCCCCCCCCCGGTCCCCTTTATCCATAGGACATGTCACTCCTTCAAAGAACTCCAGTAAATTGGTTAACTAGGGGAAACAATCTCGCAATGTCTACCCTATCAAGCCCCTTGAAAATCTGATATGTTTCAATCAGATCACCTCTCATTCTTCCAAACTCCAGAGCGTATAGGTCCAATTTACTTAGCCTCTCATCATAGTACAACCATTTCATCCCAGTGAGCCCTTACTGTACAGTTTCCAATGCAAGCATACCCTCCTTTAAATATGAAGAGCAAAACTGCACACACTACTCCAAGTACGGTCTCACCAAAGCCCTATACAGTTGTAGCAATGCCTCTTTACTTTTGTACACTGATCCCCTTGCGATAAAGGCCAACATGCAATTTGCCTTTCTAATAGCTTGCTGTACCTGCATGTTAGCTTTCTGTGTTTCTTGGATGAGCACACCCAAGTCTCTTTGAACACCAACATTTAGAAATTTCACACCTTTTTAAAAATATGCTGCTTTTCTATTCTTATGACTAAAATGAATAACCTCACACATCCCCACATTATGCTCCATTGGCCACCTTGTTGCTCGCTCACTTAATCTGTCTAAATCTCCTTGCAGCCTCTTTGTGTCAGCCTTATAGCTTACATTCTCACCTAGCTTTCTATCATCAGAATACTTGGATATATTACTCTTGGTCTCTTCATCTAAGTCATTAATATAGATTGTAAATAGCTGAAGCCCTAGCACTGATCCTTGCTGCACTGCACTAGTTATAGCCTTCCAACTTGAAAATGTCCCATTTATCCCTACTTCCTGCTTCCTGCCTATTAACCAATCCCCTATCCATGTTAATATGTTACCTGCAACTCCATGAGGCCTTACTTATGTATTAATCTTTTGTGTGGCATCTTATCAAAGTATACATCATTTATGGATCCCTTTATCTACCCCATCAATTACATTCTCAAAAAACTCTAACAAAATTGTCAAAAATGATTTTGTTTTTGTAAAACCATGTTGATTTTGTCTGATCATACTAAGTGCATTGTTGACTTCCTTAATAGTAGATTCCAACATTTTCCTGACAATTGATGTCAGGCTAACAGGCCTGTTACCCTGTTTTTTCTCTCCCTCCTTTCTTAAATAGTGGTGGTATGTTTGTGAACTTCCAGTCCACTGGGACTATTGTAGAATCTGGGGAGTTTTGGAAAATCATGACTAATGCATCCACCATGCAGCTGCCTCTTTTAAACACCTAGGCCATCAAGTCCTGAGGATTTTTTGCTCCAATACTTTTTCTCTGCTGATATTAAGTATCTTAATTTCCTCACCCTTATTATCACCTTGGTTACCCTTTATTTCTAATATGTAATTTATGTTTTCAACTGTGAAAACAAACACAATTTGTTCAACAGCTACGCCATTTCCTCATTCCCAATGTTATCTCCTGTCCCTGCCTCCAAGAAACCAACATTTACTTTAGCTACTCTCCTCCTTTTACATACTTGTAAGAGCTCTTACAACTTGTTTTTATGTTCCTGCCTAGTTTACTCTCATATTTTATTTGTTCCCTTTTTATTAACTTTTTGATCACTTTTTGCTGGTTTCTATATCATTCTCAATCCTCGGACTTACTATCATTCTTTATAACATTATAAGCCTCTTCTTTTAATCTAATACTATCTTCCACTTTCTTAGTAAGCCACAGATGGAACTGAATGTTGTTTTAGTTGAAAATTTTGAATTGTTTCTTTAAATGTTTCTCACTGCTTAACATCAACCTCAGCCAGCTGTTACATAGAAAACACGCTAGAGTGCCTAGACCTATTGTTTTCAGCATTAGCAGGATGCTATTAATAAATTAATCTTTTTATTCTTTATGGTCTTTTTTTCCTTCTGGAAAGTTTCCATAGCTTTCATCTGTGCTTTTACATTCTTCCCATATGTTTCAATTAGGCACCACGAATGGGTGTGCACCTCATTGACAGTAAATCTAGAAGGTAGGTCTTTAACATTTTTATTCCATAAATTTTGAAGAAAGACTTATTTTTTTAAATTACTCTTTTCTTATTGATGATATAGTGCTTGTAATTTATTTTCTTTGACCTTAATGTATAGGAGTGCCACTGATATATTGTGGTTGTGCAGCTCTGTGTCTTAGAGTCATTACAGTATAGATGGAGGCCACTTGACCCATTGTGTTTATGCAAGCTCTCTGTAGAGCAATCCAATCAGCCACATTCACCTTGCTCAACCTCCATATCCTTGCAAGTTCATTTTCAACAAGGGGAGGATTTTCCCCTCGGTGGGCGGGCACAGTGAGCCCCAAGCACGATTTCATGCTGGTTGGCCAATTAACAGCCAGCCAACATGAATCACGTGCTGAAACGCTCAGCGCTGCCTGGATTGGGGGGAGTGGAGGACGAGCGCCGAAGACAGCGCATGTGTGCGGGTGCACTCAGTGAAAGCTCCCCGAAGGCACAGAGATGCCTTAGGGAGCTGAAGAATTTTAACATGAAAAATAAAGAATGGAAAAATAAGGGAAGTCACATGAGCAGGGACATGTTAAAAATTAGTTTTAATTTTTTTAAATAACTGGTCAAAACCTTATCCCGCCCGTGGATGAGGTTTCGCAAAGCATGCAAAGGCCGCTTGCCTATTCGCCTGCCCACCAACAGAACGGTTGGACAGGCAGTGAAAAATTCCATTTAATTTATTGATTAAGTCGTGGGCGTGCTGCAGCCTCTTGTGCACGATCACTGAGTGAAATATTGCAAGAGTGCACAAAGATGGCAGGACGCTTGCCCAATGTCACTGCACACTATTTTACTCCCGTTCAGGTTGGGTGCATGCCGGTCTGACAAGGGAGCAATTCTGTCCCAAGTGCCTATTTAATTTCCTTTTGAAATAATTGTTTATCTTTGCTTCCACCACCCTTATAGGCAGAGTGTTTCAGGTCATTACTATTTGCTGCGTAAAAAATTCTTTCTCACGTTTCCCACAACACCTCTTGTCCAAAACCCAGAATCTGTATCCCTTTGTCCTTGTATGGTCAGCTAATGGGAAGGACTCTTTTTTTTGCCTATCTTATCTAAATTGCCATGATCATCTATTAAATCTCTCCTAAATCACCTTTGTTCTGAGGAAATATATCGCCGTTCCTCCAATGTCTCTGGGTCAAAATTCTGGAGCTCCCTCCCTAACAGCACTGTGGGTATACCTACACCACATGGAGCACAGCGGTTCAAAAAGGCAGCTCACCACCACCTTCTCAAGGGCAATTAGGAATGGGAAATAAATGCTGGCTTAGCCAGCGATGCCCACATCCCATGAGTGAATAAATAAAACAACTCCAGCTTCTCTAACCTAACTTTGTAGCTAAAACCTCTCATCCCATTCTGGTAAATCTCCTCTATTCTCTCTCCAGGACCCTCACATCCTTCCTAAAGTGTAGTGACTAGAACTGGATGCAGTACTCTAGTTGTAGCCTAACCATAGCTTTATAAAGATTCAGTGCAGCCTCCCAGCTTTTGCAATTCATAGCTCTATTTTTGAAGCCCAAGATCCCATATATAATAATAATTGCTCTCTCAATTGGCTGAATTTTGTACGGCCAATGGAACCAGTTGAGAGCGTGTGGGGTCAAAAAATCAGGGAGTGATGAGCTTGCCTGGAAACCTGATGTCGTGACATCAGTTTATCGGCAGCAGGAAAATTCCAAGACAGCTTTGCCACAACAACACAGTGAGATTGCAATTAGAATGATTGAGCAGATACTTAACATGCAATTTTGCAGAGGGTTCTGAATTTAATCAGCAGCGCTGGTTAAAGATGGCAGTACTGAGGTGAGACCTTAGAGCCTCCTCAGGAAGTCATCCATGAGGAGCACTGGGTAAATGCAGAAAGGAAAACAAAGGGCTGGCAGACATTAGACAACAGCAATGCGGCATTCATGGCAAGGGCGGGAAAAAGGGGTTGCTGCATTCAAGGCAAAGTTGACACAGAGGGTATACTCCATTCACAGCAAGGAAAGGTGATGAGCAGAGGAGTTTCCATTCATGGAAAGGATGGGCACAGAGGGGACATTAGCATGTTCAAAGGAGAGTGGGAAGGGAAAGTTAATAAAGGCAGGGTCAGAACATGCAAGGATGAGAGATCAGCGAGCATGGGTCTCATACACTTAGTCTTTGTAGATCCACATGCTGGACAGCAGAGGCTCCGGGGGAGGCACAGCCAGTTGTCAGCAGCCTATCCGCAGCAGGGACTCACCTCAACTACTGGCAAATGTCCTCCCCCTTAGTCAGTCCCTCAGGTTGAACAATGACTTGCTTCCATTCCAGTTCGATGGATTCTGAGATGGCTGATAAGTCCAATTCATGATCTGAAGACTCTACCACATGTAGGGCAGGTGGTGCTTGAAGGGCTGGGTAGATGAGTTGTTTGAAGGTTTGTGCTCCCTCTGATGCCTCAGCTTTGCCTCTGCATATTCCCAATTGTGTTAGGTGCCTTCTCGGATTAAGCTTCTCCTTTTTGGTCGATCCCAAGCCAGGGACTCCAATGAGTCGGCAGCTATGTTTGATCTCTTCAGAGATGCTTTGAGGACATCCCTAAAGCGTTTCCGCTGTCCTTCTGGGAGTCTCCTGCCACAACTAAGTTCTGAGTAGAACAGTTCCTTCATGAGTCTGGTGTCAGGCATATGAACATGTCCCACTTAGCAGAGCTGATTTTGAATGATCAGTGCCTCGATGCTGGGCATGTTGGCTCAGGATAGGACACTGCTATAGGATAGACTGTTGGAATTCCTTTCTTGCCACCCGATTTGAAGGATCTTGAAGGACTGCTTGAGGTGGTATTTCTCCAGTGCTTTCAGTTGCCTGCTGTAGGTTGTCCAAGCCTCCAAACCATATAGGAGCATGTGGATCACTGCTACCCTGTAAATCAGGACCTTTGTCTTGGGTTTCAGATCCTGGTCCTCAAATACCCTTTTCCTTAGTCTGTAAATATCAGAGCGCAAGAGTCAGTGAAGACTGCGGAGCCTGTCACCAAGTTACGAGCCATGCTTCAGAATGAGCTAAGACTCAGGGGCTTTGGTGGAAACCCAACACCCATGGCCCAGAAGATCACTGTGGCACTCACCTTTTACACATCTGGATCTTTCTTGAGATCCATTGGGGACATGTGGGGTCTCCCAGACAGGAGCCTACCGCTGCATTAAGGAAGTGACCGATGCCTTGTTCAGGAGGGCCAGGGACTACTGTTTTTCCGGACCTCACTCACCTTCATGGATGGATTCTTCAGGACAATAGCTACCCATTTAAGAAATGATCATTGCTGCCTGTGCAGAACAATCACACTGCAGCAGAGGAGAACAACACCTGCCATGGGTCCATCCAAATGATCATCAAGCAGCCCATTGGGCTACTGGAAATGAGATCCCAATGCCTTAGTCAATCTGGTGGAGCATTCCAGTGTGTCACAACAAGGGTCTGGCATATTGAGGGGCACCATTGTGCTCTCCACTATCTAACACAGCAGAGAGGGAAAGCCATAACTGATCATCAGTCTTCACCCGATGAGGAGAATGTTGGGGAGGAAGCTGAGCAGGCAGCTAAATGTGAGGAATCCCTTGAGCCATAGGTGAGGGACATTGAGAGATGCACAATAGAGGCTCAGGATAATCTTCTACCTCCTCAGTTCCCGCCACCATGATGCCTCTTCTGAATGAACTGAACAAAGGCTCAGCTCAAAATATATTGCCTGTTGCTCCTTCTGTCACCCAGGTTTATCATGCACACTCACAGAGCTGAAAAGGAAAGCCAAAGCAACCAGACCCTGCGCTGCAATCCATTGAGCAAGTAAAGGTGAAACTAATATCTGCCAAGGTACAAAGAAAAGCATGAGAGATTTTCTACAATGAAACTGACCTCCCTTTATTTAAAGTCTAGAAACAACCACCTGCAAGACCCCAAGTGCATCTGGATGGTGGTCTTCATGTGCTTACAGGTGCTCCTACGAAGTTCTGACCCTGCGCCTGCAGCTGTGGCAGAGGCAGGCTGCTGAATGTGGTACCCTATGGCCTGGGATGACCTTGGCAGCCGGCCTCTGACAGCCTGAGGCCTAGAGACCTGAAAGGCTCTTGTATAGGAACAGAAGCTTCCACAGTATTCGCTGTTATTGGAGCTGCTGTCACTGGCAGATAGGCTGAGGAGCCACTGTCCTTACTCAGAGTGTCCTGAGAGAAGCCCCTAGTAGCGGAGGGCAGCCATTCCTCGTCCCTTTCAAAACACATTTGCACCTCCCTGCTGACCAGAAAAGGGTGAGAACCTGGTGGAGACTCCAGGTGCCTTGTTCCCCTCTCACCTGTTGTGCTGAACTCATGGACAATGTGATGGTATGCAGAGCTGCTGCCTTCTGCAGGATCTGGCTCTTCATGAGGGTGTCCAACCTCTCAATGGAGGAAGCCATGCGTGCACATACCTGAGATATGGCAGCATTCATGGCCAGGATGGATTCCTCATCATCTGCTCATGACAGTGCATTGACTTTAGCAAGTGTGCCAGATATTCCCTCACATCACACTACAACGCAAGCATTTTCTGTGCTGCCGGCACCAGAGGCTTGTCATAAACTTGTGACTCAACGTGGGCCTGACCTCCCATAGTCCACCAATTGTTAGTTGCCTGTCCTGTAACCTTCGTTGGTTACTCGGACAAGCGTGAAGTGCTCTCAGCAGTTTGTGACCCAGAATCTAAGCGTGACCGTGTGCCCACCAAGATGAGAGTATCTGCACTGGTGGTGGGTGCTGGGCAACAATAGGACGGTGTCTTATTTAGGTTATTTAGGCATCATGATGTATAGGCCTTCCCATGGCAACCTTGCCTTCTTCAGAAGTCCAGAAAGCTGGTAGTAGGCACATGAACACTTCCCCCTTTCCTGAGTGTTATGGCTACCTATTCTCCTTTGAGCAGGTAGTGACACTGTTAGTCTTTCCATAGAGATAAATGGGACACTTGTCCAGGTGGCAGGCCTGCAGCCCCTGATGGGGGCTCCCCAATGCTTCTCTCTCTCTCAGCCGCTTACGAGGGATGTAGTGGGTTGGGGGGAAGCTCAGACAGAGGGCTGGCTATCCTAGAGGTGCAGCCATATATCTATCAGGGCCTCTTTCTGCCTCGGCTTCTTGCCATCCACTTTGACGCCAGACAATGTCCAAATAATGCTCTCTCCTGTGTAAGCACATGCAGCCCCAAAGAGAAGATCGATATGGAGGACACCTTGGTGGAGGGGAGGTTGTCATTGACCATGTTGTGGTATTGGACTCAGGTTTGGCAAATGACCCTATGGCTGCTGACCTCTGCAATCTCTGTCCAGGCTTGCTTGGTCAGGCGGAAGGATCTCTTCTTGCTGTCTTTTGGAAAGAGGACCTTTCATTTGCAACTTGGAGGAGAATCTGCAAGGAGACATCACTAAATTTTGAGGCCACCTGATGTCTTGCTGCAAACATGGTTTCTGTTGGCTCCTGGTCGGTCCATTGGGTGTGCAGTCTTGGTGCTGGAGAGCAGGAGGGTCCAGTAGCTACAGCAGATGGGGATTCAGCAGCAGTACTAACAGAAGCAGAGGGGAAACGACCTAGGCTGTTATGGGTCCCTCACATGATCCACTCTCCCGACCGCGTACCCATCGAGATGAGACTACCTGCGCTGATGGCGGGTGCTGGGGAACGATAAGACAATGTCCTATTTAGGTCATTTAGGTTTTGTGTTATATAGGTCTTCCCACGGCAACCTTGCTTTCTGGGTCCTAACCCCAATCCCATGTTGAGCTCACCACATGGCCTGGATGTGGTCCAACCCAACCTGGGCTGCCCACATTGCCGACTTTCAAGGTGGCTCAGGAATCGGGCCTTAAAAGGCTCCTCAATTAACAATAATGGCATTTGACTCCAAGCCCCTCATTCAAAATGGCCCAGGGTCTGGATGATGGCAGCGAACTGGCACAGAGGCCAGCAACTCCAAATTTCTTCACCCGCCTGCGTCCGATCCAGGCCCTGGTCCTTTTAAATGCAGCCCATTAAGTCTATATTGCCTCTCCCTTTCCCTTCTGTCAAAATGAATCACCTCACACATTTCTTTATTAAATTTAACCTGATCTTTCTGCTATAGGCTATCTATGTCTTGTTGCAGTCAACTGTATTGTCCTAACTGTCAGGCGTACCTCCAAGTTTGCTATCACTGGCAAACATTTGAAACTTTATTCTGTATTCCAATAACCAAAGGTGGAATTTTCCATGTCCACTGGCGTTGGTCGTGCTTGGCGACGTGAGTGGAAAATATGGCGAGAAGGCCAAAAATCTGTTTCACGACATCATTAATGGCGGGCCACGTTTCCCACCATCGCATGTTGGGAACCTCATTGTAATACATTTGCATATCATTATAAGCCCAGCTCACCGGAATCATCCCCCCACGCTGGATTGTTCAAGCACATTGGCGTGATTGCTCACCGATATGTTTCACAACAGCTTATATAAGGCATACACTTGGTGGGTTGCACTTCGCTTGGGACTTCAAGGTTTGTTTGCCTACCTTGCTTCGGTCATCACTCGCAGTCATTAGCACCAGGCTTCACAGACAGCACCACATCGTTTTTAGGGGGACTCACAGACAGCTCTACCTACCAGATCAGTCATAAGGCATGGGTGGCTTTTCAACAGCTCCAGAGCTAGGACTTGCTTAGGGAAGGGGGAGAAGTGGCCTCAGGCAAGGGAAGAGGCTGCAGGATGACGGCTGTACTGGGGGAGGAGGATATCCCAAGGTGTGTGTGGGGGCACATGTTGACCTGTGCAAATAGCCTCAGGATGGTAAGGGCTGAGGAGGCAGTCTCCAGAGGTGAGGCCAGATGTACACGTGAGGGTGTGTGTGAGTGAGTGGTGATGTCCCTTGAGCTGGCAGTGAGTGAGATGCCAGTGAATGTGTGATGGGTTGAGTATGTGAGTGATGAGATGGTTGCCTTAATCTGGCGGCATGGATGCGATCATTTATCCAGTATCTGCATTGGATGGCCAACCTCTTCTGTGCAGCATTGGCACTGACCACCACTGCGATCGCCTACCAAGCCGGATTGCTAATGATGCTGCCTTTCCTGCAGCCAGAGGAGAGGTAGAGGACATCACAGCAGGCCTCCATGGTGCCCAAAAGGCATTCAAGGGATGCATTGCTAAACCTGGGGGCTGCAGTCTTCTTGCCTTTCGGAGCCTTGTCTCCTTTGTAGCAGCCCTGGGCTGGAAGCACTGAGAGATGTGCACGCAGCTGTATTTTAAATATGGTGCCCAGCGTGATGAAGTGACGAGGTGACATCTTGATGGGCAAATTGGAGCTCGCCCTCCGTTGAAACAGCGTGTTTCTTGGGAATGCATAATTAATGTGGCGGGATTGGGACGATATGGAATGAGAAGCCACCATTGCAGCCAATAGCTAAAACATAGTTTTTCCTGCCCATTGCTGCACTTGGTGTAAATCTGGGACAATTCCGCCCCAAGTCATTTGTATATATTAAAAAAGTAGTAGTCCTAGCACTGAATCTTGGAGAACACCAATTTCTACCATCCTCCATTCAGAAAAACAGCGATTTAACAAGACTTGCTTTTTACTGTCCTTAAGCCAATCTTTTATCCAAGCTAATCCTGACCCCCTTTTCCATGGAACTTAATTTTGTTAACCAGCTTTTTATGTGGTATTTTGTCAAATGCCTTCTTAAAATGCTTTTAGGCAACATCCATTGCATTCCCTTCATCAACCTTCTCTGTTACTTCAGCAAAAAATTCAATTAGATTAATCAAGCATGATCTGCCTTTTACAGTCCACCCTGGCTCTCCTTAATTAACTCAAATTTCCTCAAGTGCCTTTGATTCTTTCTAAAGCATTACCCACCACTAAGGTTAAACTAACTGGCCTGTAGTTACTAGGAACATCCTTACACTCTTTCTTGAATAGTTATGGAACACTTTGTGCATCCTGGCTGGGAAAAATTTCACGTTTGGAAGAGACCTCAGCTTTATTTTACCTGACCAGGTGAAATCCTGTATGGAGTTTGTGCTAAGTGAATTGGGGATGCCTGGAGAATTGCTTTCTCCAACGCCTCCATGATTGCGTTTCTGCCTGTGTGATGCATTGTGTAAGGAAGTTCATCAAAGAACTCCAATAAATTGGTTAAATATGATTTCCCTTTCACAAACCCATGTTGCCTCTGTCTGATTACCTTGAATATACCTAAGTGCCCTGTTATAACGTCATTGCAAAAGTATCAGAGGAGAGTTGAAGAACTTTTTTTTTTGCAGCAAGTTGTTATGATCCAGGGTGGTGGAAGCAGATTCAAAAGTAAATTTCAAAAGAACACTGGATATAATACTTGAAAAGGAAACCTTTGCAGGGCCATGGAAAAAAACCATGGATGTGTGACTATTTGAATAGCTCTTTCAAAGAGCTGGCACAGGCACAATGGGCAAACTGGCCTCCTGTGCTGTAATGTTTTATAACATCTGTAGAGTTCCTGCACATTTTTGCCATTATCTACTGCAATTTTACATCAGTCTCCAATGACTAACAAAGTTTTGTACTCAGAATTTTGAAAGCAGGCCTTGTGAGTTCTGGATTTCTGAGATCGACAAGTGACATGAAAAATGACCTTTTGGACAGCAGATTCCTGCTCCCTTTCCACCACCAACTTCTCCTGTTTACCTGAACTTATACATTACATGGTGCACCTTCTTCTATCTAAATATCGAAATCCCCCTAAGTGGATGTTTCTAAACTGAGGCCTTTGTGGGTAGGAGCAAGAAATTTGAGCAGATGTGGTCTACTCAGCCTTTTTCCAGTTTCCTTCGTCCCACCTAGAAATACAGGAGGGACATAGGTTACAATGAAATCATTATAACAACCCCAGAAGTATAACTTACAACTGGAAGAGTCCTAGTCAGAGGACAAGGTACTTCACTGTATACTTTGATGTTGATCAGTGAATGAATAGGGTGAATGATACTACCAACCAGGAACTGGCAGAAGGTGTCCACCTCGCCATTTTCTACTCCTTTGATGTCATCCTGATCTCATCAAAGTTACTCAAAGCCTTCCTACTGTCTGGGTTTGCATCCTCTTGTCATATATAATTATCTCCAGGCAACAGAGAATTTGAATTGTGAAGTTCAAATTGTCAGGAAGTCATAAAAGATATCCGACTATTATTACATTGCCTATCATTACGTTTATATGAGTTATACAACAACATTCAGATGGAAGGTGATAGTTTTGTAAGATAGTGTGAAGAGCAGGAAACAATAAAGGAGAAAATTCAATATTTTCATGAGCACTTTTTGGGCATCAAATCAACATTGGGGACAAATTTAGGACCATGATCTCTCAAACCCGATCTCCCTGGAAGTGAACTGGCTGTCAAAGTTGGAAGCTAGTGACTCGTAGATGTGTACGGCATCTGTCTGAAACAGGCATTAGATGCTTTGCATAATCAAATGTAATCCTAATGCCGGCTATATGATGCAAATTGAAGTTGGTGATCAAATGGACAAAGCTTGCTACAGATACTTCAATCAGTTGTTCTGGGCCTTCAGAGGCCTACGCAGCATTTTTTAAAGGGATCATTGAAGGCTGCTCAAAAATATAAGGAAACTTCTAGTTGAACATCTGTTGAATCAGCATTGTCAGTCTTGCCAATTTGAGTTGAACATATTGCTGGAGGTTTCGTCACATGTCCTCTTGCTTCCAATTGTTTCACCCAATCCTTTTTTGCCTATTTCCAATACTTTTGTAAATCATAAATGCAAAAACGTATGTCTTAAATACCTCAGTAACTTTTCTTCTGGGTTTCTTGCAGCAGTCCTGGAGAGTTAGTAATCCTAACTCCTTTCCCCGAGCTAATGAATGCAAAATCCACCACATTCACCTCTCATCCAGACCATGCTCAGAATGGAATATAAACTCTAAGATTTTTAATTCAATAAACATTTATTCAAACATGTTTGTTGCTTAGCAAAGAGAGTAATTTTGACTGTATGATAGTGTAAAACGGAAGAAATGGAGTCAGCCAATGTTCTACATTCCTGAAAACCGCCTCCCTTTGCAGGTTCTCTTCTCACAGCTCTCCGTGGCCAACACTCAAAGGGTGGCCAAAGGAAAAAGTATAAGGAAAGGTATAAGGATATGCTCAAGGTCGCCCTGAAGCACTGTGGCTAACTGGAAGAAGAATGCTGCCGATTGCTCAGGATGGCACCACCTGGTCCAACAAGGCAGAAGTCACTTCAAGGCTCAGCAGCAAGGCGGAACAGCGATGACAGAGGAAGGAGAAGGAAGCCAACCCAGGCTGCGATTTCCACTCCCCTGCGCAACAACATGCCCCCACTACGGAAGAACATGTGGATCCAGAATTGGGCTCCTCAGTCATCTGAAGTCTCACCAAGCCTGAGGAACGTCATCCCATGGGCTCTTATCCTCATTATTAGTCTGCCATGTGAGACCTTATCAAAAGCCTTGCTGAAGTCCAAGTAGACCACATCAAATGCATTGCCCTCATCTACACACCAGGTCACCTCTTCGAAAAATTCAATCAAATTGGTCAGACATGATCTCCCCTGAACAAATCCATACTGACTGTCCTTTATTAATCCCTGCCTCTCCAAGTGTAGATTAATTCTGTCCCTCAGAATTGCTTCCAATAGTTTCCCCACCACTGACGTTAGACTGACTGGCCTGTAGTTCCCTGGTTTATCCCTTCCTCACTTCTTGAATAACAGTACCACATTGGCTGTACTCCAGTCCTCTGGCACCTCTCCTGTGGCCAGAGAGGTATTGAAAATTATTGCCAGCACTGCTGTTATCTCCTCCCTTGCCTCAGTCAACAGCCTGGGATACATTTCATCCAGGCCTGGAAATTTATTTACTTTTAAGACTGCCAGACCACTTAGAACCCCCTCGCTTTCTATGCTAATTTCTTTAATTATATCAAATTCCTTCCGCCTGATTTCCATACCCACGTCATCTCTCTCACTTGTGAACACTGACACAAAGTATTCATTCAGAACCCTACCTACGTCTTCCAGCTCCACACACAAATTACCACTATGGTCCTTATTGGGCCTTACTCTTTCCCTAGTTATCCCCTTACTCAATGTACTTGTAAAATAACTTTGGATTTTCCTTTATTTTACCTGCCAATATTTTTTCATGCCCCCTTTTTGGCTCTCCTAATTTCCTCTGTAAGTTCCCCCCTACACATTCTATACTCCTCTAGGACTTCCGCTGTTTTGAACCCTCGGTATCTGCCATAACCTTCCCTTTTTCTCTTTATCCAATCCTGTATATCCCTCGACATCCAGGGTTCCCTGGATTTGTTGGTTCCACCCTTTATCTTTACTGGAATATGTTGGCCCTGTACTCTCCCTATTTCCTTCTTGAATGAGTCCCACTGCTCTGATGCTGATTTCCCTGAAAGTAGCTCTCCCAGTCCACTCCGGCCAAATCATATCTGATCTTATTAAAATCAGCCTTCCACCATTTTAGAACTCTGATTTCTGGCCCATCCTTGTCCTTGTCCATAACAACCTTGAACCTAACGGAGTTATGATCACTATCTGCAAAATACTCCCCCACTGATACCTCTACCACTTGCTCAGCTTCATTCCCTAAAATTAAGCCCAGGACTGTTTGAGCAGGGGCTCGTGTCGAACCTTCTATGTACTGACTTGAAAAGCTCTCCTGGATGCATGTTAAGAATTCCACTCCCATTAAACCTATCACACTATGACTAACCCAGTTAATGTTGAGGAAGTTGAAATCCCCCACTATTACTACTCTATTATTTTTATACTTCTCTGAAATTTGCCTTCTGCTCTTCTGTTTTTCACTGACTATTTGGGGGCCTACAGCACACTCCCAGCAATGTGATTGCTCCTTTTTTGTTTTTCAGTTCTACCCATATGGCTTCATTTGAGGAGCCTTCTAAGATGTCATCCCTCCTTGCTGCTGTAATTGATTCCTTGATCAATATTGCGATACCCTCTCCTCTTTTACCTCTTTCCCTGTCCCGCCTGAAGACCTTATATCCTTGAATATTGAGCTGCCAATCCTGTCCCTCTCTCAACCATGTCTCTGTGACAGCAATGACATCATACTTCCATGTGTTAATTTGTGCCCTCAACTCATCTGCCTTATTCGTCAGACTCCTTGCATTAAAATAAGTACCATCCAATCTTGCCAAACTCCCTTGTGCCTTAACTGGCCTATAATTTCTATGCCTTCCAGACTCACTTGCTCTCTCTTTGAATTTTGGCTGAGCATCTCACCCTGCTGAGCCTCCTCTCAGGATCCCTTCCCCTGTCAAGCTATTTTAAACCCTTCCCAACAGCACTAGCAAACCTCCCCGCAAGGATATTGGTCCCATTCCACTTCAAATGCAACCCATCCACCTTGTACAGGTCCCACCGCCCCTAGAAATGGTCCCAAAGTCCCAGAAATCTAAAGCCCTCCCACCTGCACCATCTCTCCAGCCACGCATTCATCTGGACTAACCTATTTCTATATTCTCTAACGCGTGGTTCCAGAGATTAGTGTCTGGAATTCGCTGCCAGAGGAGGTGGTGAAAGCAGATACAATAGTGGTGTTTAAGAGGCAGCTTGACAAATACATGAATAGGATGGGAATAGAGGGATACGGACCCCGGAAGTGCAAAATGTTTTAGTTGACGAGCAGGCTTGGAGGCCGAAGGGCCTGTTCCTGTGCTGTACTTTTCTTTGTTCTTTGTTCTTTGTACTACCTTTGAGGTCCTGTTTTTTAATTTGTTTCCTAGCTCCCTACATTCTGCTTGCAGGACCTCATCCCTCTTTCTACCTATGTCATTGGTACCAATATGTACCACGATCTCTGTCTGTTTGCCCTCCCCCTTTAGAATGCCCTGCAACTGTTCAGTGACATCCTTGACCCTGGCACCAGGGAGTCACATCTACGGCCGCAGAAACGCCTCTCTGTGCCCCTTACTATCGAGTCTCCTACCAATATTGCTCTCCCCCTCTTTTTCCTCCCACCCCCCCTGCTCTGCAGCTGAGCCACTCACAGCGCCATGAGCTTGGCTGCACTCTCCAGAGGAACCATCACTCTCACCGTTTTCCAACACAGAAAAATGGTTTTTGAATGAGATGCACTCTGGAGATTTCCTGACTACCTGGCTGACACCTTTCTTCTGACTGATGGTCACCTGTTCCCTCTCTGTCTGCACTTCCGTAACCTGTGAGGTGACCATGTCTAAAAACGTGCTATCCATGAAACTCACAGCCTCGCGGATGTACCTCAGTGCCTCCAGCTGCCACTCAATCTCTGAAACCCGGAGCTCAAATAGCTGCAGCTGGTGACACTTCCTACACACATGGTCGGTCCGAGCGCAAGAAGCTCATGGAATTCCCACATGTTACAGGCGGTACATAACAGGGTACTGAGCTGCCCTGCCATGCCTCTAGTCTTAAAAAAACCCTTACTTTAAGTTAAAACAGTAAAAAAAGTTAAATTATTTATGTACTTTAAATAAAAACTGGAACTTTTACCTTTCCTTAGCTTAATCAATTTTAAACTGGAGAAAAAACTGGCAAAAAACACTTACCCACTACTCACCAATCAGCTCTCACCTTTGTGCTGAAGTCACCTTTTGAAGCTTCCCCGCATTCACGCTGGTTCTGATCTCTCCGCCACTCTCTTGCACTGTCTTGTGATGTCACGCTTGTTTCCTTTGGGATAATATACTTTATTCATAAAATACCTGAAAAAACACTACAAAACATTTCTAAATGGCCATCACAAAAAGTGCAATCAGATTCAACTTTTACACATGAATCACAAGGTGCTTCAATACAATCAATGAATATTACAGTAATTTCAATATGGTTATTACAGATAGTGGACAGTGCAATGGTATTGGAGTTATCAACATACATCATGTTGCACTCTGAGGTGTTTGAATACAATTATAATATGTTGAGTATTCACTACATACATTTATTGTGAGCCATACAGCCCGAGGATCTATACAATTCCCAGCCCCTCGGTGCACTATGGCAGAAAGGTCTTAGACAGTGACCTTTCCCCATTGGGCCTTTGCGGCAGTTGCCCTAAGCTTTAGTGCGCCCCTCAGCACCTAGACCTGGACCTTGGAATGTGTCAGTCTGCAACACCGGCGGGGGACAACTCTTTGCACTGGAAGACCAACATGTTTCGGGCAGACCAAAGAGCGTCTTTCACCGAGTTGATGATCCTCCAGCTGGACTTGATGTTTGTCTCGGTGTATGTCCCTGGGAACAGCCCGTAGAGCACAGAGTCCTGTGTCACAGCACTGCTCGGGGTGAACCTCGACAAAAACCACTGTATCTCTCTCCAGACCTTCTTTGCAAAGGCACATTCCACAGGAGGTGAACAACAGTCTCTTCCCTACCACAGCCAACTCGAGGGCAACGTGCAGAGGGGGTGAGACTTCTGGCGTGTTGGAAGGATCTGACAGGGAGGGACTTTCTCACCACAAGCCAAGCTACATCTTGGTGCTTGTTGGAAAGTTCTGGCGATGAGGCATTCTGCCAAATTACTTTAACAGTTTGCTCGGGGAAGCATCCGACAGGATCCACCATCCCCTTTTCCCTCAGGGCCTCTAGGACATTATGTGTCGACCACTGCCTGATGGACTTGTGATCAAAGGTGTTTCTCTGCATAAATTTTTGCACGAGGGACAGGTGGTACGACTACTTGGAGCGTTCTGCGGCAGCGTGGCCAGACCCATCCTTTGCAACACCGGGGACAGGTAGAACCTCAGCACGTAGTGACACTTAGTGTTTGTGTACGCACAAGGTACGTGAGGGTCTACGCACAGTTTGATGCAGCCACACATAAAGGTGGCCATCAGGATGAGGGCGATGTTGGGCACGTTTATTCCCCCTTTATCTAGAGGCTTGTACATCGCATCCCTGCAAACACGATCCATTTTCGACCTCCAGATAAAGTGAAAGATGGCTTGGGTGATCGCCATCGCACAGGACTGAGGAATGGGCCAGACCTGTGCCATGTACAGCAACAGCGAGAGTACCTCACACCTGATGACCAGGTTCTTACCTGCAATGGAGAGGGAGCATCGCTCCCACATGCCCATTTTTCTTTCCACCATAGCCACTCGCTCCTTCTAGTTTCTAACGCATGCCTTGGTCCCTCCGAACCATATCCCCAGCACCCTCAGGCCGTCTGACCTGATGGTGAAGGGGACGAAGGATCGCTCAGCCCAGTTCCCAAAGAACATGACCTTGCTCTTGCCATGATTTACCTTGTCTCCCGAGGCCAGTTCGAACTGATCGCAGATGTGGATCAGCCTGCGCACCGACAGCGGATCCAAGCAGAACACGGCGACATCTTCCATGTGCAGGAAGGCTTTGATCTGAGTGCCTTCACTGCCTGGGATAGTCACTCTTCTATGCCCGGATCCTTCCTGATGGACTCAGCAAAGGGTTCTATGCAACACATAAATATTATTTTCAAGAAGAACTGACTTCAGGACACTCTTCCCAGACTGCTTCACCGCGATGCTGACTGCAGGACACTCTTCCCAGACTGCTTCACCGCGATGCTGACTGCAGGACACTCTTCCCAGACTCAGACCTGCAGAAAAGCACTGGAAGACCAGTAGACCAAAGGCCCAATTTATGGACTGGCAGTTTGAGCCCAGGGTAGAGGATCAGAGTGAAGGTGTGAAGATTATGGGTGGACACTAGGTGAAAGCGAGTAGTTTTAGGTACCAGTGCTGGCAAAAATGGAAGTATAGAAATAGAAATTAAGCAACAGATTAGCTCTGCATGGAGTAATTGGAAGAAGAGCAGTGGAGTGTTATGTGATACAAGAGAAGTGTCACTGAAACTGAAAGGAAGGATCTGTAAGACGGTTGTGAGACTGGCCCGGTTATATAGTGCAGAAACTTGGGCAACAATAAAAATCCCACTCCTACCTGCCATGAAAAACAACTTAATTTTTGGTGCAACTGAGTCAGGCAAAATCAATATTTCCATTAAAGAAGCATTTGCTTTTGAACTATATCTTCACATTGCAATTGCACAGAGTCAGGGAATGTAACTTTTATGAGTTCATCCAAGTTCAGTGGTTTGACTGAGTTCAGATTTTTCAAGGTACTATTGTAAAACTGTTTGCTTATATCTGTTTACAGCAGCCCTTTTAATATAATGAAGCTTAGGACACTAGGTTTAAAATGGTGAAGTGTTCTGTTGCCACAGTTACCACAATCTTTTGTTATGCAACACAGATTACAATGTCGGTTTGCAATGTTGAAGTGTTCTATCGTCATGGAAACAGTTAAGGTTCATATTCGAATGTTTAAAAAGTCTAAAAAGTTAAATAGATACTCTACAAGGCTTTCAATAACGCTTAGAAAACATTTCCACAAATGAGGAGGGCCTGATAAACCCAGCAATAGTTAAGTCACAATTGAGTTATTATACCTTTCATACGAGTGAAAATGAAGTAACCTACTTAGAATTAAAACAACAAACCGTATATACTTATATATAAGACTAGATATTCAGGTCCCATTTTGCTCATAAAAGTGACAGGTGGTTTATACTTGATTCATATCCTCCCCCTGTTTTCCTCCTAACAGAGCAGTTCCTCTCAGAACAAAGGATGCAGCTGCACCATTGCTGTTGCTGTTGCTCTGCTTTGCTGCAGCATTCCTGTGATTTTTAAACATCTCAACTTGGTGGAGGCTTTCACTGCTGACATAAAATCAGGAGCAACCACGCAAGCAGGAGTTGAATTTGAAATCAGCAGCAGGAACCAAGTCTGATCAGTACATAAATATTAGCACTGGAGGAATGGTAAAGCTAATAGGATGTGCTTTTTGAAATAAGAAAAGCTGCACTCTGAAAGGATTGCCTTTGACTTGGTGCCTGAGCCGAGACCGAATTTATAATACAGGCTTTGGGAGAGGAACCATTTGCATCTTAACTGCAACTAGTCAAAATTGTTTTGGAAAATATCTCAGCAGACAGAGGAAGTAGAATAATTTTGTTGTCTATAATGGTTGACTTTTTGTGTTTTCTTAAAATTATAAATTTCCTACTATTTCAAAAGTACTTCATTAGCTGTAAAGCTTTGGATGTACTCCGGTCATGAAAGGCACTATATAAATGCAAGGCCTGAATTTTTCCCTCGTGGGCGCATGCGATTGGTGGGCCCGGGAGCAGCCAGGAAATGAGTTCCCACCCGCGATCAGCCCCTGACTGCGGTTCCACATTGGTTGGCCAATTAACAGCCAGCCAGTGTGAAACTCGTTCTGAAAAGTTCAGTGCTGCCGGGGTGGGGATGGGAAGAGGGTGGGCGACGACATCACCGTGGGTGCGGGTGAGTGCTTCAAAAGAGCTCCTTGAAGGCAGACAGCTGCCTCAGGGAGCAGCAGACTTGCAAATAATGAAATGAAGCATAAAAAGCTGCAAAAAAAAATGCCCATACATCACAATCAAGCAGCTGACAGCACACCTCATAAAAATGCTGCCCCCAGATATTTCTTTTCATTTTATTTCCTAACGAAGATTTCATCCCGCCCTTGGATGAGCTTCCATGAAAAATGTAAAGACCGCTTGGCCGATTGGCCCATCTGCCAACCGTAAGATTGGACGGGCCATGAAAATTCGCAGACAGTTGCACTGTTAATGGGCTTAATTGCCCTCTTAATTGTTGGCAGGCTTCTGACTTTTGTGTGTGCCCGCTGAGCGAAATATCGCGCAAGTGTGCGATGATGTCAGAGCACTCATCCGAAGTCATCTCGTGTGATTTTATGCCCAATCGGGTCGGGCATGCGCCTGCCCACAGGATGTAAAATTCTACCCCAAGTCTTTTTTCCTAAAATTTAACTTTGGGCTGGATTTTATGGACCCTCACTGGGCATATTTTTGGCTGGGTGGGGCAAGTAAAATATGTCAGGTGGCTAACCCACCGCCTTTCTTCCCACCCAGTCCCCATAACAGGGTCGATGGGTAATGCATCCATTAGCCCAACCACCTTTAGGCCTATTAATGTCCTTAAGTGGTCAATTATTGCCCACTTAAGGTCCTCAATCCGCCTCCACTGCCATAATATGCCGGGCACTGGAAGGTGAGCGAGAGTGGGAAGGATGTTTTTTCACCCAAGTTGGTGAAAAGACAGGGAGGAAGAGGGGGTACTTCTTTCAGAGTTGGGGTGGGTGCCCTGTGCGCACCTTTTCGTATCACCTTTTCTACCTCCCTGACTGGCCTCCAAAACTCGCCTCCCTTGCCCCTCTCCCAAGGATGTTTGATCCTTCCCTCCCCAAAAACTCGGGATATACCTGTCCCCAGCAACCATGACACATCTTGGTAGGATTTTTTTTTTCATTCATTCACGGGATGTGGGCTTCTCTGGCTAGTTAAGCATTTATTGCCCATGCTTAATTGCCCTTGAGAAGGTGGTGGTGAGCTGCCTTCTTGAACCGCTAAAGTCCATGTGGCGTAGGTACACTCACAGTGTTGTTAGGAAGGGAGTTCTAGGATTTTGACCCAGTAACATTGAAGGAATGGCGGCATATTTCCACGTCAGGATGGTGAGTGACTTGGTGGGGAACTTCCAGGTGGTGGTGTTCCCATCTATCTGCTGCCCTTGTCCTTCTAGATGGTAGCGGTCATGGGTTTGGAAGGTGCTGTCGAAGGATCCTCGGTGAATTCCTGCAGTGCATCTTGTAGATGGTACACACTGCTGCTACTGTGCATCAGTGGTGGAGGGAGTGAATGTTTGTGAATGTGGTGCCAATCAAGCGGCTGCTTTGTCCTGGATGGTGTTGAGTTTCTTGAGTGTTGTGGGAGCTGCAGTCATCCAGGTAAGTGGGGAATATTCCATCACATTCCTGACTTGTGCCTTGGAGATGGTGGACAGGCTTTGAGAAGTCAGGAGGTAAGTTACTCATTGCCGGATTCCTGGCCTCTGACCTGCTGTTGTAGCCACAATATTTATATGGCTAGTCCAGATCAGTTTCTGGTCAATGGTAACCCCCAAGATGTTGAATGGGGGATTCAGTGATGTTAATGCCAGTGAACTTCAAGGAGTGATGGTTAGATTCTCTCTTGTTGGAGGTGGCCATTGTCTGGCACTTGTGTGACGTGAATGTTACTTGCCACTTGTCAGCCCAAGCCTGGATATTGTCAGGTTTTGCTGCATTTGGACATGGACTGCTTCAATCCCAGCAGTGCCCACTACTGTGTTCTGGTGCTTCTGGGATTGTATGAGCTTCCGGCCAATTAGAATGACCTGCAGCTCTTAAAGGCAGAGCTTCCTTCCGCTGAAGGGTGAAGTCCAACCCACAGTTTGTCAAGGCCACCTGCAGTGTAATATCATTGTGGGCTGGCCTCTTTTAATGTTGATTGACTTTTCTTCTAGGGGGTCAAGCAAATGCATCCCCCTAAAATCCAGCCCTGTGACATAAAAAGTTAAGTTGCACAAGTCACTTCATCCATCATTATGTGCTCAACATAATACAAGTCATTCTATGCCTTCCGTGCTTTATTTCCACCCCACCCCTGTCCCTTTGCTTTGTATTTCTTTTTAAATGCTGTTCAGGAAAGATTCTGCACCCATAACACCAACAGAGATTGCCTAACCAGCAGAGTGTTTCCAGTGTTTTCTGTTTTTTTGAGCTTAAGTTCAAGCTTGACATTGTCAACACCTCCATAAACAATGGAGCAAACCATACCTCCTTCTGCTCAATTAGAATCATAGATTCTGCATCATAGAGGGAGATCATTTGGCCCATACTGTCAGTGTTGGTTTTTGAAAGAGCTGTACAATTTACACCGACACCCACATTTTCTCTATAACCCTGCAAATTAGTCCTTTTCAATTACATGCCCTCTGCCTTTTGAAAATTCCTATGGATTCTGATTCTACCAGCCTTTCAGGTAGTGGTTTCTGCATATTAACAACTGTCAAGAAATTTCTCCACATTTCCTGTCTAGTTCTTTTGCCAGATATTTATTTTAAATCTGTGAACTCTGGTGATGGATGACACTCTAACCAGAGGAATGTTTCCTCCTTTTTGTTCAATCGAATCCCCTTATAATTTTGAATACTTCTATTAGGTTTCCTCTTAACTATCGCTATTCTTAGGAGAGTAATCCCAGCTTCTCCAATCTCTCCACATTACTGAATTCCTTCATCACTGATATAATCAGGTAAACCTCCTCTGTATCCTCTCCATGACCTTGACATCCTTCCTGAAGTGCAGTGCCCACAATTGTACACAATATTCCAGCTGAACCAGAGATTTGTAAAGGTTTAGCACGACTTCCTTGTTTTTGTATTCAGTGCCCCTATTTAGAAACCTAAGTATCCCATATGCTTTCTAAGTCCCTTTGTCAACTTGACTTGCAACCTTCAAAGATTTGTCAATATCAGGCTACTCTGCTCTTGCACCCCGCTCAAAATAGTACCATTTAGATATTACTGCTTTTCCATTGCTTTACAAATATTCAAATTATATTGCATCTGACGTGTGTCTACCCATTTCACCAGTCTGCCCATGTCCACGTGAAGTCTGCTAATATTCTGCCCATTAATTATTACACAGCTAAGTTTTGCATTGTCTGCAAATGTTGAAATTTTATTCCCAATACCCAAGTACACATCATTTATATATGAGGATTAATAGTTCTCCTAATACACACACCCAGAAGGCCCTATTGCATACTTCCCTGCTCTCAGAAAAGCATCCATTCACCACTGTTATTTGCCTCCTACACTTTGCCAGTTACATACCCAAGTTACCGCCATTCCTTCACTACCATATGTTGCCATTTTCTGACTAAGGCTGGGATTTTCTGGCCCCGTTGTGGTGGGACCCACCACAGGAGATCCAGTGGCTCAGCCAAAAGTCCATTAAATGGATGATCCTGGCCACAGACGGGGCCGGAAAATCCCGCCCTTAGTTTGTTATGTGGTTTGACAATCCATATATAAAATATTACTGCACTACTCTCATTAACCTTTTCTGTTACTTCATCAAAGAAGATAATCAGGTAATAGTCAGACACAATCTGCCTTTAACAAATCTACGCTGGCTGCCCTTATTACCTCATGGTTCACCAGGTGAGAATTCATTTTGTCCTTAACAATGGTCTCTCATCATTTTCCCACCACTGCCATTAGACTGATTGGTCTGTAGTTACCAGATTGATCCCTCTCCTCTTCTTTGAACAGGCGAATAGCATTTACAATCCTCCTGTTCTCTGACACCACTCCCATATCTAAGGAGGATTGAAACGTTATTGTCAGAACTTCTATTACCTTCATTCTAGCTTCCCTCAACAACCTAGAATGAAATAAAAGCAAAATACTGCAGATGCTGGAAATCTGAAATAAAAACAAAAATAGCTGGAAAAACTCAGCAAGTCTGACAGCATCTGTGTAGGGGAGAGCCTAGAACCTAGAATGAAACTTATCTGGAAAAGCTGATGGAAATAATTAACATTATAATTACCAGCTGGTTGAGGAAGAACTAGAGGCTTTTTCAAAGAAGCTAGACTAGACTTCAAAACTAGTAAGATGTATACCTGAGCAATAGTTCACTTAATTTATCCATTTTACATCCCTGTGTCAGAGCGAAAGCTTGGAATGAGCACCTTTCCCATAACAATCGTCCAAATACCCAAATGACTCTGAAAAGATCCTCAAAGGAAAGCAGTACAGCAATTTTAACAGGGAGTAGTGGCCAGGGTCTGTGTCGTATACACAAATGTAGGACCTAGGAACAGATGCAGTAAACATATGAACATACAAACCAGGTGCAGGAGTAGGCCATTCAGCCCCTCAAGCCTACTCTGCCATTCAATAAGGTCATGGTTGATCTGGTTGTGGCCTCAACTCCACATTCCTGCCAACACCCCATACCCTTTGACTCCCTTGTTAGTCAAGAATCTACCTACCTCTGCCTTAAAAATATTCAATGATCTTGCCTCCGCCTCTCTCTGGGGAAGAAAGTTCCAAAGATTCACAACCGTCTGAGAGGAAAGATTTCTCCCTATCTCTGTCTTAAATGGGGGAACCCTTATTTTTTAAAGGTGTACTGTTGTTCCAGTCTCTTTCAGCATCCACCTTGTCAAGTCCCCTCAGGTTCTTATATGTTTCAATAAGATCATATCTCATTCTTTTAAACTCCAGTGGATACATGTCCCGTCTGTTCAACCTTTCCTCATAAGATAACCACATCCAATGCCCCCTCCTCCGCATCCCAGCCCCATCCCAGGTATCAGTTGTGTAAACCTTCTCTGGACTGTTTCTAGCGCATTGGTATCCTTCCTTAAATAAGGAGACCAAAACTGTACACAGTACTCCAGACTTGGGGCAGAATTTTCAATTCCTGCCAGCAGTGAGAATCGTTGTGGGCGGAGGCACCTAATTTGGAAGGAGGCAAAAAATCCGTTTCCTGACGTCCGGATAAACTGTTGGAATTTTGTTCTCCCGACTTTCAAGGCTGGTCGAGCTTTCCAACGAACAGTGCTGGTAACCCCATTTGCATGCATTAGCATCTGATGCATTTTAATTAAAAGGCCACCTCGCTGGAATTAAGTTCCCCACCAACAAGAATTTAGAATGTTCAGTTTTACGGTTATATACAAGTGGTGTGCACCTGCTGAGCTTCACCGCTTCTATGACTTTGCGGTCCATAGATGTCACATCTCCTTCTTGTCACCCTCGCATAACTTGGATCATATTGAGTGCTGGTAGCAAATGCTCTGCCAAGGCTGGACAAGAGAGGCAGTGAAGGCTTAGAGTGGGGGTGTTAGGGTGGAAGGGTGGAGAAAAGGCTGGACAGGGGAGGCAGGCTTACGGGGAAAGGGTGGGGACAGTACCTGGGGAAAGGGAGTGGGGGGCAATATCAGGGGAAGGACGGGAAAATGCCTGGGGAAGAGTGGGGAGAGAATGTCCGGGGAAGGAGGGGGAACTGTCTTAGAGGACTGGGTTGGTGGTGTTGGCAGTGGTATCCTGGAGGTAGAACTCGGTTCTGGTGATAGGAGGGAACAGTCACAGGAGGAAGTGGGATGCAATAGAATGGCAGGTGATGGGTGAATCTGTTAGGTGAAGGTCTTTGGTGATAGGGAGCACTTGGTGGGTGACAGGGGGAGGGTAGTAGGTGGTGGACCGAGTCTGAAAGGCGACACGAACCACTTTTCCAAACTGAGTAAGAGAGGTAGTCAGCAAGAGAGATCCCTCGAAGTAGGAAGAGGATCTTTTTGGGTCACAGAGGGGGACTAGACCGGTGGCTCAGATAATGAAGGGGCAGGATTAGGGCAGATATGGGGACGGTAACGGGTGTCGAATCCGAGAGGAGGAAAGGCATGTGGAGATGGATCATGATTGGGTTCAGGATAATGGGGAAGATGCAAGGGCAACAGAGGGGAGAGCAATGGTGATATTGGGTGGGTCTTTGGTGATAGGGAGCACTTGGTGGGTGACAGTGGGAGGGTAGTAGATGGTGGACTGAGTCTGAAAGGTGACACAGACCACTTTTCCAAACTGAGTGAGAGAGTTAGTCAGTAAGAGAGATCCCTCGAAGTGGGAAGAGGATCTTTTTGGGTGGGTGGAGTTCAAGGTGAGCACAAGTGGCCGACTAAATGTTCACCCTAATAATTATGAGGCTATGGATGTCAAAGATGATCATTTGTGTTCTCTTTATGGTGAAGCCACATTGCAGCAGATTTGTTCCCGACTCATGGGTCTCATACCATCGAGATCCCAGCAAGGAGTGGAACTGCTGTTCATTCTGTGCCACTTGCCATCGGCTGCAGTCAGGGGCAGGAATGAAAGCAGGGAGGGAGGTGGATACCTCCAAGGGGCACGGCTGGTGGAGGGCAGCCAACACGCGATTCCAAACCTCTATCCTCCTGGGTGAATGGTCCTGGCTGACGAGGGATCATGTGGTTAGTTTTTCTATGCTGCTAAGGTGGTGGTCTCTCTATAGAGTCTTGAGGGTAGTGGAGACAAGTGGAAAAGTGTCTGTGTGAAGCTTCTTGCACATGGCTCTCATCACCCTGGTCAAAGAACAATGTCTCCATACACATTCATGTACAAATGGGAGGAACGCCCATCCCTGGTCCTCCAGGATGTCCTTTACCTGGAAGGAGAGAAGTGAGGATGCCATGTCTAGACAGAGGCTAGCTGAAGGGCTTAGTACTTGCCTGCTGGCTTTGAGATGGAGGGAAACCTGTAAAGGGCATGCCCACTCAATGTATCACTTCAATTTTTTCAGACATCCACTGAGGCTTAGATAATGCAGGCTGAAGGCAACCCTGCCTTGATAATGGCTCTCATTCAGATGAGGAGGAGGGCCCATCGCTGGTTGGTACATGAGGAGCAAGGGTGTGAGCAGCAAGAGGCAGCGGGGGCCTCTATAAGGTCAAGAAGCTAGCGAACATGGACCACTGCAATGGCGAGCATGGCCCGGCTATGGGTGTATCGCAGGCGGTGCTCTTATCCAGACATGAGTGAAAGGCAATGCCGGAGGCGTCCTCGTAGTCCTGGGATGTGGTTGCTCACATCTGCGAGCTTCTCCAGTATGAGTTGTGGCCACAAAGACTCTGTAGGAGTAGTGCGGAGCTTCTGGCCTGCAATGTGAATGTCTGTCCAGATTCCCTTTAAATATGGAACCAGAACCTTCGACCCCGATGAAGTAATGGCGGGGCGGTCAACTTTCTGCCTGCCCCACCACGAGATTTGCCAAGCTCCTTGCAGATGCATAATTAATGAGCTGAAAATCAGAAGATCGCACGTGTTCACCTGTCACGCTTCCAGCGGGAATCATGTCAACTTTCCTGCCTGCCACTGGATTTAATCTCCAGAATGGAAAATTCCGCCTGTAGTCTCACCAATGTCCTGTACAAATAATACAACTGTAGCAAAGCATCCATACTTTTATATTCTATTCCCCTTGCAATAAATGGCAACATTCAATTTGCCTTCCTAATCACTTGCTGTATCTGCATACTATTTTTCAGTGATTCATGCACCAGGACTCCCAGATCACTTTGTACTTCAAGAGTTCTGCAATCTCCCCCCATTTAAATAATATACTGCTTTTCTGTTCTTCCTGTCAAAATGGATAATTCATATTTTCCCACATTATACTCCATTTGCCAAATTTTTGCCCACTCACTAACCTATTTATATCCCTTTGCAGGCTCCTTATGTCCTCTTCACAACTTAGCTTTCCTACCTAGCTTTATGCCATCAGCAAATTTAGCAACCACACATGTAATCCCTTCATCTGAGTCATTGATATAAGTTGTAAATAGTTGAGGCCCTGGGGGCACTGATCCCTGTGGCACTCCACTTGTCACATCTGGCCAACCTGAAAATGACCCATTTATGCCTACTAGCTATTTCTGGTTAGCTAACCAATCCTCTATCCATGCTACTATGTTACCCCTACACCCTGAGCTTTTATTTTGCATAATAACCTTGAAGTGGCACCTTGTCAAATGCCTTCTGCAAATCTAAGTACAGCACATTCACAGGTTCCCCTTTATCCATGCTGCTTGTTACTTTCTCAAAGAACTTCAATAAATTAGTCAAATATGATTTCCCTTTCACAAATCCATGTTTATTCTGTCTGATTACACTCAGATTTTCTAAATGTCCCACTATAACCCCCTTAATAATATTCCCCATGATGTTAAGCTAACTGGCCTGTTGTTTCCTGCTCTCTGTCTCCTTCCTTTCTTGAATAGAGGAGACCTTCAAGAAATTTACCAAGATACATCTGCTCAATAGTGTCATATGCAAGGTGGATAGCCCAAGTAGGTATCATACAAAGTGTTAGGTCAACCATTTATTATTCATTTTTATGCAAAGCCCCTAGAAAACCTTATAGCTTTCATTGTTTGCTGTGCAGTGGCCACACTGCACAATGTACAACCGAACCCCTTAAACATGCGCACTCTAACAAGACTTCACACAAATGCTAACACAACGTATTTGCATATTGACGGGCACAAAGGGTGACCTGCAGTTTGCTCACATATCTGTCTCTATTTATGCTACTACAATTTACACATCTCAGGACTATTTACAGGACAAGTTGGCTACTAATACAAGGGAACAAAGCTAGACTGGAAGACAGCCCAGAAATGACAAGCCTTTCTTCCCATTGAGTAAGCCACTGATATATTGTTATATCATCCAAAAAGGGTTGGGTATTATACTGTTATGCGCATTTATGCATATATATCCAGAATGCCACATCACTCGCTACTGCACGACAGCCTGTGCACCTAACAATGGATTGTTCCACAGCACGTTGTGGGATCTGAGAAAAACATTTAATGTCAGCTCAAGCATTTGTGTCTAAAAGTGTGATTATTTCAAACTGCTGGGAACCACAAGACATAATAGCCGCCTTAGGAATCTTTGCCATAAGATAATGGAGGCATTCAATTAAAATGGAGGTGTAGGCCTTCATTAAGCTCAGGCATAGTGCCATCCAGTTTTGCAGTGGTCTGTTGCCTTCTTATTCTCTCACATCAAAGAGCATGCGTGCAACTATAAAAACATCCCACATGGTGGCTGGATTTCTAAATATGTACCTAGGGAGGGGAAACTCCACCATTGGCCATACATATCAGAACATTGCCAGGACCCTGCCCATGATTTTCCATGCAATGAAATCAGAATGCCACATTGGCCCAATGTGCATGGCCAGCAGCTAAAGCTCCCTGTCAGCTCTGCATGCTCAGAAAACCACTCCTGCAGTAAACTGTAATGAGAGCTCTGTTGGAAGATGTGCCTTGAAACCAATATTCTAATATTTGTCCCTTTTCTGTCATTTTAGGTTTGGAAGAGCAGCCTGAGAGCATTGTCAGTGGTCCAGAACAAGTCAGCATCTCACAGTATTCTGGAGGACGAAAACAGTATATTCAGTCTCACCTATGTGAGATCGAGGAAGTAACAAAAGGTAAGTCAAAGTGTATGGCTGAGAAGGAACATGTGCTAGTTTCTTTTCTCGAAGTCTTTTTGTGTCCGACAATAAACAAGACCCTGATGTCCAGGGGGCTGCATAGTTGCCATCATTGACCACACAAATTACCCAACCTTCCCCTGTACTGCAGAGCATGTTAATACAGAGTAGTAAAGGAGTTAGAAGTAGGAAACGTCAAGGCAGTGAAACTTGGCCAGACCTGTGCATTTGAAAAGTATATGAACTTTACTGAATGCTTTGCATTCTCTATTTTTGGTGCTCCACTGCAGTGAGTTGTTGTAGGAAGATAAGAAGGGAGGAACTGAAAAGACCACTCCAGACCAAGTGAGTGGTACCAGAGTTCAAAATCAGAAAACATAATTAATTTACCAAATAATGGTGATACAGTAGGCTGCTGCTACTAGGTGCTGCATATTGCAACTCCTCCCTGCCTCAGCTCATCTGCTACTGAAACCTTCATCCATGCCTTTGTTACCTCTAGCCTTGACTGTTCCAGTGCACTGTTGGCCAGCTTCCCACTTGCTGTTCTCCATAAACTTGAGGTCATCTAACACTCAGCGTCCCGTATCCTTGCACCAAATTCCATTCGCCCATTACCCTGTGCTCACTGAACTACATTAGTTTCCAGTTAAGCAACTTCTAGACTTTAAAATTCTCATTCTTATTTTCAAATTTCTCCATGGCCTCACCCCTCCCTTTGTAATCTCCTCCACCCCACATCCTCCAAAATATCTGCACATATTTCATTTTGGCCTGTCGAGCATCCCCAATTATAGTTGGTCTGCCACTGGTGGCCATACCTTCAGCTGCCTAGGCCCTAAGCTCTAGAATTCCTTCCCTAAACCTCTCAGCCCTCTACCTCACTTTCCACCATTAAGACCCTCCTTAAAGACCAATTTTTTAGCCATCTGCCCGGCTATCACTTTATGCAGCTCAGTGTCAAATTTTACTTTATAACACTTGGGATGCTTTATTGCATTAAAAGTGCTATATAAAAACAGAGGCCTACTCTAACATCTGGTGACATGACTGCAAATTTCAGCACAGCAGTTGGAGAATTTAAATTCAGTTAATTCAATAATCTGGAATTTGAGAAAAAGGCTAGTCACAGTAATGGTGACCATGAAACCATCTGATTGTTGTAAAAACCCATCCGGTTCACTACTGTCCTTTAGGGATAAAATCTGTCACCCTGACTGATCTGGCCTGTATGTGACTCTAGATTCATAGCAATGAGGTTTGCTCTCACCTGCCCTCTGAAATATCCCAGCAAAACAGTTAGCTGTACAGAGACAGGCAATAAATGCTGGCCTTGCCAGTGACTCCCTGTGAATGAATAAAATAAAACTGTCCAATCTGTTCTCAGAATTATTGATTTAATTAATATTGTTTATCTCCCTAAGCAGATCATTCCAAACATTCATCATCCTCTGTTTGAAATTACACCTGGTCCATTCATTCACCTTCCCTCTTCTGAGCTTTATCGTCTGTCTTTCCTTGTTCTTCATGGGGTAAAATGTTTCTCAGTGTTCAATTTGTTGATAGTCTCAAAGATCCTGAATACCTCAAAAAGATTTGTTCTTTGTTTACTCTATTAAGATAAGCTCAGCTTCTCTAGTCTCTCCTTGTAATTAGTACAGTTACTGGATTCTGTATCTGGGAAGCTTGGGCCCAAACATGTGTTGGATACAGGCATTTTTTTCCAGAATTTGGGACTTTCTTTTGCATCTGCACAAAATACTAAAAACAAAACATTATTTTGAGTCTTCATGCAATTCCTGTATCGCCACCAATAAGAATAAGGACTATTCCTAACCTCCACATTTTAAACAGTACAGTACAAAGAGCAGGGGAGCAGTGCATTGCGACCCAGATATGATGGACAGCAATGCCAGATGGGGATTGTAGTTTCCAGGGTGGCCCAGTTTTTGGGTTCTTCCAGATTTTGGGACACCGGATAAGGAGTCCAGTACCTGTAGTTTGATGATAGATATCAAGAACCAAGAACAAAGAAAAGTACAGCACAGGAACAGGCCCTTCAGCCCTCCAAGCCTGCGCCGATCATATTGCCCGTCAACTAAAACATTTTGCACTTCCTGGGTCCGTATTCCTCTATTCCTATCCTATTCATGTATTTGTCAAGCTGCCTCTTAAACACCACTATTGTACCTACTTCCATCACCTCCTCTGGCAGCGAATTCCAGACACTCACTACCCTCTGCGTAAAAAACTTGCCCCGCACATCTCCTCTATAGTTTTCTCCTCTCACCTTAAATCTATGTCCCCTAGTAATTGACTCTTCCATCCTGAGAAAAAGCTTATGACTATCTACTCTGTCCATGCCACTCATAATTTTGTAAACTTCTATCAAGTCGCCCCTCAATCTCCATCACTCTAGTGAGAACAATCCAAGTTTCTCCAACCTCTCCTCATAGCTAATAACCTCCAGACCGGGCAGCATCCTGATAAACCTCCTCTGCACCCTCTCCAATGCCTCCATATCCTTCTGGTAATGTGGTGACCAGAATTGCACGCAATATTCCAAGTGTGGCCTAACCAAGGTTCTATACAGCTGCAGCATGACTTCCCAGCTTTTATACTCTGCCAATGAAGACAAGCCTGTCATATGCCTTCCTGACTAACTTATCCACCTGCGTTGCCACTCTCAGTGACCTGTGGACCTGTTCACCCAGATCCCTCTGCCCGTCAATGCACTTAAGGGTTCTGCCATTACTGTATGATTCCTGCCTGTGTTAGACCTTCCAAAATGCATTACCTCACATTTGTCCAGATTAAACTCCATCTGCCATTTCTCCGCCCAAGTCTCCAACTGATCTATATCCCATTGTATCCTTTGACAATCCTCTTCACTATCTGCAATTCCTCCAACCTTAGTGTCGTCTGCAAACTTACTAATTAGCCCAGTTACATTTTCCTCCAAATCATTTATGTATACTACAAACAGCAAAGGTCCCAGCACTGATCCCTGCGGAACTCCACTAGTCACAGCTCTCCATTCAGAAAAGCACCCTTCCACTGCTACCCTCTGTCTTCTATGACCAAGCCAATTCTGTATCCATCTTGCCAGCTCACCTCTGATCCCATGCGACTTTACCTTCTGTACCAGTCTGCCTTGAGGGACCTTGTCAAAGGCCTTACTGAAATCCATGTATATAACATCCACTGCCCTTCCATCATCAATCATCTTTGTCACTTCCTCAAAAAACTCGATCAAGTTGGTGGGACAGATGAGTAACTGTTTGTCAGAAATTGTCCAGTGTCAAGAAAGCCTTTTGGCAATACAGTTGATCAAGACTGCACACACAAATGCAGGTGAGTGAACCAATTTCCTGTATAGATTCAGTACCAAACCCTGTATATTAGTATGTATTCTTATCTGTATGTTATGCAACATTATCCAACTAACCAAAATATGAGCACATTTAATTTTGCAACCTTCCCGAGACCAGAAAAAGTTCATTGCCTACAAGATTTGTGGCATTGGTGAGACAGCTCTCAGTCACCTTGAACAATGCAGGGTACAGTAGTAATGCTCCATACTGCAAGCTGGTCCTCAGTTCCAAAAAGGACACCCCCTCCCCACCCCCAAGCCTCCCACAAATGGCTTTCTTTGAAGGATCTCCTGTGGCAAAACCTCTAAAGTTGCTTCACTGAATTGGTCTGTTCTCCCAGGGAGGGAATTCCAAGATTGCCCTTGGTTAGTCATCTTGAATATACTGTTCCTATACAGCATTGGGCAAAATGTAAAATTAGGCAACTGCACACTTTCTCTCCACCAGATCTTAATTCCTATTGTCACTTTTTGTCACACCTTTGTGCCAATAATTTCCATTATAAATCCCTATGTCCACATATAAAATGAAAAATTCCTGTGTCAGCTGGGCATGAGTATGGAGTTGGCTCGGAAAAAGAGGCAGCAATGGGAAGGTAAAGGAGTAGGGGTTATGACATGATTGGGAGTGAGGGGCTGGGAGGTCAGAAGAGATGTGAGGAATGGGAAAACATCTATTGAATGGCATATTTCCCCCACACCATCTCCCCCAAATACAGTGACTGATGCCTCCTTTCCCTGCTCCACCGCCTCCCACAAAAGGATGGAAGAAGAATAGAAAGGAACAAAAAGAAGGGGGATGGAAGAACGAATCAGAATACAACCAAAACAAAAGATAACATAGGCTGGTGAGAAACAGAGGCATAAAATTCAGATGTGTAGAGCCTTTTATTGATGTGATGTGGCAGATGCTGAAGGTGTCGGTGCTGGAATTGATGAAAGGAGTTGAATTAGATTGTGAACTATATTTATAAATGTGTATTATATCTCTCTCTGTGCAAATGTTGCCTGACCTGCTGGACCATTTCCAGTTTTTCTGTTTTTATTTCAGTAGCCTCACACACTGCTCAATTCACCCCTTAATTTATCCAACAAAATTCTCCAGCGATCACTTTTCATGCCTCAGAGTCACTTTGCCCTCACACATTTGGCTCTGTTGCAAGTCTCACACTTATGTCCCACAGCTTGCACACATTGCCAGCTATTCAACCATGACAGGCACGTTAGCCAAATAGATTGCACCACACTCATTGACACACTTCCCTCTCTCTTGCAGGAAAATGTGGTGCACAACTGCAGGCAGCAGTACCTAACTGGCAGAGGCAGGTCTGGCTGCCTGTCCTCAACCCAACAGAGGAGATTGTGCTGGCCAAAACTGTGGGCAGTGGTGTGGCTGAAATCATTGAAGGTGACAGCATGTTCAGCCTAATCCTCCTAATCTTGGCAAATGTGATCATGATATATTAAGCTTTAAGATGATGATAGAGATGGAAATAAGTATGACGAAACCCAGATTAATAGATTGGAGAAAAGCTGATTTTGAGGGGCTGAGAATAGAACTTGGAAAAATAAAATGGGCAGTAATATTGTCATACAGGAATGTAGAGCACCAGTGGGAAACATTTATAATGGTGTTTTTAAAAATTTGTTCATGGGATACTGGCATTGCTGGCTAGGCCAGCATTTATTGCCCATCTTTAATTGCTCTTGAGAAGATGGTGGTGAGTTGCCTTCTTGAACTGCTGCTGTCCATGTAGCGTAGGTACACCCACGGTGCTATTAGGGAGGGAATTCCAAGATTTTGACCCCGCGACAGTGAAGGAACAGTGATATAATTCCAAGTCAGAATGGTGAGTGGCTTGGAGGGGAACTTGTTGGTTCCCATGCACCTGCTGCCCTTGTCCTTCTAGATGGTTGGAGGTGTGGGTTTGAAAAGTGCTGTCAAAGGAGCCTTGGTGAGTTGCTGCAATGCATCTTGTAGATGGCACACACTGCTGCCACTGTGCATCAGTGGTGCAGGGAATGAATTTTTAACATGGTGGATGGGGTGCCAATCAAACGGGCTGCTTTGTCCTGCGTGGTGTGGAACTTCTTGAGTATTGTTGGAGCTACACTCATTCAGACAACTGGAGAGTATTCCATCACATTCCTGACATGTGTCTTGTAGATGGTGGACAGGCTTTGGGAAGTCAGGAGGTGCGTTAAGCGCTGAAGAATTCCCAGCCTCTGACCTGCTCTTGCAGTCATAGTATTTATATAGCTAGTCCAGCTCAGTTCCTGGTAAATGGTAACCCCAGGATGTTGATAGTGGGGGCTCAGTGATGGTAATGCCATTGAATGTCAAGGGGAGATAGGTAGATTCTCTCTTGTTGGAGATGGTCATTGCCTGGCACTTGGGTGGCTTGAATATTACTGGTGTTCAACAGAGTACAGGAAAAATATATTTTCCACTAAAAGGAAAGAACAAGCTAAACAATGGTGAGCCTCTGCGATAAATCAAGAAATGAGGGAATAATTGAATGTTAGGAAAGAGGCATACATTAAATACATAAATAGCAGAGGAATGCAGAATAAGAGAGAAGATGAAGAGATCAGGAGAGAATTAAAAAAAAACAATTCAGAAGGCAAAGTGAAAGTATGAAATTAAATGATCAAAGAATATAAAACGATATAGCAAAATATTTTGCAGGCACATCAATAAAAAAAGGAATACTGTGATGGGAATTGGATCATTAAGGGATAGACAGGATAATATCATAGGTAACAATAGAGAGATGGCAGAAATATTAAGTAACTATTTTGCTTCATTATTTACTGGGGAGATAGACCAGGTAGACATGACGTTGAATGATAAAATAAGCAATGACATAAGTACATTTAAATTAATAAAAGGGATGTATTGAGTTAACTAACCAAACTCAGAGGATAATACCTTTGGTCCAGATGGATTGCATCACGTATCTTAAAATAATCTAAGAAAGAGATAGCTGAGATTACTACACATATTTAATAAGTCAAAAAAGACATAATGCCAGAGGACTGGCAGATATATAATGTGATTCTATATTTAAAAAGGAGGACATAACATGCCCAGAATCATAGATCAGTCAGCTGAATATCGGTTGCAGAAAAAGATAATGGAATCCTTACTAAAGAGATAATAGAAGAACATCTAAAAATGAAAAATACAATAATAAATAGTCAGCACGGATTTAAAAGAGGGAAAATCTTGCTTGACCAACCTTGTTGATTTTTTGAAGAGGTAAGAGAGAGGGTAGACAATGGTAATATAATAGATGGAATTTACCTGGATTTTCAAAAGGCATTTGAAAAGATGCCCCATAATAGACTAATGAATAAGTTAGTGAATGGAGTCATGGGATAAATGGCAGAATGGATTGCCAGTTGGCTTCAAGACAGAAAGCAGAGAGTGGGAGTAAAAGGCAGTTATTCCAAGTGACAGAATGTGCTAACTGATGTTTCACAAGGATCAGTGCTGGGACCACTGCTATTTACAATTTACGTTAATGATCTGGACTTTGAAATCAAATACACAATTTCTAAATTTGCGGACACAATCAAATTGTGGGGGGGTGGTGGTGGGGGGGGATAGGGATGGTAATTGAGGAGGACTTCAACAAATTATAGGAGAGCATTAATAACTTGAAGAATGGACAAACAATTGGCAGGTGAAGTTCAACACAGATAAATGTGATGTTGTACATTTTGGTAGGAAGAATAGGGAGGTAACTCATTACTTTGAAGGTACAAGTTTAGGTGGGGTAAAAGAAGAAAGGGATCTCAGCTTGCAAAAACTCCAATCACTAAAAATTATGCCTCAAGTTAGCAAGACCATAAAAAAACCAAGCACAAGATTTTATTTATAGCGGGATAGAACTGAAAACTAGGGAAGATATACCAAACCTGTATTGAACGTTGGTTAGACCACACTCCAAGAACTGTGCAGTTTTGGTCACCATTTTATAAAAAGGATATAGAAGCACTGGAAAGGATGCAGAAAAGATTTGCAAGGATGATAGCAGAAACGTATGAAGATATATTATCAGGAAAGAATTGACAAGTTGGGTTTCTTTTCTCTTGAAAAAAGAAGCCGAAGGGTGACCTAATAGAGATATTTAAAGTTATGAGATGTTTTGATAGAATGGATGCAGAGACAATGCATCCTCTTGTGGAGAAGAGCATAACCAGAGGCCATCAATATAAGATAGTCCAAAGAGATGGTGAGAATTTGGAACTCACTACTACAGGGAGTAGTTGAAGCAAATAGTACAGATTCACGTAAGGGGAAGTTAGACAAACATATGAAGGAAAAGGGAATAGAGAGCTACAATGATAGATTTCAATAAGGCAAGATAGAAGGAGGCTCAAATGAAGCATAAACACCAGCATGGAATGATTGGGCCAAATGGCCTGTTTCTGTGCTGTAAATCTGATGCAATCCCATGTAATTCTCACATCTTACTTCCCCTTCATCCCACAAGCTCTTCTGATTTAGAAGTTGCAGATGATCTATATGTGCTTCTCTTGATTTCCCCTCTCCCTTCACCACAACCATAACCTTGTGCCTTTTTCTTTTCAGATACCCAAGCAATGCAACCAAAGTTCTGCAGGAGCAATAAGTGGAAGTGGAAGAGGGCGAAGAGACTCATGAAAGGAAACACCATCACTCATCACTCATTCTCACACTCGCAGCCTCCAGCTCTGATACTGACACTGCGTAATTTAGGCTGAATTCAAGGCTGAAGCATTTGCAGCCATCTTCAGCCAGAATGCCACGTAGATGATCCATCTCGGCCACCTCCTGAGATCCCCAGAATCACAGATGCCAGTCTTCAGCAAATTCAATTTACTCCACATGATATCAAGAACCACCTGAAGGCACTGGATACTGCAAAGACTATGGGCCCTGTCAATATTCCGGCAGTAGTACTGAAGACTTGTGCTTCAGAACTAGCCACGCCCTGAGCCCAAGCTGTTCCAGTACAGCTACAACACTGGCATCTACCCAGCAATGTGTAAAAAAGCCCAGGCATGTCCTGTCCACAAAAGCAGGACAAATTAAACATGACCGATCAAACTCTTGATCATCAGCAAAATGATGGAAGGTGTCATAAACAGTGCTATCAAGTGGCGCTTATACAGCAATAACCAGCTCACTAATGATCGGTTTGGGTTCCGCCAGGGTCACTCAGCTCCTGGCCTCATTACAGCCTTAGTCTGAATATGGACAAAACAGCTGAACTCAAGAGGTGAGTTGAGAGTCAATGCCATTGATATCAAAACAGCATTTGACCGCGTATGGCATCAAGGAACCCTCGCAAAACTGAAGTCACAGGGAATCAAGTGGAAAACTCTCCATTGGTTGGAGTCATACCTAGCACAAAGAAAGATGGTTGTGGTTGTTGGAGGTCAATCCTCTCAGTGCCAGGACATCGCTGCAGGGGTTCCTCAAGGTAGTGTCCTATGCCCAACCATCTTCAGCAACTCCATCAATAACCTTCCCTCCATCATAAGATCAGAAGTGGGGATGTTCACTGATGATTGCAGAATGTTCTGTACAATTCACGACTCCTCAGCTATTGAAGCTGCTGTGTCCATATGCAGCAAGACCTGGACAATATTCAGGCTTGGGTCGATAGGTAGCAAGTAGCATTCGTGCCATACATGTGCCAGGCAATGACCATCTCCAACAAGGGAAAATCTAACAATTTCCCTTTAACATTCAACTATTGACATTAACATTTAACTATTGCCATCAAAGAATTCCCCACTAATAACATCCTGGGAGTTACCATTGACCAGACACTGAACTGGACTAGCCATATAAAGACTGTGGCTATAAGAGCTAGTCAGGGGCTGACAACTCTGCAGGAGTAAATCACCCCCTGTCTCCCGACATCCTGTCCCCCAGCTACAAGGCACAAGTCAGGAGTGTGATAGAATACTCTCCACTTGCCTGGATGAGTGAAGCTCCCATAACACCCAAGAAGCTTGGTACCATCCAAGACAAAGCCGCCCAATTGATTGGCACCACATCCACAAACATTCACTCCATCCACCACCAGTGCACAGTGGCAGCAGTGTGTACCATCTACAAGATGCACTGCAGCAACTCACTAAGCCTTCTTAGACAGCACCTTCCAAACTCACAACCACTACCATTAGAAGAACAAGGGCAGCAGACACATGGGAAAACCACCATCAACAAGTTCCCCCCCAAGCCACACACCATCCTGACTTGGAAATATATTGCCGTTCCTTCACTGTGGCTGGGTCAAAATCCTGGAACTCCCTTCCTAACAACACTGTGGGTGTACTGACACCACATGGACTGCAGCGGTTCAAGAAGGTGGCTCTCCACCACCTTCTCCAGGACAATTAGGGATGGGCACAGATGCTGGCCTAGCCAGCGATGCCTACATTCTATGAAAGAATAAATGAAAAAAATTTTAGTGAACAGCTTAAGGGTGGGATCTGCATGTGGATACACTGGACATGTGAGGCCTATAGCCAGAGCAAGGGGAAAGTGTAGCACAGGTATCCAGAGGGCGCCGTCACACATGAGTTCTTCTGCAAAAGTCTCAGAGGAGGACTATGAAGGGTAACATGCAGGAAATGGCTGATGGGGATGTACACAGAAATACTTGGTGTATTGTTAAGCCTGCCAGAAAGCCTGTGTCACTATGAAGGAGCACCGAAGAGTGAGGAACTAAATTTTATAGAGCTTTTGCAGAGCTTGGAGTCCATCCTTTGCAGTGTCTAAGTCATTAGCAACTCCATTATTGCACTTGTGGACCAAGCCCTAATGCAGCATCTAATGGCCAATGTCTCAGCTTCCATTGCAGCACAAGCAGAAGCCATTAATGTTTGAACACTGCAATGGAACTTCAGACTGAAATCATCCAAGCTCAGCTGCCATCAGACTGCTGCCATCATTGCTGTGGATATAGATGTTTAAAATAGCTTGCAGGCCCTCATGGCAGTCCAACAATCTATCCTGCAGCACATTGCTAGAATTGCTGAAATATCATTCTGGTATAATGCCAGTGGTTACGTGGAGAATGAACCTGCTGTCCTCTCTCAGGATGACAGCATTTATGCTCCTACACTGTCGTTTGGTTAGTGTCCTGGCAGCTGCTTGTCAGCCAGACCCGACTGCAGCCACTAGTGTGCTGAGGTGGTGCAGTTTAAAGCCGGGCCTTTATGAGGCCAGAGTCGTGTGAGGTTGTTTTGCAAGGCCATTTTCAAGTTCTCTCACTGAGAGTCAGCAAACTTCCACCAGCCATACTGCAACCACTAGGGCAGCACTGCATAGGAGCACTAGATGAGCAAAGGCACATGGAAGCTTAAAGGAATGCACAAGGGTCATCAATTGACTTTTGTATGGGATATTGGATGGTTTGATTTATAAATTTGGTTTGGAATGTTTGCATCTTTGATTTCAGCATTGGGGTTCAATATGTGCTGTGATTTTTAGTAACAGAGGTAAGGTAATGTGTAGGACTGTTGGTGAATGGGGAATTGGGGTCACAGTCAGATAAACGGATCACAGATAGCCCGGCCAGAAAAGGGATGTGTTCTTTGCCTCCTCCCCTCCTCCTCCTCAGTTTGCAATGTAAACAGAGTCACGGGCTGTGATGGCAACATTGTGAATAGCCACAATGTCACAATAGCCGACACAATGTCGGAGTGATGTTCTGATGTCGCGGATGATGTGTGCCAGGCAGACCAAATCCATGAGAGAAACGATCACGCTTTCACAACGGTTTTGCAAATTGTATTTATTATGAGATGTATGCACTGAATTCAGAAGTAATAAGCCCACCAAGCCCTTTAGAGTTTTAAAAAAATTAAATTAAAATATTTATTAACAAAATAAAAGATGTCAAACACACAAAAGACTACATTTATTACTATAATAATTCCTAAAATTCCTAATTAACCTGACACCCAGTAACACTCCCTTTAAGGCAACAGTCCACAATAGATTTTAGATTTAAAACAAACTCAGCAAGTTAACACAATACCCTGGGCAGTGGAATTCCAAATGGCTTTCCAGCTTCAGTTTCGTTAGATAGCAGACTTATGCACAAATGCTCGAGGCTTCATTAAGACTATTTCACACATTCCTGCTACATCTTACATGGTGTAGTAATTATATTTTTATTTAGTGTGTAATGTACCTTTAAGAATAATACTTGTTAAGGAAGATTGCATGATCTCACCAATAGGAGATTAGTGCGGACTACCTCTAGCAGTCAGTGTAGAAATAGAGTTGGAGTTGAAAGCACAGTTGTAGTTGCTGCTGAGTATATTGTGAATAAGCTTAAAGTTTTGCACCGAAGAAGTGTCTGGAGCTCAACTCTATCATTAACAGTACAACTTGGCCACGTTTACCAACAAACTGGCGATGAGAATAAAACAGGATTGAACAGAAGTAATCAAGTAAGAAAGAAATTGGTACTGTACTTCGGCCAGTGATTGCAAATAGTAAGCTCCGTTAGAATTGAAGAGGTTATCCTCTCTCAAATGCCACAGCTTGGGAGAACTGATCATTTTGAACTGGCCACAGACGATTGGTCTCACTACATAGAATGCCTCACACTCTTTTTTCAAGCGAACAAAATTACAGGGGAAAAGAAGAGGTGAGCGATTCTCTTGAGTACTTGTGGGAGCAAAGCCTATGGTTTGATTCGCAGTTTGACAGCACTCAGTGTCCCAGATTTGAAAAATTTCAATGAATTGGTGGGCTTCGTGAAGGGTCATTTTCAACCAAAGCCCTCAGTCACAGTTCAGGTTTAATTTGTGAAATAGAGCCCTGGGTGAGACAACTGCATGCTATGTAGCAAAGTTGAAGCAGCTAATGGAACGGTCCGACTCTAAACGACATGCTCAGAGATTGTTTAGCGTGTAGAATGAATGAGGACATTAATCAGATAAGATTTTGTCCAAAGTGAATTTGGATTTCAAGAAAGCACTAGAGATAGCGTGGCCATGGAAAGCACAGTAAGAATTCAAAAGCAATACAGGGTGCGCAAAATGGCACTGTCTTCCACATCAGGCAGGAAACCCCAGCCGAATAGTGTGCAAAAATGCAAAACTCTGCCGAGAAGCAGGAAAGAGCCCCCACTAGCCGAAGAATAAAGAAAAATAACTTAGCAGCGAAATCGAAGTATAATTTTAATAGAGATGGAAACAAGCAGTCTTTTAGCGATTGGAAGTTTAAAAAATCGAATACTGCTATTATGACAGAAATGGGCATATGAGGAGGCAGCACAAGGAAAGGTTCAAGCAGGCTTGTAAACAAAAGAAGAAGCCCAATGAAATCTACAATGAGAAGAGCCTGAAACAACAAATTCATACATTTACTCATTGTTTAATCTGAAATTTGGAAAGACAGAACCAATATTTGTCACAGCGAAAGTAAATGGCAAACCTGTTAGAATGGAAGTGGACATAGGAGCTTCCAATACAGTAATTGGGGAACATACCTTCAGATATTTGAATAGTGGCGAACATCAATTAAGTTTAGAAGAAACAGCTGCCGGGCTAAAGACATATATGAGTGAAGATATTCAAGTAAAAGGCATAAGCAGAGTAATTGTCTATTATGGAAGCCATTTGGCAAAGCTACTAGTGTTGGTATTGAGAGGCAGAGGACCAAACCTTCTAGGGTGAAATTGGCTAAAGGAAATCAACCTTGATTGGCCACTGAGATTCCAAAAGGAAGGTAAAAGCATTCCTGTTTTTGAAAAATGAGTGTTTAGGGACTCAACAACCTGGAGAAGTACAGGCTGTCTTAAGCTAAAACCTGGAAGAATGGCAGAAGAAACTCAATGATACCATGCTTGATGACAGAGTTTGAGATGAGGTGAACAACCTTCGCAGGGAAAAAAATAACTTTTTGAAAGACCTTCACACACTACAAGATGCCCTCAAGTCAGAGTTTGTACCTCTGGAAAAGTATGAAGGGAAACAAAGAATTCAGCACTTCTCTGAACAAACTGAAGAATTAGTTGGCAGAGAAGACACACAATGTTCAATTTTCCAGGAGGCAGTAAACAAATAAAATAAAGAGTCAGAAGAGTTGAAGAATCAGCTAAATGAAGCCAAAGAGGCTTTGGAAGCAAAAGTTGCAGAATTTTCCAAGAAGCAGACAGATAATGAAATTTTGGGAGACTCAGCCACTGAGCTCAGACAAGTTGAGCTTGTATCTGAGAGAAGTCTGGCCAATAGCGAAGTCAAAAAGAAGGCCGAGATTAAAGTCTGTGCTAGAAAGAAAAAGGCATTTGAAAGAAGATTCAGAGATACTAATAGTGCTTTAATTCTGGCAGCATACGAATACATACATAGGCCTGGCAATCAAATCGCAAATGCTGATGCCCTTAGTCGTTTACCTTTAACAGAAAATCAGATCAAAACTGGACAAGTTGGGACAAGTAGGAGAGCAAGTGCTACATGGTTGGTCACAGGATCCCGCATTTGATGAAATTAAACCATACTTCAACAGAAAACATGAAATAACCAGCCGGGATGGCATCTTATTGTGGGGAGCACATGAGTGATAGTTCCTCCAAAGGGAAGGGAGCCACTTTTAATTGAATGGCACAGTGCCCACCCAGAATTTCCCGAATGAAGACCATAACACGCAGCCATCTATGAATGGCATGAGATGGATGACGAAATTGAGAGTTTAGTGAAGCACTGTGTGCAGTGTTAGCAACTGCAAAAGTTGCCAGTGACAGCTCCATTACACCCATGGGAATAGCCAGGTAGACCCTGGGTTCAGTTACACATTGACTACATTGGACTTTTCTTGGGGACAATGTTTCTGCTCATTGTCGATACCCATTCAAAATGGTTGGATGTAAATGAGTTGAAGTCACTAACATCGGCCGCTACAATTGAGAAACTACATCAGAGCTTTGCCATTCATGGACTACCGGAAGTAGTTGTTTCTCATGATGGCATGGCATTTATGAGTGTTGAGTTTTGACGGTTTATCAGCCTCAATGGTATCACTGATGTATAAACTGCACCATACCACCCTTCCTCAAATGGACTGGCCGAAAGAGAGGTTCAAATGTTCAAAGCAAGCATGAGAAAGCTAACAGATGATTCCTTGGCAACCGAGCTAGCACGCTTTCTTTATCGTTACAGGACTAACCCGCACACAATAACAGTTGTCACACCTGTGGAGTTATTGTTGAAATGCCGTATCAGGATGAGATTGAGTTTAATAATGCCAAATTCAGAAGGGAAGGTGGAAAGGAGTCCAGGAAGCCAGAAAACTAGACACAATTGGCATAGTTGGTAGAGGAAATTTACCATAGGAGAGACGGTATATGTGAAGAGCTTCAGGGAAGGACCAAAGTGGTTACCAGATGAAATAAGTGAGGTGGCTGGACCTCTATCTTACCACGAGGAGGTGGAAGACCAGATCATCTGTAAACATGTGGACCATTTAAGGAAGAGAGAGACAAATCACCAAGATTTGATCCCACCAGTGATCATGACCAGGTCTACATTTCCTGTTGAGGATACTCCACCCAGGACTGACATGTCTGATATTGCTGTAAGAGTTGAGGATACAGAACTGCAAGTGCCCACCGAAGTACCTGATGTTCAGGTAAATCTGCAAATGGAGGTTCCTGACAAAGAACCTAAAGTTGTGGCGCTGCGACATTACACATGTCAAGCACCTAGCTTCTTTTGATGATTTAGAGCTTGCATTCTGCTTGGCTACAAAATGTAATTAAATCACACACAACTATACTTACCCCCTACTTCACAATAAACCAGAAAAACATTATTAAAATTATATGTTAGTTTCATGACACTGAGAGCAACCCACCACCTACAATTTAACCATGAACATATTGAACTGCTTAAAAAAATACAAGAAAAGGCACTGATCAAAAGATGGCTGATTCTGTAAAGTGACCACTATCTGAAAAATCTTAAATGGTTTGTACTAGTAGACCTGTCCTGAGATGTTGCATGGAATTTCGCACCTGGGGAGATGTCAAGGCCCACTTCAAACAGAGATACTTGAAAGGAAGACATATAAAATGCAAAAGGCTGGACTGTGTTTGTGAAGACAATGGAAACTGTCCCCTCAGCCAGCTACGTCCCATCAGACATCCAAAAACATCTCCTGTTGATTTACACCTCAGAATGTGTCAAGACCTTTCTGAAATGAAAGCAAAATAGACTTTGGACTTTGAAAAAGGATAGCCTCCTTGGTCATTCCACAAGCAAGTCATCTATCTCCCTGGGACAAGCCAAGAAGTGTTTCCAACAGACTGCAAAACTGCCAAAGTCAGCCTCAGAGTTCTACTCAGATCACCTTATTACATACCAACATCTACACCTCACGGACAAGCCAAGGATTTATTTGTATGTTCTTTTAACTTTTATTTGGACTCTTAACTTTCATTTCTGATCTGTGTAAATGTGTGTTGTGTCTTTTAAACGAGAATTTTAAACAAACCTTTGTTGTGAACAACTGAGGGGGTTGGAAAAAAGGGGAGTCAGCTCATTCCTCCTCACCCAGTCGTAACAGAAGGATACATCAGATCACCATGTATTGTCATGGGGAGTACAACAGGGCTCCTCCAGAGTGGTCCAGGCAGCAGTAGCTTTGTTTAAGCACTTAAATGGTCTGTTCTATCACATCTTGTGTGGCAGCATAGTTCACCCTGTCCATGTATGCATGTGTTTTACATCAAAGTCATTAGTCAGGTGGTCAGTGGATGGTCCTTGTTGCGCACTCTCACTTTTGGGGAATCCCCCCTGCCCGCACAGGAAGCACTTAGCGTTTCCTGCCAGACGTCACACTGGACGGGCCTTAATTGGCCTGCCAATGTAAAATGGCAATGCGGCCCGCTTCTCTGACAGGGATTGGCTCCCCGCCCATCGGAGATTGGGTCAGGCCCATCCGCCCGACAGGCAGAAAATTCTGCCCTTGTAGAATAAAGGCATCTGCCAGGATAGCTGGCATTTGCCTGCAAGATGTGTTGAGTATGGCCAGACACCAGCTGGTCATTGAGGGTGATAAACCCCTTCTGGTTGTGATACATTTCTGAATTTACATGTGACACCCACAAAGGAACATGTGCCCAGTCGGTGGCAGCCTATAGTGTGGCAAAACCTGCTACCCTGGCAAATCTTTAGGTGCAGGGACCTCCCTCACACAACATTGGACCTGGGAAATGTTGGAAGTATTCCCTGCTCCAGCCTAGAAAGAGGCTGATGCAAAAAAACTCATGACCACGGCCACCATCACGGTGACTGCCAATGCCATCTTTGCCCTGCTCTGAGGCTGTGGGTCTGCCTGCAATAGGTGGCAGATTTCAGTGAGCACCTCCTTATTGAAACAGAGACATCACACATTCTGGGGAGAATTTTCTCCCTGTCAGGTGGGAGCGGGCGTGGGCGGGCACGGAACTGATCACTGCCTGCGATCGGCTGAGTACTGCCATTTTACATGGGCGGGCCAATTAAGGCCCGCTCAGAGTGATGTGCACCTGGTAATGCTCAGCGCAACCTGTGCAGTTGGAGGGAAGAGGGAGAGATGGGGCCTGCGCTCTTTCAAATATGTATGCGAAAGGCACAGAAATCTTCCTGAGGCACGGAGCTGCCTCAGGGAGATTAGTTTCATTTTGAAACAGTGAAAAACAGAAAAAAAAATTATTCAGACATGTCCCCTCTTGTGACAGTATCACAATGCTACTGCTACCTAGACCACACTGGAGGAGCCCAGTGTCACATGAGCTAGGACATATTTATGAATTTTGATAAAAATTTTCATTTCATTAATAAACCCTTCACGAAACCTCATCTCACCCATAGATGAGGTTTCATGAAAAACGTGAAGGCCACCTGGGCTCTTCGCCTGCCTGCCAACCTTAAGGGTGGACTGGCAGCCCCGACAATTACTTCAGTTTAGTTTATTAATGGCCTTATCAAGACTTTGACAGTTCGGCGGGCGCGAAGCCGACTCTGGTGCGCGCCCGCCGAGCTAAAGATCAGAACGGTGCGCGATGAATTCAGGACACATGCCCAACATCATTGCGCATCATTTTACGCGTCGGCATGCGGAGCCTGCCCCTACACACCAAACAGAAGATTCTGCCCATTGTTTCTTGCTGAGTTTGAGATAGAAGAACTACTCCCTGAAGACCTGGGTGGAAATAGCTTCCGACTGAGAGCCCTTCCTCCCCTCCCCCTCCCCCTTTAAGCAGCTTGTCCTCTGTGTGCTGCCACTGTTAATTCTCCCTGTCATGCTGTAGGCCAAGGGGCAAAGAAACTATTACACCCATGACTAGGAGCAAATGATCTGAGTGGAACTCTTGAAGTCAGAAGCAAGGTCCTCACCATTTGCCACCAGCTCCCTGTGAACTCTAGCAACTTTAAGTAACAGGACAAACCACCAGACACTTCTACTAACTCAGCAGCAGCCAATATAAATCAATCAGTAACTAAACTGACAATAATTGATGATCAATCCCTTAAAATAACTCTGGGGTGGTGGGGGGAGGGGGTGGTGTTACTGAATGAAGGTTCAGCTTGTGAGAGGGCTTTAGCTGGAGTTTTGAGTTTGAAAATGACAGCACTGGCATCAAGTCAGTGTCAGACACTGACTGACAGCACAGGCTTGTCTACAGCACAGGCTTTCCTATTCTGCTTGCTTTTGACATATTCTTCCTGCACCCATGCTAATGACCTACCCAAAATGGTGCCCAGCACAGCCTACAATTTGGTACTGAAACAATACCAGTTTATAGTTTGTAATTGCACCCCATTTCGGTCATGTTCTTTTTCAGTCCTTTTTTATTCTTTCATGGAATTTGGGCATTGCTGGCAAGGCCAGCATTTGTTGCCCGTCCCTAATTGTCCTTGAACTGAATGGCTTGCTGGGCCATTTCAGAAGGCAGTTAAGAGTCAACCCACATGGGCCTGGAGTCGCATTTAAGGTCAGACCATGTAATGATAACAGATTTCCTTGCCTAAAGGGCATTGATGAACCAGTTTTTATGACAATCCAGATTTTATTAATTGAATGTAAATTCCATCAGATTCTACCATGGTGGGATTTGCACCCATGTCCCCAGAAAATTAGTCTGGGCCTCTGGATTATTAACAACACAAAAACAGAATTACCTGGAAAAACTCAGCAGGTCTGGCAGCATCGGCGGAGAAGAAAAGAGTTGACGTTTCGACTCCTCATGACCCTTCAGCAGAACTGAGTTCTGAATTTTTCCAGGTAATTCTGTTTTTGTTTTGGATTTCCAGCATCCGCAGTTTTTTGTTTTTACCTCTAGATTATTAGTCCAGTGACATGACCACTACGTTACCATCTTCCCTAGCTCACCTTCCAAAGACAGAGAGAAAGTCCCATATGATGCCATGTAAATACACTTAAATAAAGAGTACATGTAGCAAGATCATGAACTCTCTCCTCCATCCCCACCCCCTTTCCGATCCCCCTTTTTTCCAATAATATATATAGGTTTTTCTTTTCCTACCTATTTCCATTATTTTTAAATATATTTCCATCCATTGGTTTATCTCTACCTTTTAGTCTATTTCGATCCCTTCCCCCCGCATCCCCCCCCCCCACCCCCGACACCCCACTAGGGCTATCTGTACCTTGCTCGTCCTGCTTTCTACCCTTAATGTCACCTATTAGCACATTCCCTAGATAATATCACCACCGTCAGCACCTCCTTGTCCTTTTGTCTATGACATCTTTTGGTTACCTCCACCTATCACTGGCCCTCTATCCAGCTCTACTTGTCCCACCCCCACTTAAACCAGCTTATATTTCACCTCTTTTCTATTTTTCCTTAGTTCTGTTGAAGAGTCATATGGACTCGAAACGTTAGCTGTGTTCCTCTCCACAGATGCTGTCAGACCTGCTGAGTTTTTCCAGGTATTTTTATTTTTGTTTTGGATTTCCAGCATCCGCAGTTATTTGCTTTTATCTTAGTACATGTAGCAAGACTGCATTGTTACAACTCTTGCCGCCAGGCTAATGTCCAAATTAATCATGGGCAGAAAAGCTGCAACCTGGATCGTAGGGAACCTGTGGTCTGTTTCCGGGAGTGATCAGGAATGCCGAACTTGAAAGACTACCGCAAACTGAAAAATGTGACAACTAAAGAAAGTAATTACAGAGTCAGGAAACTATCTCTGAACATGCTCAGCCACTAGTTCACAATGAACATATTTTGTGTTTCAGTTCCAGTTCATTTAGAATGTCTTGTCAAGTCCAATGCTGTGTCACATTGAGGTCAGGGTTTTCCACTTTTGCACTTGCAAACCTGCAATTTTCTGCACATTAAAGTGAAAGGGCAGAAAATGATAGACTGGAGAGTACAGAAGTCCTGGCTTAAATGTAATTTCTTAGAATTTTGTTCCCTAAAGTGACAATAATTTCAGGTATGTTTCATACTTGTAAATTAAACTAATGTTAGGAAGAATGTGGAGATTTAAGTTTAATTTAAATTTTGTATTTGAGTGTTAAGTGAAATCTGGTTTTAGTTTCATTTAAAGGTTTTTGTGAGCTGGGTGTGGGGAAGTCTGGGGTCCTGTGTATATACATGCATTTTTAATGAGGTTTAACAACTCTTGAAGTGAAGAGATGAGTTACCAAGATGTTCGTAGTTTAGTGAGGTTAAAGAAAAAATAGGCCAGAATTTTCCCCCTCATGGTGGGAACGGGCCGTAAAATGCAGCGAGCCATTCTGAACTCCATTGAATTCGGCAGGACTGTAAAATCCCGCTGCTGTAAAATTCCACCCATAAACTAGAAAAAATTGTGTGTTGCCTAGTCAGAGACACACAGATATACAGGGAAACACAGAAGGGTAGTTAGTTAATGTGTGTATGCCAGAGAGTGCAGGCAGAAGGTCTAATCTTTCTAATAAGAAATCTTGTTGGCCCGCTGGGGAACTGAGTTTAGGGACCTCATGTGTTTGCTCTGAAATTGAAGTAATAATGACTTTAGCTTGCAGTTTTTGGGTATCTCAGGGAGAGATACCAGCTGAAGAAAACTTTGAAGCTGATCTAACCCAAGTAAGAAACCTTAGTGTTGAGGCAGTGATAAATCTTCACTGGGGTTTTGTGTCTGTAAGGGATAAAAGGAATACATTGAGTTTGAATCATTTTCTGCGGCAGAATTTTCCATTTGACGTGCGGGGGAATGGGCCCTTCACATCCGTGTGTAAAATGACACGCGGTGAAGTCGGGCGAGCGCCCCGACGTCACCATGGTGCCATCACAATATTTCACTGGGCGGGCGCGCGATGAAGTCTGATGTGCCTGCCGTTAATTAACAGGCCACTTAAGGCCCTTTAGTCTTCACTTGAAACTGATTTTTAGGCGCCCGTGCGATCTTTGGGTCAGCGCACAGGTGCAACGGGCAGGCAGGTAAGAGACTTTTCTATGAACTCATCCATGGGTGGGATAAGAGGGCTCAGTGGGCTTGTCAATCTGCTTTGTGGAGCATTTATTAGGGAAAGCATTTTAAAGTTTACTGTGTGATCTGCAGTACTTCAGAAGGCATCCCAGCAGCTTTTTATGTACTTTTAACCTTCAGGTCAGCAGTCTGCAGTCAGGAATCTTTTGCGGGCCTGCAGGTTTCAGGTAGCCTCCCCTTAGCCTGGGTATGGGATCTGACATGTCTATAGGCAAAAGCTCCTCTGAGGAGGAAGGGAGGGCTAGAATGGGGAGGAGGCAGATTCAGCCTCCAAGGAAGCCACATTTGGGAAGATAGGTGCAGGCACAAGGGGTGCAGGGCCAAGAGGTAGTCCAGGGTGGAAGGGGCCGCAGAAGACGCCACTGTCCTGGTGCCAGGGTATACAGGCAGCGAAGCAGTTACTCAAATATGTCTAAGGTGCAGTGCTGAAGGAAGCTCTGACTGTCAAAGGAGACAGTGAACTATATCTCTCAGATGATTGGCCCTGAGATATCCCCTAACTGTGTGGATGGACACCCCATGCCAGTGGCTCTGAAGGTCACAGCTGCCCTCCACTTCTATGCATCTGGCTCCCAGGGCACGGGTGGATGATCTTTGCAGTGTCTCCCAATCAGCTGTCCACACTTGTGTCAAGTAGGTTACAGACGCTCTGTTCAGACGGGCATTGACCTTCATCCACTTCCATTGGGACCAGGCAAGTCAGACACAGTGAGACAGAGGCTTCGTGGCCATTACTGGCTTCCCCCACGTCCAGGGTGCAATAGGCTGCATACATGTGGCCATCAAGGTGCCAACAGGTGAGCCCGGTGCCTTCATCAACAGGAGGGGCTTCCACTCCATGAACGTGCAGGTAGTGTGTGATCACAGGATGCTGATTCTACAAGTCTGGGCAAGATACCCAGGCAGCTCCCATGACGACTACATCCTCAGACACTGTCAGGTGCCGGGGCTCTTCAGTGCTCCAGCCCGGCTTGATGGATGGCTGCTGGGTGACAAGGGCTATCCCCTCAAAAGGTGGCTCATGACGCCTCTCCACCATCCAAGAACAGAAGCTGAGCAGCGGTACAATAGGAGCCACGCCTCCAAAAGGATTGTGGTGGAGAAAGCCATTGGTCTTTTCAAGATGCGCTTCTGATGCCTGGACCGCTCAGGGGGCACATTCCAGTCCCTCCCTGATCGTGTCTCGGTGATAGTGGTTGCATGCTACGCTCTTCATAATCTTGTGCTGGAAAGGGGGGACACAGTGGATGATGAAGATGTAGGCGCAGTGGCTGCGGCTGAACATGATGAGTTCAGTGGTGATTCTGAGGATGAGCACGTACAGGGAAATGCTGAGGGGATAGGTGCTGACCCGGGACTACCCTAGGGAGGCAGGGACACCGGGAGGCTTTAATCCAATGAACCTCCAGCTAGCACAACACAAATGGATCAGCAGGACCAGCCTTGCCTGGCGCATCCATACTCGACACCTAAATGCAAAATCTGCCAGGTCATCAGCAGGAACTAAGGGCCTTGGACATAAATTGGAATGTCCAAACAAACACTCATGACAGTTTTGTTAAACATAAACATGCAGAACAAACGAGCCGCCCTCAGCCATGGTTACACATCTGAATTTTAATTTACAAACCAGAAGTTCTCCCAATTATTAAACAATATTGTAATCAAGCAAAAAGAAATCCTAAGGATTTCATCTCGGGCCAACACAAAAGCACCAGTGAGAAACCCATGGTGTGCCTAATGTGCCTTACGTTTCCATTTCCGGGTGCTACATCTTGGTGCTGTCCCATTGCTCGGAGTGGCATCTGAGTCAGCCTGCTGACTCTGCTGTCCTGTTGGCCTCGATGACCTTAGCGGTCATCCTCTAACCCATGGAGCCTGTGCTGGGCCCGCCTGGGAGGGAGCTGCCTGTTCCACAGCTGCCATCTCCCCAGACTCCTCCACCATGGACACCAAGCCAAGCATAGCCTCATGTATCTCCCCCAGATACTCCCGCACACCCGGCTGCATTTCCTGCAGCTGCTGCATCACAGATGACTCCAGAGGCACATCATCAGGCACCGACTGAGCATGTGCCTGGTCCCCCACAGTCCCCTAACTGCTGGCGCTGCCATTGGAACTTTCTGTCTCTGCCAGCTCCTCCAGAGAATGTGAAGTGCCCTCTCCACTGTGCCCCAGGGCACTAGACAATGTTCCAATGCCCACCAAGGTGCTAATATCTGAGCTCGTGCCTGCCTCGCAGAAATGGTGTTACGCAGGTGAGACTTGAGGGCCTTCAGGTGTGAGAGGGGGCATCTGCAGCTCCTCCTGCCGGCCATGCTCTGATGATGCTGAAATGAACAACACGGACAGTGGATTAGTTAGCGTGCACACAGCGACAAACTTCATCCCTGTCCCCCTGGCTTGTTATGCACTCAACCTTCCAGAACCAATGGACACGAACATTGACGGAGTGGTAACTAGTGAGGAGGATAACCTTACATTACAGGAGGATATAGACGGGCTCGTCAGATGGGCTGATGAGTGCCAAATGGAATTTAATGTGGGTAAGTGTGAGGTGATGCACTTGGACAAACAAGGGACAGGAATACACAATGAATGGTAGGTTCCTGGGAAGTAACGAGGATCAGAGGGACCTTGATGTGCATGTCCACTGGTCCCTTAAGGTAGCGGGACAGGTACACAAGGTGTTTAAGAAGGCATATGACATATTAGCCAAGGCATTGAATATAGGAGCAGGGAGGCAATGTTCGAACTGTAGAAAATGCTGCATAGGCCACAGCTACAGTACTGCATGCAGTTCTGAAATGCACTTTATGGGAGGGATATGATGGCAGTGGAGAGAGTGCAGAGGATGTTTACCAGGAAGTTGGCTGGTCTGGAGAGTTTCAGTTATGAGGAGAGCTTGCATAGACTGGGGTTAGTTCCCCTGGAGCAGAGGAGATTGAGGGGGACATGACTGAGGTGTATAAACTTATGAGGGGCATAGATAAGGTAGGCAGGAAGGAACTTTTCCCCTTGGTAAAGGGATCAATAACCAGGGGGCATAGATTTAAGGTAAGGGGCAGGAGGTTTACTGGGGATGTGATGAGTAACCTTTGCACACAGAGGGTGGTGGGAATGTGGAACTCACTGCCTGAAAGGGTGGTAGATGCAGAAACCCTCATAACATGTAATAAGTATTTGGATGTGCACTTGCGATGCCATGGCATACATGGCTGTGGGCCTAGTACTGGAAAATGGGATTAGAATAGTTAGGTACATGTTTGACCTGCGCATCCTCGAAGGGCCTTTCTCTGTGCTGCACACCTCTGTCTCTGTCACTCTGTGACCGAGCAATGTTGCAACAATAATTAAGTTAACCATCATCAGTGCTATGGATGTTGGGAGGACATTGCGGATCTCACTGTTGGCCTCAAATACCTGGCCGTTCCACCCCAGCCTCACTGACACTGGTTGACCTGGGCGCATGCCGCCTCTCCAGCTCAAGGGCCTCCTGCTCGAATCTGCTTAAGATGAGGAGGTGTGTCTGGCCACCTCCAGTCCTCGCACGCTCCGAGGCATTATGAGCATTCTTCTCCTAAGAAAGAGAGAACACCATTCATTATGGACTCTGCATGCACACACTGCACCCGAACCACAGTGGGCCATATCAGTGCCTCCTCTCCCTGCTACTGTTTATCAGTCACACAAAGATAGTACCCCTGATCCCAGACTAGACATGTGCGACTAAGAGCAACACATGGTGTGGGGGAGTACTCATCTCCTCATGAACCACTCCGGCTGATCTAAGCATAGGCACTATCTGCTTGCCCATTCAGCAAAGGAAAAATGCCCTACGTGATTCAATGTAGTCATGACAGTAAAACTTTGGGGCCTCAAAGGCTAAGGCTACCTGCTGGTTTAAATGCCCAATGCCAACATGGTACTCACCCTGCCAGAGCGCAACAAATTGTTGAAGCGCTTACGGCACTGGATCCAGGTGTGCCACACCGTGTCGCAGGAGCTCACCACCACTGCCACCTCCTCCCAGGCATGTTTCGTCATGTGAGGGGGCCTCCTCCTCCCATTGTGGGGGGACCAGCACTTCCCACCGTGCTGCCACCCCCTTGAGGGCAGCAAGGCATTCATCTGAAAAATAAGGGACACATTGGCTGCCCGCTGGCCTATCCTGCAGCCTGCCCTGCTCCTCTGCCCTTCCATCCTGCCTGGCCTGCTCACCCGACCCCCTGTGGTGTGCCCTCGAACTGGCCATTGTCAGCAGCCTACAGGAGGCTGCTAGGCCTTCTTTTAAACAGGCTGCCCGGTCGCCATTGGTCCCAGTGGTCTGTGCATGCCCGCCGCTGCCCGCACACTCCTGCTATCCATGGGAGTCGGCAATTATGCTGGGCGGGCCTTAATTGGCCCGCCTGCGTTACATGGTGGCATGGACCAGATCACGGGCGGCGATCGGGTCCATGCCCACCCGCACCCACTTTCCCCAGCCCCCACAATGGAAAATTCTGCCCCTGGTATCTGTATTAAAATCTTTCCAATCTTTTTGTCAAGTGTAATATGGTTAATCTTTTCTTGTTTTATAGGCATTTTATTCCATGTGTTACAAGGAATACTGGCAGACTCTTATAAACGTGTTCAGTAACTGACCTCCATGGCTTCTTAAAAAAAATACAAAGTTAGGATCTTCCAAGCCATGTTTCACTCTGGGATCTGACGTCCATTATTGACATCAGCTGGGATCATAACACTATCTTTTGCTGAATTTACTGTGAAGTGAAAATCAAGTCAAATGATACAATTTGTTAAGCGTGATAAAGAACATTGCCACTGCAAATTAGGCCAGGCTATTTTTTAGGCATTAGGTCTCTTTCGTATATCAATGAGAGGCCTAACACCTAAGTCAAAGTCTCCCTGTGAAATTGGAATCTGATGAATGATTTTGATCCCATCAGTAATATTAAGAGAGAACTGGATGGGCAATAGGGTGATTTATTTAAATTTTAAAACTTACCTATGTACTCACACTTAACTTCTCAAAGCTCTGTTGGGATCTTTCCTTTCAGATACTTTCTGAAATATATAACCTTATGTGATTAAGTCAAAGCAATGAGAATGCAAACTGTTGTGCTGCTACAGAAAAGATCTTTTATACTATATTGCATCTATAAATACCCTTCAGGTACAATGAAATTACTTACATTTGTGGACGTCATTCTGTTATTTGTCATTGGAAGAGAAAACATGCATAAACTTAATAAGTATATTCTTTCTACATTTTTTTAAAATTGACTCTTACAATCTATGAAAACTGTTAGATCTAATTATATTTAAATTTTACTTGCAGTTGGACCTAAGGAAACCAGATGCAAATCCTTATAGTGTATTCAGTAAATTTTAGATACTGAGATAGCAAACCTATTGTAACCTTTTAACATTGTTGTGGTAGAAAAGAGGCTGCTTTTCTCCCCACCCACTTCAGGAGCTCATCTAGATCACAAGGTTTTTTAATCTTAATCCTCCTCCAGGCAACGTTTGGAGCTAAAACAGATAACACAAATCTGTCTGACACTCCACAATGAGGCCACATCTCATTTCTTAAGGGAGGTGAGTTAATTTTTACATTATAGTGACTGATATTTTCAGACTAGGTATGTTCAATTTGACACAGCCCATAGGGGCATTTCTAACCTTCCTGCATCTGTACCTTGCAAGGAAAAAAAATTGGGTTTTTCATAATTTGGTTTTTCAATTTTCTCATGTCAAGTCTGATTTCTGCAGTGAATTCTGTAAATTGCAAATAAAGCAAATGAAAAAGTGATTTCAGAGTGCTAAGGATGCTGGCTCACACTCTTCATTGCTGCATTTGCTGCACTCCCACAGGTACGCCATCAGTGGAAAAGAGCTCCAGCATGTATCCATTGGAAATGTGGGAAAAAAATCACGAGCAGAGGAGAAAGTCACTCAGGTATTCTTTCTTCTTTTATTCTGACCCACTTTTTTCTTCTTCTCTGATTTCCCTACTCTTAAATGTATTTATGTTTTTATCTAATTTTCTTAGGTTAGTTCATAAAATGGTCTATGGTACACCAAAATCTAAAGAAGGAATGAAAGGAATGAAATTGGACATAGTTCAGCACTAATTTGCATGCCTTTGTGTAGATCCAGAGGGAGGCAGACAATGTGGGATTTGTGCCCACCTGATTGGATATAGATAAAAACAAAAAACTGCGGATGCTGGAAATCCAAAACAAAAATAGAATTACCTGGAAAAACTCAGCAGGTCTGGCAGCATCCGCAGAGAAGAAAAAGTTGACGTTTTGAGTCCTTTGTTGAAGGGTCATGAGGACTCGAAACGTCAACTCTTTTCTTCTCCGCCAATGCTGCCAGACCTGCTGAGTTTTTCCAGGTAATTCTCTTTTTGGATTGGATGTAGAGGTTGTTCTAGCCTAATTATAATGGGAGGGAATTTTCAATGCAGTCTTCGGGATCGACTACCATAATTTTCGAGGGAAGTGAATGGAAACTCCAGTTACACGTGTTGTGGCAGTCAGTTAGGAGACCTCCAGTGAAATTGTCAGTGAACAATCTTTGCAAACTTCTGTCCTCGGCCTCTTCATAGGTTGCTTAGGCCAATACAGGAGTTGGCACAATAAATTTTGATGCAATGAACTTTGTCTAGAGATGGCAGCAATGGAATTTCTGTTCGATGGCTGACAAAGCAGAGTTGTTGAGAAATGAGGTGGATGTAGAGATAATTAGTCTATTTGTCATTCAAGTAGGTTCTCCCCAGAGGGCATCAAGGCAATGCACCTGGCAGAGAATGGGGTGACCAGGTTTAATGCAAGATCTGGCAATGGGCATGGAAGACTCTGGCAAGATAAGGCTGCCCAACAGTTTCATTTTTCATGTGCATATCCTTGATATGTTTACCACAAAGTGTTGCTGGGCAAGCTGTTTCACATTTACTTCTCAAACAACTTTATCACTGTTGACCATGCATATCTATAGAGTATTGTCCAATAGGATTTCAATGCCAACCTTGTGGCAATCAGGTCACCATATTCATCACATGATACAAAATATATGTAATAGAACAAATGCACAATTTTTTGAAAGTAAGTTTGAGATTTTAAACCACTATCAATTAAGACTGATGTATTCACTGTCTGAGCTAGGAGAACCACTTCAAAAGGGGTTTGTAAAGCAACTGCTCTGCAAAGCAAGCCAGCTGTACTCCGTCTCAATGGGCGGTGGCAATCTATTAAATGAATTGTCTATCTCTGTCAGCCTGTTCCAGTTTATTTCAAAATATTTATTATTTTCAGAAAAACAAATTTTTTCAAAAATTAATTGCCTCCATTTTATCAGAATTGATATATTATGAAAGTTGGGGAGGGAAAAGAATCGACAAATCTCTAAATATTGGCTTCTGTGCTCTGACTCTTGCCTTATGCTGTTTCACTTGCCATTTCTGAACTTAGATGTCAGACATTTAATAAAGCTTTGGCTAATGGCCATCCTCCTGTAATCTCCCATTTTATGCTAATAGTGCCCTAATCCTTTCAATCGCTCATTTCAACAAATCTATTAAGATGAAGGTTGACCACATTTAGATGTTGCTACACCACCCTCAGCTTGCCAAATTTGCATATTTCAACCCTCGTTGGCAGCAATGCAGCACTGCCTTTTGCTCATGCATCTCAACTGTTTGCAAAACCACCAACCACTAGCTCAACAAAACTAAGATCTTCTAATCTCACTAGATTCCCAAGGAAATTTTGAGAACAATCTATCTGCTATCGTTGTGAAGATTAGCCTTGCTTTCACAATGCTTCACAGAGCAGTCCCACAGATCTAACTGCATTGTCATTTAGAAGCACCCAGACAGATCAAGAACTGAGAAGGTAGCAAATGGCAGACACTTTTCTTGTTTCATTGAGCAAGTGGTTCTTCAGCTTCCAGGTCACTAAAAACCTGACAACTGCACAATAATTTGATAAACATAGTCATGGTATGAATGATATGTGACTCCTGTCTAACAGTAATGTGCTTGATTTTCCTTGTTTAATTAGAGACAGGTGACAAATAGCGATCCAGCGAGTTATACCCACACTCATACCCACTGCTGCAGCATCAATTTGCCATGTGTCTGTGGCTGATTCATCACATTTGATGAGTGGCAAATGTATTGGACAAAGCTGATCTATATAGTGCACTTTACAGCTGTCAGATGAACATAATGGATCTCATGACATAGGAGTTCCACCCAATGTCCTGGCTAATATTTATCCCTCAACCAACATCACTATAACAGATTATCTGGCCATTGTTACTTTGCAGCTTATGGGACCTTGCTGGGTGCAAATTGGGTGCAGTGTTTCCTACATTACAACAGTAACTGTACTTCAAAAGTATTTCATTAGCTATAACGTGCTTTGGGATACCCTGAGCTTGTGAAAGCTGTTAGAAATACAAGTCTTTGTCATCTGTAACTTACAGTTGTCAGCACACAGGCTCCTGATCTTAACTGGGGTTCATTTCTCTGAAAGCGACTCTCTTTTGGAACACATGCCTGTTGTCTTGAAAAGATTTCTGGGGAAGTAGTCATTTGCAACAGCCTTGTTGGCACAAATGGGACATTCCGCAGTGTCACAAAGGATGGAGGATTGCAGCATTCGAGATTGCCAGATACTGGACACAGACACCAGTACAAAGAAAGGGTTACAGAAGGAATGAGGAAGAAAGTACTTTTCGCAGACCTGGATACCACAGCAAACCACAAAATGGAGCATCAATATTCGACAAATGAACAGCAGGAATGCCTGGGAAACAGTTGACAGGTGACTCAAAGTATCATTATATGATGAACTTCCCAAAGCGAAATAGCAGAGTTCTCAAAGTGACACATGACAGAGAGAATTTATAGGCTAAAGGAATTGTACTAGTCACAAGAAATTTTAGTCCAGTGATAATTGTATTGGATTCATTTTAACTGTGCACTGTTAGATAGTGCTGGCAGATCAACAGCATGTAGAACAGATTAGCTAAAATGCTATCTAGATTCACTTAGTGTGATGATTGATGTAAGGTCAGGGAGTGTGAAAGTTTTACATATTTAGATTTGGGAATGGCAAAAAACATTGAGGTCATTACAAAGAGTGGTAATTCCATGCAAAATAATGGAATAAGCGATTTTATTAATGCTGATATAGTCTCTTGCAAGATACCTTTGCTGTTAAGTAAGCCTTCCATGAAAAAGGCACAAACAAAACTGAACATGGAGTGCGATAAAGTAATTGCCTTTGGAAAGTCAGTGGATTTGCAGTTTGCTCAATCGGGTCATAATTGTATCTCTTAATAAAACCTGAGGCAGAATTTTTCGCTGAGCGGGTGGGCACGTGCCTGACCCACTCAAGTGTAAAATGACGCGCAATGACATCAGGCAAGTGTCGATATTTCGCTCGGCAGCTGCGCATGGGAGTTAGAGCCAGGCATGCCATTAATTAACAAGCCAGCTAAGGCCCTTGACAGCCCAATTGACAGCGATTTAACATTGCCCGTGAGATTTTTCGCTCGTCACATGGGCAAAATGGGCAGGCGGGCAGGCCACAATTTGCAAAACCTCATCCACAGGCAGGATAAGAAGGGTCAGCAGCATTGTCCATGTGCATAGTGGGAGTTTTGGAGATAACTTGCCGCTGGTGGCTTATTGATACTTGTCAGCTTAATCTCTGATCGGGGCTTCATTCTTAGCATTTCCAGGTTTCATTTCTGGACTGATTGCTTTGTCTTCATTGGAGTACTGTTTTTGGCTGCAGTCGAATACTTCAGTTGGAGTTTGGTGACTAAGAGTCTTTAAAGGTTAAATTCTATCTAAAGTCTAGCCTTCATTTAATTTAGCAATTAACTAAAAGTTGCTGTTAGGGTTGGAAGAAGGTGAGTTTTAGTCCAGCCTTAAAACAGGGCTCATACAGGCACTGCTTGCAGCTATAACTATTTAATTAGATAACTGGCTTAATCTGGTTTTCAGAGGCTAGGTTCAGAGAGTATAAACATAGACTGTCTTATAGTACTGACTTTGTCTGCCCTAGAGTGCTGTGTTTAGCTGCAGTAGAGTGCTTCAGTTGGAGTTCGGTGACTGAGGGAGTTCGGTGAGAAGGGAGGATGTGCTCCTTTCTTTTTCTACCTTTGCTCAGAAAGAAAGGTGGTGTCCTTGGTAAGTGGGAACTGGTGAGTAAATTAGAAAAATGCAATATTTTAAAAGTTCCTATACTTGGATTTAACTGTGAAGTACCAGGAATAAGGGAAATTTAGGGCCAATGTAATAAAGTAATATAAATGATCCAACATAGAAGAAAGTTAAGGTAAGGGAAGTAGAGTTAAGAAATGGCAGGACATGTCAGTCAAGTAGAATGTGTGTTCTGTAATATGTTTGAAGCCATGGATGATACCGGTGTCTTAGATGACCACATGTGCAGGAAGTGCTGTCAGCTGCAGAAACTTGAGCTCCCTGGTTTCAGAGCTTGAGTGGCAGCTGGAGTCATTGTGGCACATCCGCAAGGGTGAGAGCTACATGGATAGCATGTTCAGAGAGGTGGTCACACTGCATTTTAAGGGCCTCGAGACAGAGAGGGAATGGGTGACCACCAGGCAGCCCAAGAGAAGCAGGCAGGTGGTGAAGGAGTCCCCTAGGATCCCGCTCACAAATTGGTTTTCTGTTTTGGAAGATGGTGAGGGCACAGGTTCCTCAGAGGAGTGCAGCCAGAGCCAAGTTTGTGGCACCACGAGCGGCTTGGCAGTAAAGGAGGTGAGGAAGAAGAAAGGAAGAGCTATAGTGATAGGGGACTCAATGGTCAGGGGAACAGACAGGCATTTCTGTGGCTGTAGATGAGACTCCAGGATGGTATGTTGCCTCCCTGATGCCAGGGTCAAGGCTGTTGCAGAGCAGCTGCAGGACATTCTTCTGGAGGAGGGTGATCAGCCAGAGGTCATTGTCCACATTGATAGCAATGACTTAGGTAATTAGGGGGATGTGGTCCTGTGATCAGAATTTAGGGAGCTAGGTAGAACATTAGCAGGCAGGACATCTAATGTAGTAATCTCCGGATTGTTCCCAGTGTCACTTGCCAGTGAGTACAGAAATAGGAGGATAAGGCAGATGAATGCGTGGCTGGAAAGATGGTGCAGGAGGGAGGGCTTTAGATTCCTGAGACACTGGGACTGGCTCTGGGGGAAATGGTACCTGTACAAGCTGGATGGGTTGCACCTGAACAGAGCTGGGACTGAGTCCCTTGGGGGGCGTTTTGCTAGTGCTGTTGGGAGGGCTTTAACTTGGCAGAGGTGTGAGAACCAAGAAAAAATATTAGAGAAATACCAGAGCACAAAATACTGGGAGGGACAGATAGCACTAGTATAGAGGATAGCAAATAAATAGGTGAAGTCAGGGTGAGGGAGAAAGTAACAAAATCTAAATCAGGGTTACTATACATGTACATGTGAATGCATGGAGTGTAGGAAGTAAGATTGGGGAGTTACAGGTGCAGATTGCCATGTGGAAATATGATGTTGTGGTGATAACAGAGACCTGGCTCAAGGAAGGCAGGACTGGGTGTTAAATAATCCCAGTTGCAAGGTGTTCAGAGGAGATAGGAAAGGAGGAAAGATGGCAGTATTGGTTAAGGAGAGCATTGCAGTGCTAGAGAAAGAGGATGTCCCAGAGGGTTCAAGGACAGAATCAATTTGGCTAGAGCATAGGAACAAAAAGGGTGCAATTTCATTGTTCAGTACAATCTACACACTGCCAAATAGTGAGAAGGACATAGAAGAATAAATCTGCAGGGAAATTACAGAGAGGCAAGCATTATAAAGTAGTTAAAATGGGGGACTTTAATTACCTGAATGTAGACTCGGACAGTAGTAGTGTTAAGAGTGGAGAGGGGAAAAAGTTCCTAGATTGCATTCAGGAGAATTTTCTACAGCAGTATGTGGCCAATCCAACAAGAAAAGATGCAGGAAATGAGGCAGGCCAAGTGGATAATGTCAGTGGGGAAACATTTAGGAGACAGTGATCATTGTATTGTACATTTTAGGTTAATGACAGAAAAGGACGACAGGCAATCCAGAGTGAAAATAATTATCTGGACAGGAGCCAACTTCGATGGGGCAAAAACAGAACTGGGCCAGACAGACTGGAGTGAAAGATTGCCAGGAAAAACTTGAGCTGAAAATTGGGCTACCTTCAAAAAAGAATTGGTTTGTGCACAGTCAAGGTATATTCCATCGAAAGGGAAAGGTAGGACAAACAAATCTAGAGCTCCCTGGATGTAAAAAGGAGATTGAAGTTCAGATAAAGAAGAAAAAGTCTGCTTATGACAGGTGTCAGGTAGAAAATACAACTGAGAACCACGAGGAATACAGAAGGTTCAGAGGGGAGGTGAAAAATCATATTAGAGAAGCGAAGAGGTGTTATGAGAAAAGACTGGCAGCCAACATAAAGGGAAATCCCAAAGTATTCTATAGGCATATAAATAGTAAAAGGGTGGTAAAAGGAGGAGTAGGGCTGATTAGGGACCAAAAAGGGAATTTACACATGGATGAAGGGGCCATGACTGAGATAATAAATCAATACTTTGCATCTGCCTTTATCAAGGAGATAGATGCTACCCAGGCCATGGTGACAGATGAGGAAAGTCTGTCATTAGAAGGGTTCAAAATTGATAAGGAGGAAGTGTTGAATAGACTGTCGATACTTTAAGTTGACAAGGCACTGGGACCGGATGAGATGCATCCAAGGATATTGAAAAAAGTGAGAGAAGAAATTGCAAAAGCACTGGCCATAAACTTTCAGACTTCCCTAGACTCAGGGGTGGTGCCAGAGGACTGCAGAATTGCAAACATTATGCACTTGTACAAAAAGGGTTGTAAGGATAAGCCCAGTAATTACAGACCAGTCAGTTTAACTTCAGTGATGGGCAAGATTCTAGAAACAATTATTCAGGATAGAATTAGTAGTCACGTGGAAAAATATGGGTTGATAAGGAAGAGCCAACATGGATTTCTAAAGGGGAAATCATGTTTAACTAACTTTGCTGGAGTTTTTTGAAGAGGCAACAGAAAAGATCAATGAGGGTAATGCTGTTGATGTGGTGTACATGAACTTTGAAAAGGCATTTGATACAGTGCCACACAACCAACATGTGAAAAAAGTTATTGCTCATAGAATAAAAAAGACAGTAGCAGTGTGGATATAAAATTGGCTGAAAAATAGGTAGCTGAGAATAATGGTCAATGGCTATTTTTCGGGCTAGAGGAATGTTTGTAGTCGAGTTCCCCAGGGATAGGTATTGGGACTCTTGCTTTTCCTGATATATATTAATGATCTAGATCTTGGTGTGCAGGGGACAATTTCAAAGTTTGCGGATGATATGAACCTTGGGAGCGTTGTGAACTGCGAGGAGGATGGTGTGGAACTTCAAGAGGACATAGACAAGTTGGTGGAGTGGAAAGATTGGTGGCAGATGAAGTTCAAAGCGGAAAAGTGTGAAGTGATGCATTTTGGTGGGAAGAACATGGACAGACAATATAAAATAAGGGGTGAAATTTTGAAGGGGGTGCAGGAGCAAAAAGACTTGGGTGCATATGCGCATAGGCCATTGAAGGTGGCAGGACAGGTGGAAAGAGCTGTTAATAAAGCATATAGTATCCTAACTTTATTAATAGGGATATAGAGTACAAAAGCAGGGAAGTTATGTTGAATTTATGTAAGACCCTTGTTAGACCTCAACTGGAATATTGTGTATAGTTCTGGGCACCGTATTATAGAAAGGGTGTGAACTCATTGGAGAGAGGGCAGAAGAGATTTACTAGAATGGTTCCAGGGATAAGACACTTCAGCTATGAGGATAGATTAGAGAAGTTGGGACAGTTCTCCTTGGAGAGAAGTAGGCTGAGAGGAGATTTGATAGAGATGTTCAAAATCATGAGGAGGCTGGAGAGAGTAGATAGGGAGAGGCTGTTCCCACTCATAAGATGATCAAGATTGAGAGGGCGCAGATTTAAAGTGATTTGCAAAAGAAGTGAATGTGGCGTGAGAAGAAAATTTTTCACACAACGAGTGGTTCGAGTCTGGAATGCATTGCCTGGAAATGTGGTGGAGGCAGGTTCAATCGAGACACTCAAGAGGACATTAGATGATTATTTGAATGGAAACAATGTGCAGGGGCATGGGGAAAAGGCAGAGCAATAGCACTAGGTCATAATGCTCATTTGGAGAGCTGGTGCAGACATGATGGGCTGAATGGCCTCCTTCTGTGTCATTAAGATTCTGTGATTCTGTGATTCCAGGCTCCCTGAAGATTCGGACCTTGTGGACCCTTCCAGCTATCAGACAGCCATCCCTTACTCTAGTAATGGGGATTGTGGTCTCTGCTGGAGGCACCTCCTCTGAGGAGGAAGAGAGGGGCAGAAGGGGGAGGAGGCCACTTGTCCCAATGCAGCTTCCAGGGGAGCGACCTGTGGGAGGAGAGACGCAGGCACAAGGGGTACAGGGCCAGCAGGAAGTCCAAGGTGGAAGGGGCTGCAGAAGACACCACTATCCTGCTGCCAGGGTTTACAGGCAGCAATGCAGCTACCTCAATATGTCCGAGGCGATATTGAAGGAGGCTCCACCTCTCAAGGGAGACTGTGACCTCCATTTGTCAGATGATCAGGCCTGAGATCAGATCTGACAATGTGGGTGGACACTCCATGCCAGTGGCTCTTAAGATCACAGTGACCCCTACTTCTATGCCTCCGGCTCTTCCCAGAAGTCAGTGGGGAGTCTGTGTGGAATCTCCCAATAAGCTGTCCACAGTTGCATCAAGCTGGTGACAGAAGCTCTGCTCAGGTGGGTATTGACTTCCCTTCATTTCCATATGGACGAGGCCAGCCAGGCAGAGTGAGCCAGAGGCTTCGCAGTGATTGCTGGGTTCCCCCATGTTCAAGGTACCATCAACTGCACACATGTGGCCATCAAGGCACCAGCAGGTCAGCCGGGTGCCTTCATTAACAGGAAGGGCTTCTACTCCATGAACATGCAGATAGTGTGTGACCACAGGATGCAGATTCTGCAAGTCTATGCAAGGTCCCTTGGCAGCTCCCAGGATATGTACACTCAGACACTCCGAGGCTCTTCAGCACTCCAGTCCGACTGGATGGATGGCTTCTGAGTGACAAGGGCTATCCCTTGAAAAGGTGGCTCATGACGCTTCTCTGCCACCCAAGAACAGAGGTGGAGCAGTGGTACAACAGGAGCCATGCCTTCACAAGGGCGGTGGTAGAGACAACCATAGGTCTTCTTAAAATGCGCTTCTGATGCCTGGACCGCACTACAACACCCCCCAGAGCAGCTGTCACTGGTAGTGGTTGCATGCTGTGCTCTCCACAATCTGGCACTGGCAAGGGGGAACCCACTGGAGGAAGAGGATCTTGACACAGCTGCACAGGCCACAGATGATGAATCCGGTGGTGAGTCAGAAGAGGAGCATGGTGAGGAGAACACTGAGGGCATGGAGGCAGACCTCGGTAACCTCCAGGGAGGCAAGGGCACCAGGGATGTCTTGATCCAAAGCTCCTTCAGCTAGGCTGCCAAATAAGAGCTACCACCTCATGCCAGGTCTGCTGCCTCCATCCTGGATCGCAGAAATAACCCTTTCCTTGGCCCCCAACATACACTCAGTGCCTGTGCAATAAAGTTTTGAGCCACCCAAGTTCAGCATTACTTACTGGCCTATCCTGCACCTATGAAACAAATGAAGCATACTCAGGCCAATAACACAAAAGCAAATGTAATTTTATGTTGGAACTCACATTGTCTTGAACAGAAAGAAACTGGTATTGGCAGTCACACCATTAAAAAAAGAAAAACAAAATGGGGGAGTAAAAGGTCACCTGTGACCAGTCCCTCTTGTGCTTAAGGTGCTTTAAATTTACGTTTGTGGGTGCTACGTCTAGGTACTCCCCCCTCGCTAGCACTGGCATTGGGGACAGCCTGCTCACTCTGCTGTCCTCTTGGCCTTGATGACTTTGGTGGGCGTCCTATGGCAATGGAGCCTGTGCTGGCCTCGCCTGGGAGGGAGCGGTCAGTGCCACGACTGGCATTCCCCAGTTGCCGCAGCCTCATCAGATGCGATGGTTACTGGCAGAGGGGCGGAGGAGCTGCTGCCATCATCTAGAGCACCCTAAGAGAAGCCTACAGAGATGACAGGCAACTTGCACGCCAACATGAGTTTTCTATGGACCTTCCTGCTCACCATTGATGGACGGGCACCTATCTGGGACACTGGGCACCCCATCCATCTCACACATGGACACTGACCAGCTGAGGTCAGAACCTGTGTGAGGGCTTGCAGGTCGGAGCACATTCCCAGGAACCCCTGATTCTGTTCCTGGAGTAGCCTCTCCATGAGAGTCGCCACTCTCTCAATGGAGGAGGCATTGCGCTCGGCCATGAGGGTCAACGCAGTGCTCACGCTCCGTAGGGAATCCTCCACAACAGAGACCCTCTTGGATCTCTACCAGATCATCCCGCACATCCCGCTGGACATCCAGTTGCCTAATGGATGACTCCAGAAGCTCATCATCAGGCCTTTGACTGAGCATCGTCCTGGTCTCCAGCAGTCCTTCGAATGCCGGTGCCCTGGGCACTCTTTGCCTCCGCCTGCACCTCAAGCCTCAGTGAGTGTGAAGAGCCCTCACCAATGTGCACCGAGATACTAGCCGCTGATATAATACCTACCGAGGTGTTGGTATCTGTGCTGGTGCCTGCTTCAGAAAGTATGTGTGATGCAGGTGCTTGGGGAGCATGGTGGTCTTCTGGGGTCAGGGGTGGCCCTGGCCATGCAGGGTCCTGAATCAGGGTCCGCCTGTTGGCGAAGCTAAAAGGGAGAAGAAGGACATGTCGTTAGTTAAAGTCATCACATTGTCGCTGTGTATATCAGGCATCCTAAGATCCCAGAGATCTGCATCATAGGGCCCTTGTCTTTCAATGATCAATGGAGACTCCAGGTTCGAGCACACATCAATGAAGAGATTACACTAGTATGGTTGCACAAGCTGAAATTCTCACCTCAGTGCACTCTTACCTTCGTCTGACACCCTAGCCTCACCGCGGCCGCTTGACCGAGGAGCACAATTTCAATGCCTTGTCACACTGCTTCATCCAATTCCATGGAACACCCTTCCTCAAGAATTCATTCACGTTTGGCAGCAGTGTTGCCAAATTTGGTATGAATTTACCATAGTGATTCACAAGGCCCAAAAAAGATCTGAGCTCAGTGATGTTCTGAGGGTATAGCACATTTCTTATTGCTTAAACCTTACCCTTAGGATTTAGCCCATCTTTGTCTACACTCTGACACAAGTACTCTACAGAGTTTTGAAATATTTCACATTTGTATGCCTTCACCTGAACTCAATGCTTTTCCTAAAGTTGCCTTTTCTGTCTGTCATCATGGGTATGCTTGTTTGGAACTGAAATAAGTATGCTATCCAAATAGTACACTACTCCCTCAGTTCCTAGCAAAATTTGGTTCTTCACCTCTTGGAGACATCCGGAGGCTGAAGAAACACCAGATGGCAACTTATGAAACTGCAATAGACCCGTGTGTGTATTGATAGTCAAATGTGACTTAGACTCATTGTCCAACTCAAGTTGCAGATAGGCATTTGTGAGACCTAACTTTGCAAATCACCTGGCCTCCTGACAACACTGTGAACATATCCTCCACTTTTGGCAGCTTTCAAGACCATCAACTTTCTAGTCCTTGTTCTAAAATGATAGCTTTCTGCAATCTCCAAGGGCTTGGGATTGTGCAGCTCAGACTTAATTGAAATGTCCTTCAGTATCACGTCCTTTGGCTTTGCAGGGTGAGCAAATTCTTGAGCGTCTCGTACACTTCCAAGTCTGCTTTAGTAAAAATATCACCCTTTTCCTTTCCCATACTGCCTGGTTGACAGCTGGATTATCAAGATCTATGAAAATATTGTTAGAGATGTAAAACATCTCTCGTTGCTCCACATGCTCACCAAAAGACTCTCGTGAATTTCATGAGGTAGTTGCCCTGGATCTAAAGGTATGGGATAGAGACAAAGATGGAAATATTTTCATTTTACACTTTTTATAGACATGGCAACTGGAATTAGTCTTTCTACAGAAATAATGACAGACACAGAGACCATAACTTCTGAGCTCCAAGGCAGTGTAACTGAGTGTACCCCAAAGATGCACTGGGGAACCCCCCAGAGGTTCCCAGGTAAGGATTGCACAGCATTTTCCCAGGAAGAGCAAACTTCCAATGGGCAATTGTCCTGCACTGGGAACTATCTGAAAATAAGATTTAACTCACAAACTTCGGATGGTTCTGACTATCTTACACCAATGGTTACCCAGAAAAAGTTAGAAGAATTAAAACTACCTCTAGCTTCTGGAAAGCTATTGTGCAGACACACACTGACACCCGACAGTACCCACACCACCCCTCAACCACCTCCCCCCCCTACAATGGACTCCCTCACCTCCCCTGACTACCGCCCCCCCCCCCTCCCCCCCACCTCCACTGGACTCCTTCACCTCCCCTGACTAGTCCCCCATGGGACTCACTACACCCTGCCTACCTCTCCCCCTGACAGGAAATCCCCCCAACTACCCCCCCACCACATAATTTCCCCCCACCCCCAACCCCCCAAAACCTCACCCTCCACAGAACTCCACCAACCCACAAGTCCCCAGATGACTCCCCAATCCCCCAGAGGACTCCCCCAGCCCCCATACAGGAACTGCCCCTAGTCCCTGACTACCCCCCAGGCCAGACCCAAACTGACATTCCCCTCCTCTCCACGCTACCCCAGCTATTTGACCACCCCCCCCACCCCCCCACCTCCCACCCCAAGTGCCCAATCCCTTACCCCAAAATTCTAATCACTTACCTGATAAATTTACCTTCTCCTTGGCTGAAGCTTTTAACCTACTTGATTTACGGCAACTTGTGCTTAAAAAAGGGAGTGTCGTCTCCTTTCTTCCAATTCAGCAGCCTTCGACTCAGAAATAGGCTGCCCTGTACAATTTTTGCCTGGCCTGAGTCGGAAAATTGGGCGAGACAGGATCAAAAAGATTACAAGGTAAAAAAGTAGGAGCAGAGTAGCAATCTGATTATGATTGTTACTCCACAGAAGTTCAGGCGCAAGGTAATTGTAGATAAAATAATGGAACAATGGATACAGACTAGACTTGGGGCACTGGCTAAGTTTCTAACTGATAATAGGGGGGATCTTGCTCATGAGAAGTTTAGAGATATATGGAAACCTGAACGTTGTGGTTATGAATACCACAGCTTAAGGTCCTTTTAGCAAACAACTCTGTGAAAGAAATTATGTTGTGAGCAATGAAAGGCTGCATAAAATTTTAACAGAACAACGAAAATGCAAGTTGACAACTGGGTGTTGGCGTGGGTAATTCATGCAAGGAATTCACTTCATGATGGTTGGAGGGTATAATTCCTATCAATCGGTCCATGAGAGGAATCCTAAATTACCTTCTGTGTTGGGCAATAGATCCCAGTCCTGGAGGGGACTACGATTAGTTCCATTTTTTCTGCATATTTGAATACTTTACATGCAGAGAGAAGGGCTTTCATAAAGGCTGAGGTCCCAGAAAAAGGCATTACATAAGGCTGTCCTAGATAGACTTTAATTCTGGGGATATGGGGCAGAATGTTTAGGTTGGCATGTGGCCGCGCACCTGACCCAATCAGATGCGAAATCACTGGACATGACGTCAGGCAAGTGTCCCGACGTCATCCTGCGCTTGTGCAATACGCAATACTTCGGTCAGCAGGTGCGCGTGAGTGTCGGAAGCATCCCTGCCAACAATTAAGAAGACAATTAAAGTTGTTAAAGTTCTAATTGTCCTTGCTTTTTCGTGGTCCATCCAACCTTACGGCTGGTGGATGGGAAAATCTGCAAGGCGGGCTTTGCATTTTTGATGAAACCTCATCCAAGGGCGGGATGAGGTTTCCGCTATTAAATGAAAGAAAAGTAAAAATATATGGACAAAAATTTTTAACATGTATATGTTCAGATAACTGATTGTGATGCTTAGACATTCTTTTCGTGATTTTAAACCTTTATTTAATTGCTTTGAAATCTTCAGCTCCCTGAGGCAGCTCTCTGCCTTCAGGGAGCTTTCATTCAGTGCTCGCCCGCACTTACATCAGTGCCCGCTCTCCTCCCGCCCCCATCCCGGCAGCGCTGAGCATTTCAGCGCGTGTTTCACGCTGTCTGGCTGTTAATTAGCCAGCCAATGTCAAATCACGGTCAGGGTCTGATTGCGGTCAGTGGTCCATTCCCAAGCTGACCCCAGACGTCGCGCCCTCCCGCTGATCTCAAAATTCTGCCCATGGTGTATTACAAAAGAAGGACCATAAGGAATGGAAAGGTACTTCTTTGGGGCATTGAGCCTGCAGGTCCAATGGCTCTCCCCACCTACCCCCATACCCCAGCCTGCAGCAGGGACGCCGCCTCTATGTAGAAGACAGGCTCCACACAGTGCAGGGGTGGGGGGAGGGGGAGGGGGTGGTCGTTCTGCAAGCAGCAAAATGCCATCCTCAAAATTGAACCTAATTGGGTCTGTAATCAGCTTATTTGGTTGCCCGCCTCCAACAATCTGAGCCCCCGCTCACTCATATGCGAAACTTCCTGGTGGTGGGATGGCATTGTGGAGCCATTTGGATACAGCTATTTCCCTGCTCATGCCCCCACCCCCACCCCACAACCCACCCCTTGCCTCCAAACCTGCCATCTCGGGACCAGGAAAATTTAGCTCTGTGATTCTAAGGGAATGGAATTCATGGCTGCTACTCTCATCTTTATCTATCCCCATACCAAGGCTGACAGTGATAGCAGGCAGAGTATTTCCGTAGTCAGGTCATTGACAACACTTCAATAAGCTATGACTGAAAGAGGTTAAAGGGGCGCGTTAGTCTTAGGGGTGTGGATGAAAGTGCAGTGGGTTAACAAAAGTTTTGTTCAACTGTTGACTGCATATGATTTGTTATTAATGCTTTAATGTCCAATTAATTCCGCAACCTACAACTCGACATATCACTTCAGATGCTAATCATATACTCTCGAACAAACAACCTCAGCTATTACATTAAAATCAAATAGTACTATGAAGCTATTGTTTAAGTTGTATATGTATATTATAATTTGTACATTTTATGCAATGCTTGGGCATTAAAATGGTTAAAATATTAAACCTGTATGCTGGTGAGGGTACATGGCAGCTGGTAGATCTGGATGGTGTACACAATAAGAAAAGTTTGGGCACCTCTGCTCTATAGCATCAGTTATACCTTACAGAAATCATGTCTGTGCTTGGCATTCTGGCTAAGCCGGCTTTCCCTGAAATGCCTCTGGACATGTATGGTTCAGAGTTCTGAGAAACAGTCAAATGTAACAGCCCAAAATAAGTTGTGTCCTTCTCCAAACTGTCATATTTGCAAGCTACTTTGCACATTCTCAAACAATGTTCCCTTTTTCTAAGATTGATTCCCATTCCAGCTGAGGTAGACGTTGGACCTTCCTCCTTGCCCAGTGCCTGTGAGTGGAAGGCAATGGCAAATCTCCACTTACAACAGAAAAAATGAGAAAACAGCTCAGGAAGAAGCATCAGCAGACAATGAGCCAAGGATCTGCCTTTGGTTAGCACACACATAAATGAATTAATGAATGTGTGTGATGCTGGCATGCATCTTTATTGCTCAATTCTAACTCTAACTCTATATTTTCCCACAAAGTAGATACTCCTGGGCTATCATATGCTGCAAGCGAAGTGAATGATGCTGTGTCATATTCAACTGCCCATTGAAACACAGTAGGGAGAAGGATATATTGTGATCTGTATGACATTCCTTGTAAGACATTTCAGTAGCCAATTCAGGCCATGGTGTGATCTTGTGGTACCAGGTAAGTTGTGTATTTAGTCCTTAATGAAAGGCAAATACCTTGTGTGAGGAGAACATTACAAGAATATGTACTAGACTGTAGTTATGGATTTACTTTCTCAAATCAACTCCATGGCTTCCATTATATTTAGAGCAAGATTATCCTGGAAATTTAGAGGCTTTAGATAGGGTGTGTAACATCTACCTAGCAGCCTCACTTTACCAGCTATACACTTCATTAGTAAGGAATTGAAAATGAAAGGTGTGTCCTTTATGAATATCTCTTGCTATATATTTGTGCTTAAGAGACAAAAAGATATCATTAAGATGAGGAAATATTCCATATGAATATGCAATTGATTGAGATGAAATCAGTTGTGTGAGTGTGCCATATCCTAGCAGAACACTGCAAAGACACACACACACAGGATAAAATTTAGAATGTTCTATAGAGTACTAAGGTGGGGATCAAAAAGTGGTTAACAGGCAGAGATGATGTACAGGGGTGACCAAAGGAGCATAATGAGATATAATATATAATCAACATCCATGGCATCTGCTCATGTACTCAAGAGATACAGTAAAATACATGCAAATCAGTAACCAAATTGTCATAGGATACAAAACATTAGATGTTATCAGAACTTTGAATAACAATATTGTCCATGTAATCCTTTAACAATAAGTATGACAGTTTACTTCATAGCTGTATAATTATTTCAAAATCTCATAAACAACCAAGTTATGACTGTGTTTTAATGGATTGTATAAACTGCTTCAACTAGTTCCAAATGTCTCGTGCATCCAAGCCATGTGCTCATCAAACTTAACTACAAATCTTGAGGTCACATCAACATCACCATAAAAAGTAAGGGCAGTTGCCATACCAGTCGAAAATTGACAGGAACAATGTACATTTGTAACATTGAAGTTTATAGAGCAGAGGATGCCTTTCAGCTCAATGTGCCTGTGTCAGCATTGCTAGAGCAGCCCACAGCTAATTCCATCACCCTCTGCTCTCCCTATAGCCTTGCACCCCACTCTACTTAAAATATTTATTTCATTTTTCCTTTAAATATGCTTTAGTCTGTGCTTCAACCATTTTTGTGGTAAAACATCTTACACTCCAAAACCACTCTGTGTACAGGAATTTCTTCTAACTTCTTAGCTCGCTCTCAGTGGCAATTTTTATTTTATTTATTCATGGGATGCAGGTGTCGCTGGGCTAGATGGATATTTATTGCCCATCCCTAATTGCTCTTGAGAAGATGGTGGTAAGCTGTCTCCTTGAACCACTGCAGTCCATATGGTGTAGGTACACCCACAGTGCAGTTAGGGAGGGAGTTTCAGGATTTTGACCCAGCGACAGTGAAGGAATGGCGATATATTTCCAAGCCAGGATGGCGAGTGTCCTGAAGGGGAACTTCCAGGTGGTGGTATTCCCATGCATCTGCTGCCCTTGTCCTTCTTGATGGTAGAGGCCCCCGGCTTGGAAGGTGCTGTCGAAGGAGTCTTGGTGAGTTGCTGCAGTGCATCTTATAGATGGTTCTATTTTTATTTACTGATCCCTATCACTGACTCCCTAGTCAGGGGAAATAATCTCTCCCAATTCACTGTATCAGAATCGTTCTCAATTTTAAAAACCTCTCTTGAATCTCCTCTCAACTACTCCAGTGAAATAATTTCTGTGTCTGCACTCTCCTCATATCTACCATCCCTGATGAATCGATGTAGTATGCTTCATAGGGTTTTAATGGCCTTTCTATATTGGATGCCCAAAACTGGACTTAGTCCACTAACTGTTGCCTAACCAATGTTTTGTATAAGTTTATTATTACTTCTTAACTTATTTACTTAACATATTTACAATAAATTGGGTATTCCACCTGTCTGCTCATTCAGTAAGCTGTCTGTTTGTCTTCCTGAAGTTTTTTACTGTCATCTCACTGTTCATGTAAATTTTGAGTTTGTGTTCCCAGCACCCAAGTCCAAATCATCTATGTGTGATCAAAAGTGAAACCATCACTGACTCTTTTAAGGTTGAAGAGCGCAAGGGCTTAGGTGCAGCTTGGTGGGGGTTGGGTGGTGGTGGGGGGCATATTATGGTTATGTTCACCAAAAGTGCTAGTGCGTCTGGAAGCTAGCTCCAACTTGCTGATTTTCGGGTTTAACTCAGGCACCTTTGGCAGGCTGTGCATTATCCCCTCAGGAGAAGTTAGTTATCAATTCAAGTGTGGAAATTGGTCCATTGTGGTGATATTCCAACATCCTTTCAAATTTAATGGTGCTTGCATGGGGTTTACGGGTTCCTGAAAATTGCCATTGACACTAAGGTGAGAACACAAAGCAAATTCACAGGACTCATGAAAATTCAGGTAAATTCTGTAACAAACATTCAGACCTCACAGCTGCTTTTTACCTACCACTGGAAAAGAGTTTGTTTGGATCACTTGCAGTTAGAAGCTACTGACTACACTTTGCATGTTCTGGTGCTCATTGAGGATCTGGTTATGTAACATCTTGGCTGCCTTAGATTGTTTCATTATGTAATTGGGGTCTTGACAATGGTTTTGGGGATTGTTTATTCTCCAAAAGTATGCTGCTGAAGTCTGTAATTTCTCGAAACCATTATTCTTTATTTACAGCAAGTATTTATACATTTGGACCTCAACACAACGTCTCTCTTACTTCCCAGTCTTGTAATCTGACATAATACATCAGTGTTATGACCCAACCACAGGCGAGGTTCCCCAAAGTTGTTGATCCAGGTGAGACTCCTGAATTTGTCACCGTCTGGCTGGGACACCCCCAAATTTTTATGAACCGGGTGAGGAGGAATGAACTGGCGCCCTGTCTTTATTCAGCCCCTGCCTCTGTTGGTCGCAACAAGATTTAATCTCAAAAGGATCCCTTTCGCAGATACCTTTTTCCCAGACTCAGTCGCTCTGGTTTTGAAGGAGCCAATTTGATCAGACTTACCGGTGCTAAACCTGGTTACATCTCTGTTCTTCCTCACGTTGTTTTACACTCACACAGTTGTTCGTGGTGATATTGGGCTTGAGCTTTTGCTCTAGAGATGGAAGCTGCGTTTCAATCTCCTACTCATTAGTGACTGTGATGGTGAAAAACCATTTCAGAGTGCTGAGGTTCGATAACTCAGGAAAGCTAGATTAAGGTCTTCACTTTTCTTCAGTAAATCATTGATGGTTCATACTGCTCTCTCAGCTTCTCTATTCACTTGAGGATAGTGAGGTGAATTGGTTACATGAACAAAGCCATGTTTGTATGCAAAATTGTGGAATAACTCATTAGCAAATTGCTTCTGCTGTGCTACTACACAATCGGTTTAATTCAATCCACCATGAGTCGCGATCAATGACAATAAAGAAGGTTTTCCCTCGAAATTCAAATAAGTCCATTCCCAGGCAGTTCCCATGGCCTTAATGGAAAAATAGAAGATAATAGTGGTTTCTTTTATTCTTGGCTGTTTATAGCACAAATAAGGGGGCTAGAAATAATTCTTTCTATAGAGCGAGTAATGCCTGATCACCAAATTGATTGCTTTGCTCTTGTATGACCTTTTGTCATTCCTAGATAACCCTGGTGAACAACTTTTGTTGTTTGTGGATCAACTGTGATTCCTGTGGCTTGTAATTTGTGACCTAGAAACTTGATCATGGGTTTGGTGAACTCACATTTTCATTCAATGCTAGGCCTGCAAGACTCTTAGGATGACTCTGATTCTGCGATCGTGCTCTTCTCTCATGGAGCCATGTATAAGCAGGTCAACCAATTAGCATATTACTCCTTCCATACTTTCTATAGTGTGACATATTGTTCTCCGGAAAATTTCTGGAGCGGGTGCTATTCCAAGGAGTAATCTATTGAAACAATAACAACTTAATGACATTATTAACGGGAAAGCAATCTGGATTCTTTATCCATGGGCAACTGCCAAAATCTACTGTTCGCATCCAATTTGGTAAATAAACTACCCATGGCTGGTTTGGCAAGGCTCTCATCCACTGAGATCATCGGGTGGATCTCATGTTCCATTGACTTGTTTAGTTGAGTTAAATCCATGCAGATTCCTACAGAGCCATTTGGCTGTAGGACCATAACCATTCCTGAACACCATTTTGTTGTCATGATGACCATTGAGATAACTCTTCCTGCTGTATCTTTTCAAATTCATCCTTGACTTTTTCCAAGATTGGCTGAGGGACTTTCCTCGGTGTAAAGAGGCGAATTGGTTTAGCATCAGCTTGTAAGGTGATATGGTACTCTGTCTTTAACTTCCCTAGGCCTGTAAACAATTTTGGAAATTCATTTCAAAATATACTCATCATAAATAGCTCATCAGCAACTTCATCCACTTTACAGGTGAATTTCAGTTTAGGCATGCCTTTCTGCTTAGTTGTTTTTGATTCATTCCCGGGATATGGGTGTCACTGGCTAGACCAGCATTTACTGCCCATCCCAGAGGGCATCTAACAGTCAAAATGTGGGTCTGGAGCCACATGTAGGCCAGACCAGGTAAGGACAGCAGGTTTCCTCCCCTAAAGGACGTTAGTGAACCAGATGGGTTTTTATAACAATGGTTTCATGGTCATCATTAGACCTTTAATTCCAGGTTTTTTTATTGAATTCAAATTTCACCATATGCCGTGGTGGGATTTGAGCCCATGTCCCCAGAACATTACCCTGGACCTCTGGAATACCAGTCAAGTGACATTACTACTATCTCCCCTGTGTAGAGAGCACTCTTGATTTTGCATGACATAAGAGGTTTGAGGACCTCTCAATATTTATATTTCAGCCTTGCCATGAGTTGGCCTTTCACTTTTAAAGTTGTCCCACCAGGACCTCTAATTTAGTAAATGAGGGTTGCAATGTAATTTGTTTGAGCCATCTGAATTCATCTGATAAAACAGAAACCATTGTTCCTGTGTCTAGTTTAAACTCTTGGGGTGTCTATCCACTTTGAGTTCAATATATCAATACACTGTTTTCAGTATAATTTACTTTCCCAGGAAGATTCATTCCTTTGCTTGTGGTTCTTCCAGTTCATTTATGTGGCTCTGTTTTGAAATTTTCTCCCTCTTTTTACAGGTTGTTAACATTTTCGAGTGGCAAACAGTTTGGAAATGGCCTATTTTTCCACCGTTGTGGCACTCTGCATCCTGCCCCCACCCCGCACCCCCCACCCCGCTCCCACCCGGCCCTGCTGGTCATTCTTCTCACTTGTGTGGTTTATTCCCGCCACACCAAAAACATTTCAAAACGGTGGTTGGTGCACTTTTCCCTGTTTTGGCGGGCTTAGGCTTTGGCGGGCTTAGGCTTCCTCTTTTATGGCCTACAAACTGAATGGGTCTCATTTGATATTCTTCATGGGACCTCTCCTTGCCCATAAAGAAAAGTCCAATTCTGTTTCCTCAGTTCCATTTGTCTTGTAGTCTGCCCTGCTTTTACTAGTGTTAAATCCTCTCTTGTCTGTGAAAGATCTGATAATGCTTCAGCTAGGACCCTGACTACAGTCCTGTCATGAATCAGCTCATCCCTTAAGATTCCATGATTGCAGTTCCCTGCCAACTTATAGAGATTGTTAATGAAAAACCCATTCTTTTACCTGGTCTTTCCTTTTTTTTTGTTAAATTTAGCCCTCTTTATTATTATATTCTGATGGATGCTGAAGTAAGAAGTTGATGTCTCCTCAATGCCCTGCCTTGCTATCACCTCGTCAGTGATAGATACTATTGCATAAAGTAGTGTATTGGCCTGGTCTTTTTAATCATTTGTATGCAATCCTGAAGCAGTTCTGTACCTTGTGAACCTTTTTCTCCAGTTGTCCAAGTTCTGGGCCTGTTGAGAGCCATCTGCACTCTGAAATGGTTCTGGGAGTGTATTCCATTATTCTGCTGAGTCCTGGAATTGTTCCTGCTTCTGTGCTGCTGCTTGCTGCTTCGGGCCTGTGTTCACTGTTGCCAGTTTCCTAGTCTGTGACTTAGCTTGCATCTGTTGCTCCTGCAATGTTCCAATGTCTTGGTGACTCTTAAATCTTTTTGTCTTTCCTTCAAGGATCTCTATTCTTGCCAGCCCTGTATCTTCTGTTTAAGGTTCACTGGGTCTTTTCCTTGCTGCCACTATATTTTATTATGTAGTTGAGGTCTAGACAGGCGTTTTGGGGATTGTCTATTCTCCCAAAGTATGTTGCTTGAGTCTATAGTTTCTCAAAACCATTGCTCTTTATTTACAGCAAGCATTTACACATTTGGAACTCTGCAGGAGGTTGGAAGCTCTCCTCCTAGATCTCTCTTACTTCTCATTCATGTGATTTAACATCATTTGTGTGTTTCTGATATTAACCCTCTCCTCTACATCTCCCCCCAAGTCTTTACCCCTATCATATTTACATCCTGCTATATAGATTGGACTTTGGGCAAGATTCAAAATGAACAGCAGCTGCAGTTGCAGCAGAGGGAAGAGCAGCAGAAGGGAGAGCAGCAGAGGGAATGAGGATCGCAGATGGCACTACCCAGGTATAAAGATATGCAGGCAGACACTCAGTTTTCCTAACATCTTGGAAAAGCAGCGCTTCAAGAGGCTGAGGTTGTCAAATCAACTGGTATCAGATTTTTGCAGCCTCCTAGAAGAAGATCTACTCCCTGCTAAACGTGGTGACCATGCATTACCAGTGGCTGTAAAAGTGCACACTGCTTTCAAATTTATTGCCTGCACAGTAGGAGGTCCACAAATATCCCCATCCTCAATGATGGGGGAGCACAGTGCATTAGTTCAAAAGGCAGGACTAAAGCATTTGCAGCCATCTTCAGCCAGAAGAGCCGAGTGGATGATTCATTTCAGCCTCCTCCTGATGTCCCCAGCATCACAGATGCCAGTCTTCAGCCAATTCGATTCATTCCACATGATATCAAGAAACGCCTCAAGGCACTGGATGCTGCAAAGGCTATGGGCCCTGACAAAAGTCCCGCAATTGTACTGAAAACTTGTGCTCCAGAACTTGCCGCGGCCCTAGCCAACCTGTTCCAGTACAAATAACACTGGTATCTACCCGGCTATGTGGAAAATTGTCCAGCTTTGTCCTGTCTACAAAAAGCAGGACAAATCCAATTTGGCCAATTATCACCCTTCAGTAAACTCTTGATCATCAGCAAAGTGATGGAAAGTGCCACTAGCAGTGCTATCAAGTGGCATTTACTCAGCAGTAACCTGCCCACTGACGTTCAGTTTGGGTTTTGTAACTCAGCTTCTGACCTCATTACAGCTTTAGTTCAAACATGGACAAATGAGCTGAACTCCAGAAGTGAGATGGGAGTGACTGTCTATGACATCACGGCAGCATTTGACAGAGCGCGGCATCAAGGAGCCCTAGCAAAACTGGAGTCAATGGGAATAAGGGGAAAACTCTCCACTGGTTGGAGCCATACCTAGCACAAAAGAAGATGATTGTGGTTGTTGAAGGTCAATCATCTCAGTTCCAGGACATCGCTGCAGGAGTTCCTCAGGGTAGTGTCCTAGGCCTAACCATCTTCAGCTGCTTCATCAATGACCATCCCTCCATCAGGAAATCAGATATGGGGTAGTCCGCTGATAATTGCACAATGTTCAGCACCATCCTCAGATACTGAAGCAGTCCATGTTCAAATGCAGCAAGACCTGGACAACATTCAGGCTTGGGCTAATAAATGGCAAGTAAAATTTGGGCCACACAAGTGCCAGGCAATGACCATCTCCAAAAAGATAGAATCTAACCATCACATCATTGGTATTACCATTGCTGAAATTCCCCACTAGCAACATCCTGGGGGTTACCATTGACCAGAAACTGAACTGGACTAGCCATATAAGTAGCGCTTTTGAGGCTAGGAATCCTTCAGCGAGTAACTCACCTCCTGACTCCCCAAAGCCTGTCCACATTCTACAAGGCACAAGTCAGGAATGTGATGGAATACTCTCCACTTGCCTGGATGAGTGCAGCTCAAACAACACTCGAGAAGCTCGACACCATCCAGGACTAAGCAATCCACTTAATTGGCACGCCATCCACCACCTTAAATATTCATTCCCTCCACCACCAATGCACAATGGCAGCAGTGTGTACCATCCATTAGATGCACTACAGCTACTCACCAAGGCTCCTTTGACAGCACCTTCCAACCTCTACCACCTAGAAAGACAAGGGCAGCAGATACATGGGAACACCAATACCTGAAAGTTCCCCTCCAAGTTACTCTCCATTCTGACTTGGAAATATATCGCCATTCCTTCACTGTTGCTGGGTCAAAATCCTGGAACTCCCTCCCTAACAACACTGTGGGTGTACCTACACCACATGGACTGCAGCAGTTCAAGAAGGCAGCTTACCACTGCCTTCTCAAGGGCAATTAGGGGCGGGCAATAAATGCTGACCTAGCCAGCGATGCCCACACCCCATGGATGAATAATAAAAAAAAATCCACCCAAGATTCTGCCCGAGTCATATCCAGGATCTTTTAGCCAGCTGCATATAAATGCACAAGGCAGGTCACAGATTCGATGTTTTCTGGGGCTGTCAGTTTTGTCAACTTTGCCTCAATGCCGTTGTCCTCCAGTTTGCATCTCTAGCTGACTTTTTACAGATGCAGGACATAATCTATTGCACACACATGGCAATCGATGCACCTCCAGATCAACCAGGTGTATTTGTAAACTGCATAAGGTGCCACTCCATCAATATGTAGCTGATGTGCAACCATGTTGAAAGGTTTAAGTGGATGTGTGATTGATTGCCAGGGAGCTGCCATGATGCTTTCATCCTGTGGCACTGAAAGGTCCTTCAGCTCTTCGGGGCCCAGGGGTGGTTGATAGGAAACAAAGGATATGTACTTCAAACCTGAGAAACAGGAGGAATGCAAGCAGTGGAGTCCAAGAGCAGTACAATGCAAGCCATATGACCAGCAGGCTGTCATCGAAGCTCAAGCTGTGCTTCCGGTGCCTGAGCAGATTTAGAGGCAAACTTCAGTTATTATCAGTCATGGTCTCCAGGTTGAGCATGGTATGGTGCACCCTGCACAGCATTGTGCTGCAGCAAAGACTGGAACTGCAGGATGAACAATGTATAAGGATAAATCTGAGCAGCAGGAGGATGATGATGATGAGGTGGAAGAGGAGGAGGAGAAAGCTGATGATCTTGCCTAGCAGCGACCACTCACATTGCTGCCTCAGCTGCCAGGATTCCCTTATTGCTGTAAGGTTCAGTCAGTTACCATCCATGGGGCAGATAAAACATTTACGTCCAATGGTCACTCTCCTTCCATGACCTGCGTTTCCTCCCCCCACCTACAATCCCACTGATACAAAGCCATCCTAATACCAACTAGGCACCCATTACACATCCTCCAATGGTTCTCACCATGTCTTCCCATTCTTCAACAAATGTCTGTAAAGGCAAATTGCCACCCAACAATCAAGAATGGGCATCACAGGAAAGTAATACAAGATAATAATATTTCTGTGATTCCATTTGAGCGAAAATTTTGTCACAAACCCATGGGAGGAATTTTACTGCCCCGCCAAAATTAATGGAACTTTGAATGGCTTGCCGCATTTTACGGCCCTGCCCCTGCCACGACACGGCCTTAAAATTCCACCCCATGTGTAAATCTTTATGAAACTAGAAAGCTTTACTCTTCCTTTTCCCACAGCTCCTACATGGTGCAACCCCTGTGGCTTCAGCAGAGGTAGAGCTAGGCTGCTGGGATCCCTACCCTGACCGCTGAATGATTTTGGCTTACCCCCTCTGGGTTTAAGAGCCTGTGAGGGCTCCATCAAAGACTGTTCCAGCTGTAACTGTGCAGGGGCAGACCTGCCATCGGGAGACAAGTCAGCAGGTGGGCTGCCGATTGGAATCAAATGTGGTAGGAGACAATGGATGAGAAATGGGAACGCTTTGAATGGAAGAACTAATTCCATGTCCCCTTTTTTGTTACCATCCCCCTGATGGATCAATCTTTCTTCAATCTTGCTATTCTTCTAGACAGCAGCTTGGTGTTGATTAGTAATGAATTATCAGGCCAAGCCTAAGGTGTTTATCATCCTTTTTAAGGCACCAGGTATGTTGACAGCCAGGGCTGGATTTTAGCCTGGGGTCAGAAACCTGATGTCAGGGCCAGTTCTGTGCCCTGACCCCATATGACATGTTCCAGATACACCCAGCTGGATTTTTAAAGGGCCAGGCCAATTAAGGGCAGGGAGGGGGCTTGCTATCTAATTAAAGATGGCGGGCGGGGTCCTGAGGCTGAAGGGCCAATGGGTGACTCTCCAGCACTGACCGATTGGTAGCTCCACCAGTCAAGGTGAGAGCTGCTAATTTGTGATGGAAAGAGAACGTACCTCAGCATGGAGGTACTCTCAAAAGCAAAGGTCATAATTTTTCATATTTATAATGCCACAGCTGCCTGGATGTGATTGTGGAGGAACAGTCCCTCCACAGGATGGTCAGCAGCTGCAACTGTGGCCCAATAGCCATGGGTGGTGTGGCAGCGGGTGTCCCTCACAGGGTGAAGCACAGGCCTTCCTCCTTTCCTGACATAAGCCTGCTATGGTTGCCTGACCATGGTCTAGCCTGATGCCTCTTGCATCATTATCAACTGGAAATCCCAGTCAGCACAGGAACCGTCGTGTAATTGGCCTTAATTTCCATCAACTGGATTGCCTACAACTCGCAGGCAGGCATCCGATTTGCTCCCAACCTGGCCTCTCGAAGAAATGGCTTAGGTTCAGGATTGTAGCGCCAAACTGGCATTCTGGCCGGCAGTGCAAAATGGTGTACCCACCTGCCTCTGATCTCAGACCTGATCTGCTTTTAATAATCCAGCTCCCAGAGTCTACACAACCATGGTCAAGAACTATATGGATTCATTTGGTAGCTGCAATTACTATTCCATGGACTTGGCCACTCTATCTATGGAACAGAAGATCCTATTAATGCTGTTCAACATCTGCCCCTCTACCTCCTCCTTCCTCACTGTCCAAGGCCCTGAACACTCCTTTTAGGTGAAGCAGTGCTTCACTTGCACCTTCTTCAATTTGATCTATGTATTTGCTGCTCCCAAAGCCGTCTCCTTTACATTGGAGAGACCAAACGCAGTCTGGGTGATCGCTTTGTGGAACACCTTCGGTCTGTCCACAAGCATGACCCAGACCTTCCTGTCGCTTGCCATTTCAATACACCACCCTGCTCTCATGCCCATATGTTTGTCCTTGGCCTGTTGCAATGTTCCAGTGAAGCCCAACTCAAACTGGAGGAAGAGCCTGCCGGACTTAACATTGAGCTCAACAACTTCAGACCATGAACTCTCTCCTCCACCTTTCCCCCTTTTTTAATCCAATTTTTTTTTGTTTTTTTAATTTTACTTTTTATTTTTATTTCCATTCATTCTTTCTTTATTTTTATTTATTTATTTGTTTTTATCTTTTTTTCACCCCAATCCCACACCCCTCAACCACCAACTCCCACCTCCCTGGCCCCAACCGCCTCCTCTTCACCATGGACGTCCAATCCCGCTACACCTCCGTCCCCCACCGGGATGGTCTGATCGCTCTCTGTTTCTCAATTTCTGGTGATAGACTGTCCACCAATATTCATTACAAGCCTACCAACTCCCACAGCTACCTCGACTACAGCTCCACACACCCCGCTTCCTGTAAGGACTCCATCCCATTCTCTCAGTTCCTTCGCCTCCGTCGCATCTGTTCTGATGATGCCACTTTCAAAAACAGTTCTTCTGACATGTCTTCCTTCTTCTTTAACTGAGGTTTTCCACCCACAGTGGGTGACAGGGCCCTCAACCGTGTCCGGCCCATCTCCCACGCATCCGCCCTCACGCCTTCTCCTCTCTCCCAGAACCATGATAGGGTCCCCCTAGCCCTCACTTATCACCTCACCAGCCTCCACATTCAAAGGATCATCCTCCGTCATTTCCGCCAACTCCAGCATGATGCCACCATCAAACACATCTTCCCTTCACACCCCGCCAGCAGCATTCCACAGGGATCATTCCCTCCGGGACACCCTGGTCCACTCCTCCATCACCCCCTAGACCTCAAACTTCCCCCACAGCCCCTTCTCATGCAACCATAGAAAGTGCAAAACCTGCCCCTTTACTTCCCCTCTCCTCACCGTCCAAGAGCCCAAACACTTCTTTCAAGTGAAGCAGCATTTCACTTGCACTTCCCTCAATTTAGTCTACTGCATTTGCTGCTCCCAATGCGGTTTCCTCTACATTGGAGAGACCAAACACAGACTGGGTGACCACTCTGCGGAACACCTTCGGTCTGTCCGCAAGCATGACCCAGACCTCCCTGTCGCTTGCCATTTCAACACTCCACCCTGCTTTCATGTCCATATGTCTGTCCTTGGCTTGCTGCATTTTTCCAGTGAAGCTTAACACAAACTGGAAGAACAGCACCTCATCTTCCGACTAGGCACTTTACAGCCTTCCGGACTGAGTAGTGAGTTCAACAATTTTATATCATGAACTTTCCCCTCCATCCCCACCCCACTTCTGATCCCCCTTTTTCCAATAATTTATATAGATTTTTTTTTCCCAACTATTTCCATTATTTTTAAATGTATTTCCATCCATTGTTTTATCTCTACCTTTTAGCCCATTTTGATCCCTTCCCCCCACCCCACCCCCACTAGGGCTATCTGTACCTTTATTATCACATTCCTTAGATAATATTACCAGCTTTAACACCTCTTTGTCCTTTTGTCTATGACATCTTTTGGTTATCTCCACCTATCACTGGCCTTCTATCCAGCTCTACTTATCCCCCCCCTTAAACCAGCTTATATTTCACCGCTTTTCTATTTTTCCTTAGTTCTGTTGAAGAGTCATAAGGACTCGAAACGTTAATTGTGTCCCTCTCCACAGAAGCTGTCAAACCTGCTGAGTTTTTCCCAGTATTTCTGTTTTTGTTTCCCATGTAATATATTGGACTCCTGCTCCCAATGTGCCTCGAAGTTAATATCGGGGTCTTAGAGTGCACAATTCCTACCCCTTACCCAGTCCAAGCAATAATCATTTATCTTAGCTCTTTTTTTTAATCCATCAATAAATAACAATAAAGCCAAGTTTATAGCTTTCCTTTGACCAGAACGCCATAGGTAGTTAAACTGTTGGTTTGTGCACTAACTTCCCATAGACAATACCAGCTACTATCATTTGACATGCCAGATTTTTGACAGCATTGGAGACACTCAGCAGAGGCAAGCAACAGCCTCAATAATATATAAAATGTACGGTTCCATGTTGCAGATAGGATCTTGATGCGATTTTTACATACAAGGTGCTCATTGTGCAGGATCCACCAGTGTAACCAAGCAGCAAGCAAGAGTTGGGCAAGAACAGACTTGGCAATACACATATTTTAATTGTTTTTATTGGATTTTGTGGGCCAGTAGGAATGCTGCTCCAGGTCCCACAAAGAAACATTGGGCCTCCTCTGCTATGCGTTTCCCTGTGTCTCCTTCGACCACAATTGCCTATGGACCCTTCTGTCCCATTACCATTTACTTTGTGCCTTCTGTCACCCATAATCCCTCTCCCATCCATTAGTCACATAGTGATTCCATAGGACTCAGGCAGGAGGCTGATGACCAGCATGGAACTGAAGGCCAACAGTTAAAGCCATCCAGGCCTCGTTCTGTGGGAGGTCAGATGATTTGCTGGCCACCTGGGAACTTGCCATATGACTCGCACCTCGACTTAAAATTCATTCACATTTCTGATAATTTTAAGGCCCTGTGCACTATACTTTCTTCCCAATTTAGGTGAATATTTATTTGTAGTAAAATATTACATGTAGTAGACTTATGTGCCTTCTGTGATTTTAGATCATTGCCATAATCACTGAGACAACTGAATGGGAAGAAACTTTGGCGCAATCCCTGTCCAAGGCCTGGATTTTCATGTAGCTCAGGAAAACCTGACCTGTGCACTATTATGCCTTCCAAATGGCACACTAGACCATGTGTGACTTTGCCTGGGATTTTTGTCTTTTCTCATAGGGGTCAGGTTTGCAGTGCATTTTGATAGCAAAGGTGGAGCACATAAGGAGTGTGGGTGTGTAGACAGGCCAATTAAAAGGCCCATGTCACCCCTATCCCCCCTCACCAGCTCCCCACCCCACCCAGCTTCCATATATCCTCCATAGTTACTCACCAAGTATACTCTGTGTACAGTCCCTAGAAACCATGCAATAACAATGGGAATTATTTTGCAATATGTTTTAACTGCTTTTCTTTCTTCTATAGCACATTGTGTACATTACATTAATAGTATATCCGGTGTAGTCAAAATGCGTGACAACAAGTGAGCTTTTAGTGAGTGACTTAGGTTGAGGATAGTACTTGAAACATGACTCCTAAGTGGTGGCCATTTTACTTGCACATGTGTACTTGCTTATCATGGCAATATTTGGTGAGTTTTGGTCATGTAAACAAAGCTTAAAGTTGCTCTATTCAGATACTACCAAGAAAGGCTTCCAGGGATCCAACAGATTCAACACAATTCATGCAGCAGTGGACAGGTACCTCATCCCATGAGTTGTTACATATTGAGTTCTCTATTTTAATGGTGCCTTTGCTGAAGGGCAGGGGAGTGGGACTGACTGAGTTGTTCCTGCAGAGAGTCGGCAGAGAAATGACAGGCCTAAATTACCTCCTTCTGTGCTTACGTTCTCTGACTTAAAATATTTCAGGATCAATTAAAGAAGTACAGCCCTCACCATTTATCAGCAATGGGCATATTTTGATAAAGCAAATATCTTCCATGTGGAATTTATATTTGCGTGGCAACGGAGTGAAAGTGAGGCATTTTTTTAATAAAATTATTTTAAAATAATTGGAAAAAAAATCCTCAAACAATCTAACTAAATTCCTGAATTCAAACTCATTATCATTGATACTGGAAAGAGAAAACAACTACTCCTGTGCAAGAGAAATTGTAATCCAAACAAGAAACCACATCAAAGGCATATCTTGTTATTATAGCCTTTTAAAAGTTTCAATTATTCTTGGATCAATAAATCCCTGACGGAGTTGAACTCAAAACAGCTTTTAAAACCCAGCCAAGCATTCATAAAGGCTACATCTGTCATAGCAAAACCTTCCAGCTATATTGTCTGAAACTGACAGAACAAAATGGTGTCCCATTTTCATTTCAAAGCAGAGTGCCTGTCAATCAATGGAGAGGAGCAGGTGCAGAGATTTTTTTCAACTTTTAAAAGCGTGTTGTTGTTTTAACAGCCAGAGCTGTCAATTGATTTAAATCACAGCACAAAACATAACAGTAAAGGCTGACAGGACATTTTTTTTAAATATTTTTTTAATGTGTTATGGCACCTTTGACAATGGAGCAGTGTTGTAATGCATGTCAACAGTTACACAATGCTGGCTATTGTAAGGGTCAACTTACCTTGGCAGGACAGCTCCCTATGATGAATTACTGCATCAAAACATGCATCTGTATTACAGTACAACATCTAATAGTGACATTTGAAGGTGTCAAAACATTTTACACTCACCTTCCATAACGTTCCTGACTCCTCAGCAGGCTTTCCCCTGTGGTCATAAACCTCTCCAAGGAGGTGCGTTTTTTTAGGGCTTACAAGATCCATGCCAGTGTGTGGCAGGAAATAAAATTTTCCCATGGTCCTCACAATGAGGATGCACAATTTGCTCCCAAGGACTTCTCAACTTGCCAAAAGGCTACACAAAAATGGTGTGGAGTTGGGATGGCACAGGAAAATTGTTTATCCAACAAAAAAAACCGAAGCTCAGCATTTCGCAACTGGATTTACATCTCCATTGGGAGATGAAAATCCTGCCCCATATGTGCTATTGACTAACAGCAACAATAGCTTTTATTTCTGTAGTGCCCCCCCCCACAAACAGGAAAATGTCTTGGTACTTGAGGACAGCAACCATGAATGTCAAGCAGGAAGGAGAATGAAGAGGGTTGGTAGTGAGGGAAAACAAAGGTGGCGTAGAAGCAAAAGGTTTTTAGGAGATTTTTTAAAGGCAGGAAAAGAATTAGCAAGGGGGAATGATCAAGGGAGGAAGCTCTAGAGGATAGGGTCCTAGTGGTTAATAGAGAAGCTGCCAGTGGTGGAATAGTGGGCACAAGTGATAACCTAGTGTCAAAGAAGCAGAGGGTACATATGGGTTTCTGATGTTTACATAAGAACAGGAGTAGACCATTCAGCCCCTTCAGTCTATTTGACTATTCAATTAAATCATGGCTGACCTGCATCTCAATTCCATTTTCCACTTTAGTTCTGTAATCCTTAATATCCTTGCCTAACAAAAACCTTTCAATTGACTTGGATTCAACATCATCCTGGGGAAGCATGAAGAAGTGCTTCCTGACTTCATCCCCGAATGCTTAGCACTAATTTTATGCTTATGCCCCCTTTCTGGACTCCCCCTCTCTATCAACCTAATGAGCTCCTTTTATCATCTTAAGCACCAATTAAAATCACCCCATTATTTCTAAACTCAAGGGAATACAAACCGCACAGTCCTCAGCATTGAATCCTTTTAGTCCCGATATTATTCTGGTGATCCGTGCTGCACCTGCTCCAATGCCAATCTATTTTTCCTGAGGTGCGATGCCCAGAACTGAACACAATACTCTAAATGGGATACAAGTGCATAAACTCGCTGTTTCTCTTGCTAGAGTTATGTAAGTATGCCAGAAAAGATGTGCCTTTGCCAGAAAAGCTTTTCTCCAGATCCTATTGCACAGGGAAAAAAGTAGTCAGGAGATGCTGAAAAGTGAAGGAGCATGGATGAACATGTGCACAACTTGTACACCAACAGGGAGTCAGTGAGATCATGCAGCCATATTTATTTCCAATACCTTGAAAGGTGATGCCCCTGGAAATGTCAATGTGACCGACACAACAAAACAAGTGCAACTGGACCAGCACACATGATCTCAACATCAACATCTTCCAATTAGTGTCTGGGATTGGCTTGAGAGGATGAATCTCTTTGGGCTCTGCCATAGAGTCCACAAGTGTGTGGTGATCTGAAATGGAGACTCTCTACAAAGAGGAGAAAACAGAAGAAATACAAATATCCCCAGGGGACCTGACAATAGAGGTTTTTCATGTGGTGGAAAAAGAAATGGAGAAGGTTCATTGTTTTATTTATCAAGGACAAGTCATTTTGTGATATTTTCAGAGCCTCTACCTTTGTGATCCTGTGATCCTGGCAAAAAAGGGGACAGGTTGGATATCTCATGAATGGGGAGTGGTGAGTTAACCTCACTGGACTCACTAAGATTATCTCATTATAATAATACACAACTAGAGGAGGGTAGCCATATTTGAGGCTCAGGGGAACTCTGTGGCATGAGCTAATGCACAGTATTGGAGGTGGTGGACAGTATGATTGCTTCTTACCAAGGAGACCATAGCAGCAGATGAGAAACAAATTCTCAGGCCTGTGGAAAGGGACAAGCTAAATTTATCCAAGGTTTGGCTGCCCGCATAGTTTGCATGCCATAAGCACTATGCTTCAGAAGTTGAGCAGTATCATTGAAGGAGAATGGGATGCAATGGCATAACCACTCATATCTTGCACACTTTCATGTCCTAATGCTTCACTTGAATTTTTGTGGCTGGAACAGAGAAAAACTTCCAACACTTAACTGTTGCATGTTGTATTACCAGGTCAAAATGTCACCTGAACTTATTTGTATGCAACTTAGGCTGGAATTTTCCATCCTGCCGCCCCCCACCCCCCCCACCCCCTGATGGGTCTCCCCATGGCGGGGCCAGTGTGCCACTGAAATCTCCGTTCACATTGGCAGGACAGGAAAATCCCGTCAGCGTGAGGGGCTGTAAAATTCCGGCCTTAGTCATCTTCAAATGAGGTGGGAGGTTGGGATGCAGACTGAACAATGAGGTAGAGTTCACTGTTAGTTCCTGCTGCTGAAAGCTGAAGGGTTAAGTTGTTGTTGACAGGCCTACCAAATTCTAAATGTTGAATCTCCATGAGAGCTAAGACAATCCTCCAATTCCTTGGAGCTGAGGAAGTGGAGGGTCTGTGCTAGGCATAGATTGGTGGCAAATCATTTCTTCTTGTTGCTTCCTTTTAAAATTCTCTCACTCAGTAGCACGTGCTCCAGTCACAACAGCCTAGCAGCTGTTTGACCCTCAAGAGATAACACCAGAATCTTGTGTAATAAATACGTTCACAGAGATTGCAGTTCAGAGAATTGAGGCTACATTGTTGTCATGCTAGCTCTAAGCGTGACAATCCCACTTGGACCATGTAATTGCAGAATCCTTCTTCAATGTGTTGGCATTATTATTCAGAGATATTTAATGTAGGTGACTGGGGCCCTGTCGCAGGGTGACCTACTCTTGGGGAAAAAAAAGTAAGGGACATTTTGGCGTAGGTGACTGTGCATACTGGCGAACCTGTTAGACTTGGGGTGGTGGGGGGGGGGGGGGGGGGGGGGGGGGCGTGGGGGCTGGCAGCGGTGTGTACGGGGCAGGATGTTGCTGGTGAACCTGTCAGACCTGGCAGTCAGGAGCAGTGCAAAAATGCAAATGTGTACTGCACATGCGCAAAATTTATAGGTCTTAAGTACAATAAAACAGTGTCCCAGCAACCTACAATCCGGGACACAGGACAACTGCCTCAATTATGGGAAAATGACATGAAATCCAGGACAGTTGGTCACCCTTCCTGCCAGCTGCAGAGCCGGTGAGAAAGAGCCCTGCATCCGTTCTTTCCAGGAAGGCCCTTAACCAGGAGTAGACGGCCTTCCCAAGAATCAAGGACCCTGGGGTCGGATGTCCCTCTGGCTGGGAGCTGCCAGCCAGTCACAAGCTAGTAGCTCTTCATTGCTCAGCAGAACCACTGCAGAGGCATTTGCTGCTGCCAGTAATGCAACCACCTGAGACCCAGGATTGTCGAAGGACAAAGGCCAGGTGAGTATGGTGGAAAGGGGATTGCAGGATAGGTGTTGCAGGGGAGTGCGGAGGGGGGGGGGGGTTGGGGTGGTGGGGTCAGCAGCAACACTGATGCAAACTGTGGCTGTTGAGTTACTGGAGCTTATCAGGACAGACATTTCTGTAGCGTGCTGGTCTTGAGATGACTGAGACAATTTGTTGGAAATGATTAGTGAGGTGAACAAGTGGTGTTTCTTTGTGTTCTTTCTCATGATGGCTCCAGGTTTCTGGGCAGAATAGCTGTGCACAGCCTCTGAGGGGTTTGGCTCTCAGTGAGCCCCCCCATTCCAGACCCTATCTCTCGATCAGACACTGAGTGCCTCTGAACTAGAAGCCTACAAGCAATCACCTTCGGCCCTGAAATGTGCCCAGTCTACCTCAGATTTCCCTGGAAGGGCCAGGCATGTCAAGACTTTGAGCAACAGGTAAAGCTAGCTGTTTCACACTGCTACTATGCAGTAGCAACACAAGTGGTATTTGCCACTAACAGGATGCTGCCATCAAGCCAAAAAAATGTTCTCCCTCTCAAACAAATGAGTAACGTGGTATATGAATTTCAGTGCCAGTGTGACGCTAGGTATCTAGGCCATACATCCCAAAGACTGGTGAATTGTATCAAACAGAATGTCCCTTTCGCTGTTTGCAATGGGCAGGTACAGACTGTACTCAACCAACACGTGCTTGCAAAACTCAAAACACAGTGTCCACCATTAGATGTGATTCTGTGATTGGACAATATTTGCTAAATAATCCTCAGCATGCTAAGAATTATACTGACAACCAATTTAAGATTGTCAGTTGGGCTCACAGTGTGGTGCATTGTGTGTACTGGAAGCTACATATATTAATACACAGAGCCTTGTTCTTTGCAGACAGAAATAACATGTACGCACATTGCATCTGTTTCAGCTAAATAAAAGAAGTGATAGCTATTTGCTGGTTCATTCTTCAGGGAAATGCCTTGACCAACCAGTGTCAAGCTGCCTGATTTAAATTGCAGACAATGCTTGACAGTTAACTGTCATTCAGCATCAACTGATGCATTCTCCAAAGCAATGTCTTTACCAATCAGAGTCCACTTGCCAACCAATCAGCACTCTCTTCTCATACAGTATAAATTTGCTGTCTCCCTTGGATTTGTATTCTTGTGAAATATCCTGATGAGTGTAAGACAAAAAGCTTCAACAAAATTGTCTCTTTTATTAATACTCAAGTTCTGTACTACCAAATGACTGTTTGTGGTTTCGTGCCCTATCTGCGGTGGGTCTTTCCAGCCACAGATCTACCTTAGTAGTCACCTGCGTACCCGCCGGAACCCTACTAAACTCTCCAGTTGATAGACATGGTCATCTTTGCCCCGAAGGATGAACAAAACTAGTGTTTTATACAGATCTAGCATAACCTCCCAGCTCTTATATTCCAGGCCTTGACCAATAAAGTTATTGGTCATTAGTCTTATTGACACCTTCTCCAACTGTCCTGCTACCTTCAGGGATCCGTGGACATATACACCAAGGCCCCTCTGTACCTCCCTACTTCTCCAATCCCACCATTTATTCTGTATTCACATGCCTTGTTTGTCCTCTCCTGATGCACGCAGTTCTCCAGATTGAATTCCATTTGCCATTTTTCTGCCCATCTGATCAATTATTGATACCTCCCTGCAGTTACAGCTTTTTTCCTCACTATCAACCACACAACTAATTTTTGCATCATCTGCAAACTCTTTGATCCTGCCTCCCATGATTAAATTGAATCATTGACCTATACCATGAAATCAAGGGATCTAGTATTGAGCACCCCAGAACCCCCATAGAAACAGCCTTCCAGTCACATTTACCATTACCCTTTGGTTCCTCCACAGAGCCAATTTTGGATCCAACATGCCACTTTCCCTTGGATCCTGTGAGTTTTTAGTTTTCTGACCTGTAGGCTATATGGGACATTTTCAAAAGCCTTGCTAAAATCCTTGTAGACTACATCAACCATGTTACCCTAACACCCTTCCTTGTTCCTCCTCATAAAATACAATCAATTTAGCAGACGTGACCTTAGGGTAAATTTCCAAGGGCATTCTTCTTCTCATCCACTGTCAGTTTGGCAGAGGAGTCACAGAAACCTTGGAAAACAGAATAAAGACATGCACACTGTTTATGACATTTTTCCAGGGCTCCTATGGCTGCAACTGCAAATATCAGCAACAAGCAATACTTAGACAATGCTATGTGACAAACAAACATGAAATACAAAGCAAAAATGTAATCCTAAACTGCTGATTACACTGCTAATAGTCAAGCTTCTAAAGGCCAGAGCAGGAATCCCAAGTGCACCCATTTTAAAAAGGCAAGCAGCATTGGAAGATTGAGCAGATGAAGAGATCACTGATTTTAGCTTGAACCAATTTACATGTTCACTACAATTGAGCAATATGACAAGGCTTATAAACAATTTGTGAGAGACGTCAATGTTTTTAAAAAAAAATGAGATTATTGAATACTTTCTTTGAATGTAATGCCTTGTGAATCAGACACTTGGGCCCACTTGTCTGATGTGTAAGGCTACTCTTGTAACATGTGGGTATACTCAAAAGAATTATCTATAATTAAATCACCCATTGAAAGCACACCACACCATGTTGATATTTCCTTTGGTTTCAATAAATATAACTTTAAAAATTCAAAAAATGAATTTCTCCCCATGTTATTTATGTCAGGCTTGTCTCAACTAGCACTCTTGCCTGAGTCAGAAGGTTGTGGGATTCAAGTGCCACTCCAGAGGCTTGCGCACATAGTTTTGGCTAACAGATCTGTGCAGCACTGAGGCAGTGCTGCACTGTTGAAAGTGCCAGCTTTCAGATGAGACATTATAACAAGGTCTTTCTGTCCTCTAGGTGATTATAAAAGATCCAATTGCACCATTTAAAGAAGAGCAGGGAAATTCTCCTGATGTCCTGGTCAGTGGATTATCCAGTTATTCATCTCATTGGATTATGTGGGACCTGGCTCTGCACAAGTTGTCTGCTATGCTTCTCTGTATTACAACAGTTCAAAATAATTTAATCGGCCATGAAATGCTTCAGGATACCCTGAGGTCACGAAAAGCATGATATGATAAACCCTTACCATTCACTACTGTGCAATGCATTTGAGAAATTAACCGGTATTACTTCACTCATTTATTATGGGATGGGGCAAACTTATTCTTTTAGTTGTGACAGTGCTACAATTGACAGCACTAGAGAAAGCTGGAATTAGGGGTGATATGAAAGAATGTCTATGTCCTTATGGAAAAAAGGGTCTTTTCCAGAGTGAAAGCTCAAATGGAAGTAAAGATGTATGAAATAGATCATATGAGAATAAGCAATGGCTTATTGAAGTACTGTAATTTTTAAAAACATTCACCCTGAAATGACTCTGAAAAAGGACTCCCAGTGTAACAATACCAAACTCCATTGTAGCCTTGATAACTCAGGCATGTGCTCCAGTCAGTTTGTTTTGGCAGGGCGGGGGCAGGTTTGGCATCTCAGGCTGCCCAAATCAAAGCCACTAATCTGATGAGGAGGGGTTGGGGTTGAGCTTGAGGAATTTCTATGCTGGCTGTTCCCATTACCTCAGCCTCAAAGTAATCTGGCATAAATTTGGAGGCAGATCTGCTCAGTGAGATGAAGTGTATTGGGCTCCTGAGGGGCACAATTGAGTCCTACCAACGAGCCCAACCCATGGTGGGCACCTGGAGCACCCAAGGCAACTTTAAAAGATTAATCATAGTATAGGCCCTTTTACAAAGCTAGCGATGTCTTCCTTGGGCACCTACTGAATGCTGCAGACGACTGCCATGAAGTTCTCTACCCCAGCTCTGGGCAAAGACCAGCAAGCAAGTTCACCAATCCAGCATGGGAGGTGGTGGCAGGCATGATCAGCATCAATGCCCTTGTCAGGAAAAAATAATAATTTTCATAATGTTATTGGAATTTATTGTAAAGTGGGAATTGTGAGTGTGTGTGTGTGTGCGTGTGTCTATATGTGTGTGTATAACTTGATTGAATTAAAGACAGCTGGTCTGAAGGCTTTGATGTATCAGAAGAGAAGCTAGGTTTGAAATGTTAAATAGGTAAACATGGCTAAAGTTTTAGAATGTGAAGTATGAAGGGAAAATTTGCTTTTTCAGATAAGCCAGAGTAATTTGACTTTCAAAAGAGTTGGTGCAATGTTACATTTAGCCAGAAGAAGCCAAACAGTGTGGTTATTTTTCACAAAGCTAACTGATAAAATTGGTCCTATGAAAGATTTTTATTATTAGAAAAGTAGAGTTGAAAAGACATATTAGGACAATGGGTTTTACATTAAAAAGGGAAAAACCTGTATAAAAGAGATGAGGTTATGTGTAAGAGGAAGCAATTCTATGATCTAACAAGTGTGAAAAGCTTCCAGCCTCTAAGCCTCAAGTTGCTATTTACACAAATTGAACTGAAGAAAAGTCACTTTGAACTCGACTGTTCAGGGTATTATGTTTCTTTTCCTGGGTCTTTTATAATCTATGTGCTTTACTATTGCCTTAATGGAGGTGTAGCTGAGAGTTAGATTAGCTAGGGGAGCTAGTAGTTATCATCGTAGTAATGTGTAAACCTATAAGTGCTTAAAATCATTTTTTTTATTAATAAAGGTTTAATTTAGTGTTGTAAGAAACCTATAAGATTTGGTGGTCTTATTGCTACTGAATTCAAGGCATGTATCTCTAAATAAATATAATTTGTAAAATAGTTGTGCTAGTTGTTTCAAGTTTCCCTCTGGGATTTGAACAGCTCAGCATTTATCATCCATTTTGCCATAACACCCTGAAGAAGAGGACAGCCACCCACTGCCAAAAGAGGATGAATGATCAACTCTGTTCCACGAGAGTAAGACATTCTTCTCATCATTCTCAACTCACACATTCACAAACCTATCACACATCCATCGGGATCTCATTCACTGCCAGTTCAAGGCACATCACCATTCACTCTCTCACATATACCTTCATCTGCCCTGCGGATTGTGTCCTCATTCCGATCATGTCACCACTCACCACCCACACATACCAGGCGTCCTTATCATCTGACTTGACAAGTGTCCTGCTTACACTCTCTCCAGCTGTATTCAAGCAGGACAAGCTGGCACACAACAAAAGGGAGAGGTTGCAGCCTGACATCAAGGTCCTCACAGACTTTGAAAATAGAGTCATCCAGCTGTCCAGCGACAATCTGGACCATTCCTGTGCTGACGGTGAGGTCAACGATGTTCAACCAGGTGAGCATCCAGCAGTTCAACATCCATCAGACAACAATACTGTGAGTCAATTCCTCTATGCTGCATTTCCCTGTCATGGACTAATTACCTCTCCATGCTTTTGCAGGCACATCTGGGAAGCAGCTGAAGGGATCCACGACCCTGGTCCTTGATTCAAGTTCCAAAGACACCTCGGAAGAAAAATCTGATGACACCATAATTGAAGTCCCGTAACAGCACTCACCCACACCCTCCAGCAGCGCAGAGACACACACTTTAGTGGTGCCAAATTCTAGAGCAGCCTCAGGGTCACAATCTGGTGAGCACATTGCACTGTCTGATCCACAGCAGGCAGTGGCAGGGATTTCCCAGGTCCCTGGCACTCGGAGGACAGCGGCAGACCAGAAATCTACTGAGTCTGAGTCAGATGAGGAGTCCCTGGACTCGGTCATACCTCAGTTGTTGGAGTTGCAAAGGCAAGCTCAGGAACATCAGGATGGGATGTCCGCTGCACTCCTCAGATTGCAAGGCACAATGGAGAAATCTGTCCGTCTTCAGGCTGAGGTGATAGTGCCTCATGCCAACACACTGAGGTAACACTGGCAGGATGGCGGCCGCCATGGAGACCTCGGTCCAGGACATTGGTTCTGCACTGCTGCGCGGGCTGAATTCCATCACTGCTGTCATCGTTGGCCACCAACAGTGTCAAAGTGAGAGGGGTGCGGGGCAGCTCGATCTCACTACAGCTTCCCCTTCTCCTCAAGGAGTCAGCCAGGAGCCCTCAGGCACCCACAGAGAGGAGGATCAGTAGGTGCACTCTCCAGGTCCATCCATCCAGGTGACTCCAGGAGTGTCCGGCCCATCTGAATCCCCTCTCCCTGTGACCCCAGCAGCTCCAGCTCCACAGCTTGAGGAGGATGCCACTGCCACACAGCAGGACTCTGAAAGCAGGGAGGGGCCCTCCGGTCTCAGCTCGCCAGAGGACACCCGTTGAGATCATCACAGGAAGGTGTAGCAATTAGCAGGCTGCCTCCTCCTATGCTGTGGATGTCGGGGAACACCAAGGCGTAGTATCAGTGTTAGGAAAGTTAAGAAGATGTAGTTGCACAGCCTGGGCACTAGTGTTAGTCACTTGTATTTAATGTTCACTATTGTAAGTAAACTCCCAAGAATGTCTCTTTGTCAATGACTCCTTGTTATCAGGAGCAGTGTTTGTGTCACTCAGATGTGAAACCTCGGTTCCTGCACAAGATAAAGGCAGGTGTCTCAGTCCAGGGCCTCTTCCCTGTGCAGTGTGTAACCTTCAGAGCAAAGTGATGGTCCAGTTTCACACTCACTGGACACATTACTGATGCCTGCACTTGCTGCCAGAATGTCGTCGGCAGGCGTAAGAGTTCCGTCATTCTCTGTGTGCTCTCAGCACCTTTGAGGTGAGGCTGGCCCAACATCTTTTCAGCATCCGTGACCGGTGATGCTGTGCTCCTGAAGGGGTCAGGTGCTAAAGACTGACAAAGGATCAGGTGCATTGAAAGTTTCATGGCTGCATCTCCATGATATATGACCCTGATCACAGAGCGCAAGCGAGCTCCCCTCAGCCAGACAGAAGTCAGACATTCACAGAGGCCATGAGATGATCTGTGGAGTGTCCTCACTACATGTCTTCATCATCTTCCTGGCATCTATGACTATTTGGGCCTCCGCTGTTTCTCCATGACATGAGCCTGAGCACTGAGGGTATGTGCACTGCCATCAGCCACACCGGAGTCAAACATTCACAGATGCAAAGGTGAGGATGTCAGGACTGTCTGCGCTGCATCTTGTCATCATTCTCAATGAATCTTACGGCTATGCCAGCCTCCCAAGCGCCCATGCCTCATCTGGCCAGTGGGATGGCCTCATCGCCTTCGAGGACCTCACCCCCATCATCTCCTTCGACGTCCTCCTCATCGGAAGTGACATGCAGCTCTTCCATCTCCTCCTCAGCCAGGTCCTCCCCCATTACAGAGCAAGGTTGTGGGGTGGCAGTAAGCAATGCTGATGCGTGACACCCTCTGGGGATTGTACACCAGAACCTCATTTTCAATACGCCTATGTTTTGCTCCACCAAAGTCTGGGTCACGCATGAGCCTCATTTTACTGTTTCCCTGCTGCAGTCTGAGGCCACCGCATGGCAGTTATCAGCCACGTCCTCTGCAGGCTGCCCTTGTCCCTGAGGAGCTGACCCTGCAGCCTCTATGGACCCTGGAAGATGTCAGGGATTTGAGACCTGCTAAGGATGTAGGAGTTGTGGACACTCCCTGGGAATCATGTACAGACCTGTAGGATGTGTTTGTGGTGGTTGCACACCAGCTGAACATTCAGCGACTGGAAGCCCTTACCGTTGACATTGTTGACTACTTGTTGCCATGGAGATCTATGCACCATGTAAGTGCAGTCGATGGCACCCTGCTCCTATGGAAAACATGCTCCTATGGAAAACCTGAGATCTGCTCAAATCCCAGCGCTTTTGCTTCCTGGCTTTCCTGAGCCCAGGTGAAATGCACAAAGTTCTGTGCCTTCGCAAAGATGGCCTCCATGACCTCCTGGATACACCTGTGCGTGGAAGCTTGCGAGATTCCACACAGATCACCCTGTGGAGCCCTGGAAGGAACCACATACGTAAAAATTGAGCACCATGGTCACTTTCATGGCCACTGGCAGTGGATGGCCTCTATGAATCCATGGTACCTAATCCTGCAGCAAGTGGCATATATGACTGACCAGTTCCCTAAACATGCACAGTCTTTGGCAACACTGATTCTCAGTCATCTGCAGAAATGACAGATGCTGTCTATGGACCTTGAGTCTAGCGAGGTGCCTACAAATGAAAGCTCGCTGTGGATCTTCAGCTGCCTGTGTAGCAGGCCCTGCCACCCCTTCAACTTGAGGAAGGTGCTTCTCCCTTTGCCGAGGCAGGCACCTCCACCAATCTCTTCTTCTTCTTCTCTGCTTTCTGAAAGCCATGCGGCGTACCACTAAATCACCAGGCTCCATGATCCTGATGTTTTCCTTCTGCAGGATCAAAGACTGAGACACAATGGTTAGCATGGGTGTACTAAGAACCTCTCTTGGTTAAGTCTGAAGGCCCCTTCATACATGCAGGAAAGTGTTGGCCATCACTTGGATGGCCAGTGTGTAGTGCTCTCAATGGTTGTCCAAAACCCCATCCACCTCCGCCCACTCTCCTTGACCAATTAGTGGCAGCTTTGGCCATTGGACTGCATACTGTGCTCTCAGCTCAGGTGCTGGCATTCTCCTAACCCACACTGCAAGGTTGCTCTGTTAGCTTGAACCATGGGGGATATTGGTCCAAACTTAATAAAGACATTGCAAGGGGCTGTGAGCGCCTCCACCAGTGACTGCGCCATGGTCACCTTTCACAAAGGGATTGTACTACTTGCCCAGTCAGCCAATTGTTTTGCTGCCCCCTAAAACTCACATTAGTTTTCAGCCTATGCCTGAGGGGTGATAAGTTCTAGAGCATTTGGTGACACTTACATGTTTTTGCATTACTTAAGTGGGCAGAAAGGCTACAGAGGCCCGACTCTAAGCATGTCAACGGAGCTGCAGCTGAATGGTCTCAGCTGTGGAGGAATGCTCACTTTCGACAAAAGTTACCAAGTGCATGGCCACTTCCCTCACCACCCCTCATCCCACACAGCCTGACATGTGCTTGAGTATTTCCTTCTGTCTGTCTGTGTTGCCTTGAACCCCACCCCTGCCTGCACCCCCTTCCTTGGTCTGACTCGCACTGGAGCCCTTGCCCCAGCACCGCACTGAAAACCAATGGGGAAAAAGTGACTTGCCTGTGTCCCTGGCGAATTCGCAGCGCCTCTTCCTTGATGTCCTGCAGACGATGCTTACAAGCTCTGCACAAGGTTGTGTGCACTTACCTCCAAGTTCCCCTCAAAGTTCAGGTCGCCAGGTGCATGCCTTTTAAAGGTAGTCATGAAGCACACTGTTCTGAAGTCACACCGATGTGGGCGGTAAATTCGACATGGGGGGGGGGTTCGGTGGTTCCAGCGAGCAGGGCTTATAATTAGAAGCAAATGTATTAAAATTACGTTTCTGGCGGCAGGAAATGCTGCCCACCATTGACAATGGGAGCGGACAATCGCAAACTGGTTTCACGATGGCAGAAAACCGATTTTTGACCTTCTTGCCATACTGTGCCCCCCACCTGCCATGTTGCCCGATGCCGAAAATTACCGGCTGCAGAGTTTGTTTCTGAATACAGCACATTTGATGCACAGAATGGAGGGACAGAGGCTCAGGCACTCCATTCCCAACTTCCTGATAGCTGCATTACCAAATTTAAGTAATACAAAATATACAAGGGGAGTTCAGTAGGAGCCAGTAATTTGGTGATCTTCTAAAGTTTTCAGCCTGTAGTCTTCAGTTTCAATTGAGAGTCAGACTCGGTCACCCTCAATCAAAGGGGAAATTCATTGACCTTTCCACATTAGATGAGTTTCGACAGTACTTTGGCAGGCAGGTGGCAAATGTGGAATGCTTCACCATCCTGTGAAGGAAAAGTTGATTTGGATGATTGAGCACTGCAGAAGAAAATTTCCTGCCAGCTGACCACAGCACAGCACAGTGCAGACAGCATCTGTGGAGAGGTTAAGTCCCTATATCCTACCCTTCTGCAGGTTGAAGCAAAATGTATGACAGTGGCAGGTAGAAGTGTGTATGTGACAGGTAGAAGTACAGAAGAAAATTATATCTAGGATACTTGAAGGAAAAAATGTGCATAAAACAAACAGGGGCAATCTATGTTAACTGTCACTAATCTAATCTCTGTCAAGTCCATTAATCTTTGCATCATTTACAAGATGTTTGTGTTGCTAACCATATGTTCCTGTTTATTCAGTGGAGTAAAAATTAAGTGAAGGCAACTGATTTATGATATGTGACAATGTTTTGCCTGGCTTAGTTGTAATGAAAAATACAGAATGTTCATAAAATCTGTAAGTTCAACAAACTAATTATTAATCTTTAAGTGAACAATTGGTATTTGGAACTGGGGAATTGGTAAGCAGAATAATCTTGGAAAATTATAGTGTAGGAAGTACCATTCGACCAGTCAAGCTTTGCTGGCTATTTGGAACAGCAGTCACTCTTATTTCCCCCATCCCTGTTGTTTGTTGGTAACTCTAAGTTCCTCATCCTCAAGTACCTATTCAACTCCCTTTTAAAATTATTTATGGAATCAGCTTCCACCACCTTTTCAGTAAAACATTCCAAATCCTGACTAGATCTCCGAGTGAAAAATAATTCCCATCTCCCCTCTAGATCTTTTGCCAATGATTTTAAATCCATGTCTGCTGGTTATTGACCCACTCACCAGAGGGAATCCTGTCATCATCTTGGAAACTTCTACAGGAAAGCACCATTGTGGTAATTCTACTGGACTAGTAATCCAGAGACCTGGATTCTTGCTGTGCAGACATCAGCTTAAATCCTACTGGTGGAACTTATAGTCTTTTAATTAATGAACCTGGAATAAAAAGATAGTTTCATTAATAATGACCATGAAATACCAGATTTTCATGAAAACCCGTCTGGTTCAAGGGAGGAAATTTGCTGTCCATACCTGGTCTGGCATACATGTGGCTCCAGATTCACAGCAATGTAGTTGACTCTTAACCGCCCCTCTGAAATGGCCTAGCCAGTCACTCAATTGTAGGTAGCTTACCACTGCATACTCACATCACTAGAGAAATAGAAAAGAAATTAGGTCAGCTCAACTTTCTCTGTTCCGATTGGGGGCACATGGGATTGGGGGTAATATAATGGCATGGATTGAGAATTGGTTAGTAGACAGGAAACAGAGAGTAGGAATAAACGGGACTTTTTCAGAGTGACAGGCGGTGACTATCGGGGTACCGCAGGAATCAATGCTTGGGCCCCAGCTATTCACAATATATGTCAGTGGTTTGGATGAGGGAAGCAAATGTAACGTTTTCAAATTTGCTGATGACACAAAACTTGGTGGGAATGTGATCAGTGAGGAGGGTGTTAAGAGGATTCAAGGCGATTTAGACAGGTTGAGTGAGTGGGCAAATACATGACAGATGAGGTATAATGTGGATAAGTGTGAAGTTATCCACTTCGGTAGGAAAAACAGAATGGCAGAATATTGTCTAAATGGTGATAGATTGGGAAATGTATTGGGTAGTCTTATACACCAGTCACTGAAACCAAGCATGCAGGTGTAGCAAACATTTAAGAGATCAAATGGTACGTTGGCCTTCATTGCGAGAGGACTTGAGTACAGGAGCAAGGATGTCTTATTGCAGCTGCACAGGGCCTTGGTGAGACCGCAGTTTTAGTCTCCTTACCGAAGAAAGGATATACTTGCCATAGAGAGACTGCAGCGAAGGTTCACCAGACTGATTCCTGGGATGGTAGGACTGTCGTATGAGGAGAGATTGGGATGGTAGGACTGTCGTATGAGGCAAGATTGGGCCGACTAGGCCTGTATTCACTGGAGTTTAGAAGAATGAGAGGGGATCTCATTGAAATGTAAAAAATTCTGACAAGGCTGGACAGACTGGATGCAGGGATGATATTTCCTCTGGATGCGGGGATATAGAACAAAAGGTCAGTCTCAGGATACGGGGTAGACCATTTAGGACTGAGATGAAGAGAAACTTCTTCACTCAGAGGGCGGTTAACCTATGGAATTCCCTACCACAGAGGGCTGTGGAGGCCAAGTCACTGAATATATTTAAGAAGGAAATAGATTTCTGGACTCTGAAGGTGGCAAGGGGTATAGCGAGATAGTGGGACTGTGGCATTGAGATAGAGGATCAGCCATGATTATATTGAATGGCGGAGCAGGCTCGAAGGGCCAAATGACCTACTCCCACTTCTATTTTCAATGTTTCTATGCAACCTATCCTCTCAGCTGAATTTCTTTATCCCTTGTAATATTGTTATTAGAGAAAAATTATAGAAAGTGAAATATGTTTTTAATTAATTTTAATGCAACTACTAGATGATATGAGATCACACACATTGGGCACTGCTTCATTCCATGGCCCTGGCTTAATCCATCTTTAATGCAAAATTCAGCAGAATTTCACACTTTTTAAATTCTTTCACAGGAAGTGGGCATCGCTGGCTGGGCCAACATTTGTTGCCCATCCCTAATTGCCTTTGAGAAGGTGGTGGTGAGCTGCTTTCTTGAACCACTGTGGTCTTTGTGGTGTAGGTACACCCACAGTGCTGTTAGGGAAGGAGTTCCAGGATTTTGACCCAGCAACAGCTAAGGAACAGCGATATATTTCCAAATCAGGTTGGTAAGTGAGGGGGACTTGCAGGTGGTGGCATTCTCAGGCATTTGTTGTCCTTGTTCTTCTAGGTGGGAGGGGTTGCAGTTATGGATGGTGCTGCCAAAAGAACCTTAGCTATTTGCTGCAGTGCATCTTTTGGTGGTGCACTCTGCTGCCACTCTGCATTGGTAGTGGAGGGTATGATTGTTTAAGGTGGTGGATTGGGTGCCATTCAAGTGGACTGCTTTGTCATGGATGGTGTTGGGTTTCTTGAGCGTTGATGGAGCTGCGCTCATCCAGCTAGGTGGAGAGTATTCCATTACAATCCAGACTCATGCCTTGTAGATGATGGACAGGCTTTGGGGCGTCAGGAGGTGAGTTACTCGTGGCAGAATTCCCAGCCTCTGTCTTGCTCTTGTAGCTGTGGCACTTATATGGCTGGTCCAATTCAGTTTCTGGTCAATGGTAACTCCCAAGATGTTGATTATTGGGGATTTAGTGATGGAATGTCATTGAATGTCAGGGGAGATAGTTAGATTCTCTCTTGTCGGAGATGGTCATTACCTGGCACTTGTGCTGTATGAATGTTCCTTACCACTTATTGGTCCAAGCCTGAATGCTGTCCAAGTTTGCATATAGACATGGGCTGCTTCAATATCTGAGGAGTTGCAAATGGTGCTGAATACTTTTGGAGTAATTGCCTAAAGTAGTGTACATCCATTTTTATGCAACAAGCATATTATACTTCTAAGTAATATTTCAGATGAGGACAACAATAAATATTCTTCCTGTAGGATGATTTGTGGATGGTGTTATTCTGAATTCATCTATTTTGCAACATTTTAGTGTGAAACACTTAAATAAGCAAGGAATGTGAACAGCTACATTTTTGTATAATTCATCTCCTAGAGAAACCTATTATGACCATGAATGGCTACTATTCCTTATCATACCAATTTTCTCTTTTTTGTGTTTTTTTAAATTATGTTTTTCAAATGCCGATTAATTAATTAACATTTCTGAAAAGTTATAGATTGTAAAGTCTTTAAACTAAACAGTTATCCTAATCTGAAAAGTTAATCGCTAGTATACAGTGAGGCCTTGTGGCACAATGGGTAGCATCCCTTCCTCTGAGCCTGAAGCTCCAGGTTCAAGTCTCAATCCTGGACTTGATGGACAAGGAAAGTGTGTTCATAATGTGGCAAAGCAGGGTGCGTATCAACTTGTAAAGGCTTCCAATGTGCCAATGGCAGGCAGTAAGAATGGGAGAGATTCCTGGTTAGCCATATGATATAAAGAATGTTGGAATCTCTACCATCACTATCCATAACTCTAGGCTATAACATGCATGCAAAAGTTTATGTTTCACAGCAATTTGGACTTCATGGTGGCCAGTTGGCTGGATGGCCAACAGCAGGAGGTTTGATCCCTGTTCCAGTTGGGATGGATTTGAGGCCTTTCTCCTTGCCTTATCTGTGATGGAGGTTGTGGTGCTGTGGGTTAGACCTGCCTTCAGGCAAAGAACTGAAGAAGCATCCAATTCTACTAAAGGCAGAAAGGGAGCCCTTTACATTTAAGTAGCCTAATATTTCAATTTTGCATTTGTTTTAAAACTTCAACTAGTAGCAGAGAGATCAGCAGAAGACTGTAGCCAGTTATCTACTCTCTGTCATAAATGATCCTGAACATAGACACTCAACAATGGTGCAATGTGTCTGAAACTGAAGATGGTTGATGAGAAGAAACCAGCTCCCAAGAAGGGAGCCAAGAAAGCCTTAAAGAAACCGTCAGGGCGGCAAGAAGAGGCGAAGGTCGAGGAAGGAGAGTTACTCCATCAACATCTACAAAGTGATGAAGCAGATTCACCCCGACACCAGCAACACCTCCAAGGCCATGACCATCTTGAACTTGTTCGTGAATGATATTTTCGAGCGCATCGTGGGCGAGGCTTATCGCCTGGCCCATTACAACAAGGGCAGCACCATCAGCTCCTGAGAGATGCAGACTACTGTGTGCTTGTTGCTGCCCGGGGAACTGGCCAAGCACGCCTTGGCGACAGGGACAAAGGCAGTGACCAAGTACACCAGCTCCAAGTAATACTCTGCAATGGACAGAAAAAACATTCAAAACCCAAAAAAAAAATCAGGAATCTTCTATTGTGGAAAATTTAATCAGCATATTGGGTTGAACTGGACCATTCAGAATAGGAAGGTTCCAGGTTCAACGATCGTTCTGCACTCAACGAGTTGGGCTCAGCTGTGGGAGCGATGGTGGAAAATCATAACTGGCTTCAGCATCCCTTGGCTAGGAAGGGGAAGAATAAAATCAAAGCAAAATGCTGCGGATGCTGGAAATCTGAAACAAAAACAAAAAGTGCTGGAAAAACTCAGCAGGTTTGAGTTCTGCTCGGATTTCCACAACTTCCTTAATTCTCCTGTCACAAGACAGGAAGAGCTGGGAATTCAGGCAAATCATATGAACTATGAGTCTACTATTAATTTCTAAAAGCACGCTTTGGGTCCCAACAAGATCCTATCCCATTCGTACATGGATTGTGAGAAGGAAAACAGATTGATTTTATTTTACACATAACAACAAAAATTGCTGGAAAAACTCAGCAGAACTGACAGCATCTGTGGAGAGGAAGACAGAGTTATCTTATTTGCCCGCCATGCCATCACCTTGCCGCTTCAGCATGGCGGGTGCCTTATTTAAATTCCAGACACGTGCACACACCTCAGTGCTTCCAGCCCACAACAGCTGCAGGGAAGATGTCCATTAAAGACAAAAAGACTGCAGCAACGCCTTTTGGATGCCATGGAGGCCCACCACAATGTCCTGTACCTCCGCTCTGGCCACAGGATGGGCAGCGGCGTGACCAATCAGGCTTGGAAGGTGGTGGTAGTGGTGGTCAGCACTGATGTCCTCCAGAAGAGGACAAGAAGACCACCCAGTGCCGCAAGAGGATGAATGATCTCCTCCGTTCTGCCAGGGTAAGGTTGGCCATCCAATGCAGATAGAGGATGAATGATCTCATCCGTGCAGCCAGGGTAAGGCAACCATCTCATCACTCTAAACTCACACACTCAAACCCATCACACATTCACTGGCATCTCACTCACTGCCAACTCAAGGGACATCACCACCCATTCTCATACACACACCCTCACATGTACATCTGGCCTCATCTCCTCTGGAGACTGCCTCCTCAGCCCTCACCACTTTGAGGCCACTTGCACAGATCAACATGTGCCCCCACACACACCTTGGGATACCCTCCTTCCCCAGTACAGCTCTCGTCCTGCAGCCTCTTCCCTTTCATGAGGCCACTTCTCCCCCTTCTTCAAATAAGACCCTGCCCTGCAGCAGCTGAAAAGCCACCCACAAAAGGCTGATGTGGTAGGCAGAGACCTGCCTGTGAGCCCCCTCTAAAAGTGAAGGGGTGCTGTCTGTGAAGGCTGATGCTGATGACTGCGAGTGCTGACTGAAGCAAAGGAGGCAAACAAACCTTGAAGTCCCGAGCAAGGTGCAGCTCGCTAGGTGCACAGCTTATATATGCTGCTGTGAAACACGTCGCTGTATTTTCCCACTGATGTGGGTGGGCAATGCAGCGGGTGGGGGGGAATAAGTCAGGTGGGCTAGCCTTATGATGATATGCTGATGCTTCACAATGAGGTTCCCAACCTCCAATGGTGGAGAGCGCAGCCCGCCATTGATGGGCTGAGCGGACGACCACAAAATGGTTTCACAACGTCATGAAACCAATTTTTGGCCTTCTCGCCATATTGTTCGTTCATGCCACTGAACATGTCCGACACCAGTGGGCATGGAAAGTCCCGGCCAATATCTCGAACAATGTAGCAGTCCTTCAGTACTGCATTGAAATGTTGTTGGCCTGGATCATCTACTCTAGTCCTGGGCTGGGGCTTGAGCCTACAGCCTCCTGATTCATAAGTGGATGTGTTACAACTGACTCAAGCAGATCCCCTACCTCTCCACCGCCTCCACTAATGCCAGTGTAACCAGCCACATAAGAACTATTCAATTTAATTTTCCTATTCCTCCCTAGTAAAAAACAAAAAAAAAGCCCTAATTATTGGACCAGTGTTCATTCTGTAGTCCTGTTTATTCTCTTGAGTTCTAACAGGCTGCCATGTAACAGAACAAGACAGCGTTGTGACAAGGAGGTAGAATTGCACCGAGGTCCCTCATAGGACAGAATGTGAACAGCTATGCTCCAGCTCATCTTTTCCATTAGTCTCTCTCAAGTTGCACTCTGGCTGTTAATGGTGCTAGCAATTGGCATTAATAATGCGGCACTTGCATGGAGTTCAGAAATATTTCCCCTAATTAAATAGATACTGCTAATAGTTGCTGCTCCATTTAGAGCAATTATTGTATCTCTGGTTGCCTTATCCCTTTCATGATGCCTGAGTGCTGCATCCTGGAACTTTGAAATGATGTGTTTTAAGCTTCAATAATGCCTCGGTTAGACTTAGAGGCACAAAACGCAATCATTGCAAATGGATATGCTTGTACTCCACTGAGAACAGATTTCATGCCTGACTGAGAAACCCCATACTCAAGGGAACAAACTGTCAACAAGAAGGAAAATAACTGAGCCGAAGAAAACATGGATGTGTTTGCACATGTGTATGTGCGCTACAAAAAGAATTAAATGCGAGAAGGAAGAGCAAGCTCATAGACTTATGGATGTCTACAGCACAGAAGGAGCTCATTCAGCCCATTGTGTCCCTGCCGGTCAATAAAGATCTGACTGCACCAATCCATTTTCCAGTGCTTGGCCTAAACCCCTGGAGGCTATGGCAATGCAAATGAATATCTAAATACTTCTTAGATGTTACGAGAGTTTCTGACTCAACCACCCTTTCAGGCAGTGAGTTCCAGACTCTCACCACCCTCTGGGTGAAAAAATCCCCCTCAACTCCCCCCTTAGCCGTCTACCTCTTACCTTAGATCTATGCCCCCTGGTTATTGACCCCTCTACTAATGGAAAAAGTGCCTTCCTATCTACCCTATCTATGACCCTCATAATCTTATACACCTCTATCAGGTCCCCTCTCAACCTTTGTTGCTCCAAGGAAAACAACCCTAGCCTATCCAATCTTTCCTCACAGTTCAGACTCTGCAGCACAGGCAGCACCCTGGTAAATCTCCTCTGCACCCTCTCCAGTGCAATCATATCCTCCCTACAATATGGTGACCAGAACTACATGCAGTACTCCAGTTATTGCCTAAGCAGTGTGGAAAGGGATAACTTTAAAAAAATATTTGTAAACTGTTTTGGAAGGCTAGAAATTCTGAAAATAGATAGGCGATTTAGAGCACAATCCAGAGTCCGAGCGTTTTTTAGGCACTATTTGCCAAAGAACTCTGTTGGTTGAGGAAAAAGTCAATTTAAAAAAAAAATTGGCCTTTGTTCTCCTTCACAAATAAGAATAATTGGTAACAATGACACAAAATGGAAGCCCTGAAACAGTAGTTTACTGAAGGTGGGTAGAGGTAATGTTTCCATCACTATTGTTTGTCTGTAAACAAGATATCTCAAAACTAATGGAAAGATTTCAATGAAACCTGGTGCACAGGTAGGGTATGGCCCAAGGAAGAACTGATTAACTTTTGGCAAAGATTCGTATCTGCATCCCAGAATTTTGTAAAGGGTCTGTTAACATTGGGAGATAGGGAAAATTGACTTTTTTTTAGAATGTTGTGGGCTGTTTTATTTGAAATGTTGTTGATTGTTTTAAAATGTTGTGAGTCATCTCAGCTGCTGTGGTGGAATTTGTCACAGATGTCAAAATGTGAACAGAGTTTTTAGAGCAGGTTGTTGGATGTGGATTGACCTGAAGCATCCTCAGTGAATTAGAAGATCCTAATAAAAAGTTTTCTTTTTTCAGCTTTATAGTTAGAGAGCATCAGCTAAGTCTCAGAAAAGTCTCAAGGAAGAGCTGTAATTGCAGCAATGCTGAATTAACACAGCTCGGTGGAAGTATGTGCTCTCCTGACTGCCCTCTTCACTGATCTACATGCATTTTCAAAAAATCAATTTTTCCACAACTACATAACCTCACAATTTTCTAAAGTAATATAATAATAGTAACATTGCAGTAACAATAAATTTAGGGATTGTAAATAGAACAAATACTAACTTTGCTATTATGCAGGATAAAGAAAAATAGACTACAGTACAATAACATGGAAAAAGGGAATAGGCATATATCTTTTTACATCAGTGTGCTTATCAAGATGTTCTGTGAACAGTGCCACCACGTGGTAAAATTCTGAATATGTAATAATTGGATAAAGAAATATTATAGGGCACAACCATATGTGCACAGTATACATCACCTTAAATTATGTTTTGGAGTTACTATGCAACCAGGTATTCAGTTCGAAGCAAATAAGGAAATGTTTGAACAGTTAAGTAGGAACTGAAGAGGTATGACCATTAGCCATTTACTTTACCCATTAATCTATCTTTCCTTTTCAGATGCCAACTGATCTACTATACATTTTCAGTATTGTTCATGGTTGTTAATCCATTTATATCTACTGTATTCCCTTTTGGAACTAACTATTGGCTGTAAATTAGTAATTCTAGTGATGCTATGCAAACTTGCGCCGATTCATCAGGGGCAGGCAGCGCCATGGGTTGCTACCCATGCATCGCATGTGGCATTCCTCATTGATATTATTGAAGAATACAGCATGGGCTGTGTAGGTAGTGGGGCAGTGGTCTGATGCACTGCATGCTCCTGAGAAATTGACCAGAAATGGTGCTGCACAGACAAATTTGTCCCCCATAATCACGGGTTGGATTTTCCAGTCTTGCCAGCAGTGGGCATCATGCCAAGCGGGACTGGAAATTTCGAATTGCAGCCAGAAGTCATTTTCATGCTGGCATGAAAATGGTTCACAATTTTCTGCTCCCGAGTTTCATGGTGGGTTGAGTTGCTGGCCATGCCATGTTGGGAAACACATATTCATGCCTTTGCATCTCATGGATGCTTATTAAAAACCCTGCTTGCTGGAATCACACCCCCAATCTAAATCAAATGGCCACACTGGCGGCTAATTAGACTGACATAAATTGAGACCAGATATAACAGGCGTGCACCTGGCGGACTGCACCTCCCTCGCTACTTTGAGGTTTGTGTGCGCTGTGGCTACCTACCTTTTACTGCCCTGTGCTCGTGGCTGCTTCAACTCCATGTCAAGGCTCCTCAGGCAAGACCAGCAGGAAGGGAAGGAAAAGGGTGGTTTGTAAGGCACATGCTTGTCTGGGAGGGGGTTAGACAAGACAGAGGCAAGGGAAGGGGCTGGAAGGCACATACTTGACTTGGGAGTGGGTGAGACTAGACAGAGGCAAGGGAAGGGGCTGAAAGGCACACACTTGACTCGGGGGAGGGTTAGGATGAGACAAGACAGTGGCTAGAGAAGGTGCTGACAAAGACATGGTCAGTCCCTCACACATTTCGATCCCGGGGGTTGGTGGAATGGTGTTGGGCTGCAGATGGTAGAGTCACAGTCAGAGGAGGCAGCTGCAGCCTGTAAATGGGGAAGTGGTAACTAAGAGGGGGGCACTCAATGGTCTCATGGTGGAGGGTCTTGGTAGGTCACTGTCTATAGGGCCTCAATATGGGGAGGGGTGATATCAACATGGGGCATCAGGACATCCAGAAACTGGTTCATGGGGTGGACAGGGAAATCCACAAGAATGACTCCAGGGTTAGAAGGGGAAGAAAGAGAGTGATCAAAGGGAAGGAAACGTGCACATGATGCTCTTTCAGGACAATAGGAGGGTCAAGTGTAGGGGGGGTTTGGAAGGTGGTCTCAGAACCAGAACAGCACCATTTTGCCAGCCGATGGTAAGACATGCATACATACATATGAAGATACATATAAATTAGGAGCAGGACTAGACCACTTGGCCCTTCAAGCCTGCTCTGCCATTCAGTAAGATCATGGCTGATCTGATTTTAACCTCAAATCCATCTTTCTGTCTTTCCCAAAAGGCTTTCAGCCCCTCGCTTATCAAGAATCTATCTACCTCTGCCTTAAAAATATCCACTGATTCTGACTCCACTGCTTTTTGAAGAATAGAGTTCCAAAAGCTCAAGACCCAATGAGAGAAAAAAATTCACCTCATCTCTGCCTTAAATTGGCAAACCATTATTTTTGAACAGTGGCCTCCTGGTTCTAGATTCTCCCACAAGAGGAAACATCCTCTCCAAATCCACTCTGTCAAGTTCCCTTGGGATCTTATAAGTTTCAACCGAGTCATCTCTTACTCTTGTAAACTCCAGTGGAGACAAGCCTAGCCTGTCCAACCTTTCCTCATAAGACAACCCGCCCATTCCAGGTATTAGTCTAGGAAACCTTCTCTGACTGCTTCCAACACATTTACATCCTTCCTTAAATAAGGAGACCAATTCTGTACATAGTACTGCAGATGTGGTCTCAACAATGCCCTGTATAACTGAAGCATAACCTCCTTATTCTTGCATTCAATTCCTCTCACAATAAATGATAACATTCTATTAGCTTTCCTAATTACTTGCTTTACAAGCATACTAACCTTTTGCGATTCATGCACTAGGACACCCAGATCCCTTTGCATCTCACAGCTCTGCCATGTCTCACCATTTAAATAATATGCTTCTTTTTTATTCCTCCTGTTAAAATGGACAATTTCACATTTTCCCACATTATACTCTATTTGCCAGATCCTTGCCCACTCACCTAACCTATCTATGTCACTTTGTAGCCTCCTTACATCCTCTTCACACTTACTTTTCTACCTATCTTTGTGTCATTAGCAAATTTAGCAACCATATCTTCAGTCTCTTCATCCAAATCATTTATGTAAATTATAAAGAGTTGAGGCCCCAGCACTGATCCCTGTGGCACACCACTCATTATGTCTTGCCAACTACAAAATGGCCCATTTATGCTTACTCTCTTTCTCCTGTTAGCCAGGCAATTTTCTATCCATGCCAGTATATTACCCCATACACCATGAACTTTTATTTTCCACAATAACCTTTGACGTGGCATCTTATCAGATGCCTTCTGAAAATCTAAATACAGTACATCTACTGGTTCCCCTTTCTCCACATCACATGTTACTTCTTCAAAGAACTCCAATAAATTGGTTAAACATGATTTCCCTTACACAAAACCATGATGACTCTGCCTGATTGCCTTGAATTTATCAAAGTGCCCTGCTGTAACATCTTTAATAATAGCTTCTAACATTTTCCATATGACGGATGTTAAGCTAACTTGACTGTAGTTTCCTGCTTTCTGTCTCCCTCTGGTGAATTTTGGAAAATTAAAACCAATGCATCAACCATCTCACTAGCCAGTTCTTTTAAGACCCTAGGATGAAATCCATCAGGACTCAGGGACTTGTCAACCTGCAGTTCCAGTAATTTGCTAAGTACCAATTAATTGGTGATTGTAATTTTCTTGAGTTCCTCCCGCCCTTCCAATTCCTAATTTACAGCTATTTCTGGGATGTTACTTGCATCCTCTATAGTGAAGACCAACATAAAACACTGGTTCAGTTCACCTGCCATATCCTTATTTTCAATTATTAATTCCCCAGACTTACTTTCCATAGAATGCAGTTGAAAAATAACCAAGGAAAAAAATTGCCAGGGGAGGAGTCTGAGAGCTTGTGGAAGGAGTTGACTATTGCACTTCTGGGCCAATTAATGGGGCACCCTAAAATGTTCATTTCCAGATATGGAGAGCGAGGCTCAACTGAGACATGTTAGGAAGACTCAAAACCAATTGAAGGATTTGGGCACCTTAACTCACGATGTGCATTCTTGGGAGAATCCATTCTGGCTTGGGGCCAAATGTTGATGGGGTTTGAATGACCATTTGTACCTCTCATAGGAATGCACACTGGTCAACAAGGATCCAATTGTAAAGGGCAATGGCTATAGTGCATAATCAAAAACTCCAAAGACCTCTACACATCACAGCTGAGAAGTTGGAACTTTACATCCCTAAAAGATTATAATCATTACATTAGTGCAAGCTTGGGCTCTAGTTTACTCCAAAGGAGACAGTCTGACAGTGCCCTGACTGAGGCTCATAGCACCTGACAGTACTCATCCAGATAAAAACAAAAAACTGCGGATGCTGAAAATCCAAAACAAAAACAGAATTACCTGGAAAAACTCAGCCGGTCTGGCAGCATCAGCGGAGAAGAAAAGAGTTGACGTTTCGAGTCCTCATGACCCTTCAGCAGAACTCATCCAGATCCTGTTTGTGAAAGTACTGTCATGTCATGGGCATCTGGGGTGGGGGTTGGAGCAGCTTCCAGCGAAGGACCAGGGGAACTTGCAGGTGGTAGTTTTCCCATGCATCTACTGCCCTTGTCCTTCTAGATGGTAGAGGTCATGGGTTTTGAAGGTGCTATCAAAAGACCTTGGTGAGTTGCTACAGTGCATCTTGTAGATGATACATGCTGCTCTTATTGTGCTCCGGTGATGGAGGAAGTGAATATTTAAGATGGCAGAAAGGGTGTCAATGAAGCGGACTGCTTTGTCCTGGTGGTGTCAAGTTTCTTGAGTGTTGTTGGAGATGCACTATCCAGGCAAGTGGGGATTATTCCATCACACTCCTGACTTGTGCCTTGTAGATGGCGGATAGGCTTTGGGGAGTCAGGAGGTGAGTTATTGACCACAGAAACCCCAGCCTCTGATCTGCTCCTGTAGCCAGTATTTATATGGTTGGTCCAGTTCAGTTTCAGATTAACAGTAACCCCAGTAACCCCAACTGTTGACAGTGGGGGATTCAGCAATGGTAATGCCACTGAATGTCAAGGGGAGATGATTAGATTCTCTCTTGTCGGAGAAGGTCATTGCCTGGCACTTGTGTGGTGCAAATGTCACTTGCCACTTATCAATCCAAGTCTGAATGTTGTCCAGGTCTTGTTATACTTGGGCACATAGGAATATGAGTAGGAGCATGAGTAGGCCATTCAGCCCCTTGAGCCTGCTCCACCATTCAACTAGATCAATGCCATTTTACCATACTATCCCCATATCCCTTGATATCTTTAATATGTAGAAATCTATTGATGTCTGTCTTGAACATACTCAATGAATGAGTCTCCACAACCCTCTGGGGTAGAGAATTCCCAATATTTCACCACAATCTGAATGAAGAAACTCCTGCTCATCTCAGTCCTAAATAGCCTGCCCTATTCTGAGACTGTGTCCTGTGGTTCTCGACTCCCTAGCCCAGGGAAACATCCTTCCTGCATCTACCCTCTTGAGCCCTGTAAGAATTGTGTATGTTTGAATGAGATCATGTTTCATTCTTCTAAATTCTAGAGAATGCAGGCCCAGCCTCCTCAATCTCCACTCATAGGACAATCCCATGAGCCCAGGAATCAGCCTGGTAAGCCTTTGTTGCATTCCATCTATGGAAATTATACCCTTCCTTATGTAAGGGGGACAAAACTGTACATTATACTCCAGGTGCAGTCTCACCAAGGCTCTATACAATTTCAGCAAGACCTCTTTACTCCTGTACTCAAATCTTCTTGCAATAAAGGCCATCATAACATTTGCCTTCCTAATTGCTTGCTGCATGTACATGTTGGCTTTCAGTGGTTCAGTGACATTGATTGCTTCAGTATCTGATGAGTTGCAAGTGGCCTTGGACATTGTGCAATCATCAGCAACCATCCCACTTCTGACCTTATGATGGAAAGAAGGTCGTTGATGAAACGGCTGAAGATGGTTGGGCCTAGGACACTACCCTGAAGAGCTACTGCAGAGATGTCCTGGAACTGAGATGATCGACCTCCAACAACCATAACCATCTTCTTTTGTGCTAGGTATGACTCCAACCAGTGGAGAGTTTCTCCCTGATTCCCATTGACTCCAGTTTTTCTAGGGCTCTTTGATGCCACACTTGGTCAAATGCTGCCTTGATGTCAAGGGCAGTCAATCTTGCCTCACCACTTGAGTTCAGCTCTTTTGTCTATGTTTGGATCAAGGATGTAATGAGGTCAGGAGCTGAGTATCCCTGGCAGACTCCAAACTGAGCATCGGTGAGCAAGTTATTGCTGAGTAAGTGCCACTTGATAGCACCCTTCCATCACTTTACTGATGGTCCAGTGTAGACTGATGGGGCAGTAACTGGCCGGGTTGTACTTGTCTTGATTTTTGTGGACAGGACAAATCTGGGCAATTTTCCACATTATTGGGTAGATGCCAATGTTGTAGCTGTACTGGAACAGTTGGCTAGGGACAGGGTTATTTCTGGGGCAGAAGCCTACAGTACTATTGCCAGAATGTTGTCAGGGCCCATAGCCTTTGCAGTATCCAGTGCCCTCCGCCATTTCTTGATATCATGTGGAGTGAATTAAATTGGCTGAAGACTGGAGACCTTAGGAGGAGGCCAAGATGGATTATCCATTCATCAGTTCTGGCTTAGGTTAATTGTAAATACTTCAGCATTGTCTTTTGCACTGATGTTCTGGGCTCCCCCATCCAAGGATGGTGATGGTGGTGTCTGGGACATTGTCAGTAAGATATGGTTCCATAAGTATGACCACGTCAATTTGTTGCTTGACTAGTCTGTGAGACAGGTCTCCCAATTTTGGCACAAGTCCCCAGATATTAGTATGGAGGATTTGTAGCGTTGACAGAGCTGGGTTTGCTGTTGTCATTTTCGGTGTTTAGGTCCATGCTGGACCAAATAATGAATTATACCAAATAATCGAAGCAAGTAATTAATTGAATTTAAGTTCCACCAGTTGCTATGGTGAGATTTGAACTCACAACCCTAGTTCATTAGCCTGGTTTACTCTTTTAGGGATATTATCACTATTGCCACCACCTCCCCATATTCTAGTTTTTTGTCCACTTTACCTACCTCCTCTGATCAATTAATTTCAGAGTAGTTGAAATCCCCCATAATTACAATTCTATGATTTCTTTTCCTCATTTTCCTAACATATTTACATACTTCTTCTTTCACGCCACCCCCCTTCCATTATTAGTGATTTGCAAACTACACCTATTCAAGTGGCTGATGCTTTTTTAAATTTCTACCTCTGACTTACTGATGGCTGTGTCACTTACTTCTACTGCCGTTATATTGTTTCTAGTAAAATGATTACTGAACTTCATTTTATCCCCCTCAATCTTTTCTAAATATGCTATACTCTGCAATGTTTAATTCAGATTTTTTTGTCAACTTGTTTCAGTGAACCCTACTTGAACTGGTTTCTTACAATGAATTATTGCCTCTAGTTCTCCTGTTTTATTAGAAACTGCACATTACTGTATGAGGAGTTTAACTCACTCTTAATAGCAGTTCCTCTAACTTTATTTTTAACCATCGTTTTTCACTCTTTATTTAACTATTTATTCCCTGGCCATTTATGTCTTTCCTTAGCTTATCATTTCTTATTTTGCTTTCCTTTCCTATTTTATATATGTTTTGGCTTATTTCATTTCTTGTACATTCCTCCTCCACATCGTGCTAGTTTAAAGCCTTTGTCCCCGCATCGTGCTTTACCTTTCAGCTAAGTTGATCTAGGTTCCACTAATGCTGATCAGGAATGCTGCCTTATTGACAAGAATTCTTGTATTTGTCAGGCAACTTTATTTGGTACAATTACAGAAAAACAAATTTTACAATTTACAGGAATGTGCGTGTGTGTGTGTGTGTGTGTGTGTGTGTGTGTGTTTGTTGTGCTTACATAGTATTCCTCACATGCAGGTAAGGTGGACATGAGTTTATGTAAAGGGGAGGGAAATATAGATGGAAGAGTATGTATTGAAGGTCTGGTTAAAGAGGATGGTTTTGAGGATTTCTTGAAACCAGGCGGAATATGGCTAGATGGAGTGAATTGAACAGAGAATTCCGGAGTGTAGTGACTGAATGAATCATTGTTGATGCTAGAGCACAAGGAATGAGGCAACATTCACTGTTAGAGGATGGGAGATTATGTGCAGAGATATAGAATGGGAGGAGATCACGAAGGTAAAGTAGAATCAGGCCAAGAAGAGATTTGTAAGCTACGATGGTAAGAAACTGAGGGCGAAATCTTCTGTCCTCTCTGGTGATGGGTTTGGAGGTAGGCAGGGCATTTAATTAGGTGGGATGGTGGCATACTGAAATCCTGCCATCTCCCCGCCCCCGCCAGAATTAAGTTCTGGGCGGGAAGTGCCATGGTCGATCTTCCGGCCAGTTTAAGACCACTTAAATGCCTCATCCCGCTGCCGCTGGTATTGACTCTGCTGATGGCATGCCTGTTGCCATGCGGTGTGCATGACAACTACAACTGTGTGGCCAACTTGACAGCTCCCAGTTGGGAGGGGATGGTGGGAAGGTGATCCTTCGATCAAAGGCACTCAGTGCCTGATCAAGGGACTTGACATTGATAAGGTGGTGGGTGTGGGGTGGGGAGCCACTGAGAGCTACCCCGCTGCTTTTGCTGTCTAGCCTCTGCACCCCACACCCTGTGACCCTCTATCCCACAAAACCTCCCCTGGCATTACTTACATTTGGCCTGGGTCACTCCAGGATGCTGGGGCTCTGGAGACTGTAATTTTGGCAGCAACCACTGCTTCCCCTGTGATGCTGTTGAGCACAAGAGCTGCCGGCTTCTGATTGACTGGCAGCTCTGGGTAGACAAGACTTCGATCCGCGGGGTCTTGATTCCAGGTGAAGGCCTGCCGCTGGCCTCGCTACTGCCTGATTAGCTCGTGGTTCGGCGAGCCTTCCCGAAGAGGCAACGCAGCTGACAGGTGAGAGCCCCGACGTCTCAATAAAATTCTACCCAGAGAGTGAGTCTGCTGGTATACCAATAAATAACCAATCAACATACTGTAGTGATTTTCAAATGGGAGCGTGACAATGTAAAACAATAGAAGGAGGATACGTGTATTGTGCATAAGATTGCGGTGAGTAATTTTTAATGCATTGACCAAAGGGCATTTTGGTTTAATGACATGGGTCATGAACAGATGTAACTATTGTAGTTATAAGTATTATTCAGCAATTCTTATGAGCGTATAGATAGAAAAAAATGAAAATATTTTTCAAAATGTACAGTGAGAAATGCAAAATACTGGACAAATCTTCTTCTATCTTCTACTATCCTACCTGACAAGTAAGCCAAGGGCAGAATTTCACAGTCGGAGTGTGCCCCGATGTCACTGCCGCCATCGCGATATTTTGGAAGGTGCACGCTATGAGTTCGGAGGCACACCTGCCATTAATTAACAGGCCAGTTAAGGTCCGTGAGGCAACAATTTAAATCGATTTTTTGCAGCCCGTGCGATTTTAGGAGCGGTGAGCCGGTGGGTAGGACACGTTTGTAAAAACCTCATCCATGGGCAGGGTAAGAGGGGTGAGTCGGCTCACTAATGCAAGTTGTTAGAACTTTAGTTTATTACTCACTGCTTCAAAGCTGATTTGACAGAAATAAGAGGCTTCAGTTTGGGACTCTGGAGGAGTCATATCATTTGAGGCCTTCCAGGTAGCAGAGAGCCTTCCCTTACCCTGCGAATGGGGATTGTGGTCTCCACTGGAGGCACCTCTTCCTCTGAGGAAGAGAGGGCCGGAAGGCGGAGGAGGCCAAGAGTCCATATTCAGCCTACTGGGAGCCACCTGTGGGAGGACAGGTGCAGGCACAAGGGCTACAGGGCCAAAAGGAATTGCAAGGCAGAAGGGGCCACAGAAGATGCCACTATCCTGCTGCCAGGGTTTACAGGCAGCGATGCAGCAAGCTCAATATGTCTGAGGTGCAATGCCAAAGGAGGCTTTGACTCTCAAGGAAGACATGACCTCCATCTGTCAGATGATTGTCCCTGAGATTAACTCTAACTGTGTGAATGGACACCCCATGCCAGTGGGCGCTGAAGGTCACGGTGACCCTCAACTTCTATGCCTCTGGCTCTTTCCAGGTGTCGGTGGGTGATCTTAGTGGAGTGTCCCAATCAGCTGTCCACAGTTGTGTCAAGCTGGTGACAGACACTCTGTTCAGGTGTTCATTGACTTTCATTCACTACCACACGGACGAGGCCAGCCAGGCAGAGCGAGCCAGAGGCTTTGCCGCAATAGCTGGGTTCCCCCGCATCCAGGGTGCTATAGACTGTATACATGTGGCCGTGAAAGCACCAACAGGTGAACCTGGTGCTTTCGTCAACAGGAAGGGCTTCCACTCCATGAACGTGCAGATAGTGTGTGATCACAGGATGCTGATTCTGCAAGTCTGTGCAAGATACCAGGCAGCTCCCATAACACTTGCATCCTGATACACTCCAGGTGCCGGGGCTCTTCAGTGCTCCAGCCTGGCTGGATGGAAGGCTGCTGGGCGACAAGGGCTATCCCCTCAAAAGGTGGATCACGATGCCTCTCCGCCATCCAGGAACAGAAGCTGAGTAGCGGTACAACAGGAGTCACGCCTCCACAAGGGCTGTGGTAGAGAAAACCATCGGTCTTCTCAAGATGCGCTTTCGATGCCGGGACTGTTCAGAGGGCGCACTCCAGTACCCCCCAGATCGTGTGTCACTGACAGTGGTTGCATGCTGCCCTCTCCACAATCTTGCGCTGGAAAGGGGAGATGCAATGGAAGAAGAAGATCTTGACGCAGCTGCTCTGGCAACAGACGATGAGTCCAGTAATGAGTCTGAGGATGAGCATGTTGAAGAGAATGCTGAAGGGATAAACGCTGACCTGGGCAACCTCCAGGGAGGCAAGGACACCTGGGAAGCTTTGATCCAATGGTCCTTCAGCTAGCCAACCAAAGATGAATCACTACCACATGCCAGGGCTGCAGGCTCCATACTCGATACTTGAGAGCAACATTTGCTTGGTCAACAACATGAACTATGTGCCATTTCAATAAAACTCAATGACAAACAAGTCACTCATAGCATCATGGGTTATCCTTCAACTGCAGAATTAATGAAGGCTTGTTGAGAACAAACACATTTACTGCCTTGCAGCCTGGCATACATAAATCGAAGTAAATGAAAAGGTGTTCAACATCATACCAACTTAAAAGTGGAGTAAAAGAAAAAAACTGGTGATAAGCCTGTGATGTGCCTAAGGTGATTTACATTTACGTTTGTGGGTGCTATGTCTAGGTGCACCCCCCTCACTGGCACCAGCGTTGGAGACAGCCTGCTGACTCTGCTGTCCTGTTGGCCTTGATGACCCTGGCGGGCGTCCTCTGGCCCGTGGAGCCTGTGCTGGCCCTGCCTGGGAGGGAGCGGCCAGTGTCATGGCTGGCATCTCCCCAGTTGCTGCAGCCTCATCAGATACCACGGTCACTGGCAGAGGGGCAGAGGAGCTGCTGCCATCATCCGGGGTGCCCTGAGAGGAGCCCGCAGAGACGACAAGCAGCTCGTGCGCCAACATGAGGTTGCTTCGGACCTCCCTGCTCATCATTGGTGGATGGGCACCTAGCTGGGATACTGGGTGCCCAATCCATCTCCCACACTGACAGTGACCACCTGAGGGCTTGCAGGTCTGAGCGCATCCCCAGGAAGCCTTGATTGTTCTCCTGAAGGAACCTCTCCATGAGAGTTGCCACTTTCTCCATGGAGGAGGCATTGCGCTCGGCCATGAGGGTCATTGCATTGCTCATGCTCCGTATGGACTCCTCCATCACGGAAACCATGGCACACATTCCCTCATGTATCTCTGCCAGGTCCTCCCACAGACCCTGCTGGACTTCCAGCATCTGCTGCCTCAGGGACTACTTCAGAGGAACATCATCAGCCACTGACTGAGCATGTTCCTGATCCCCAGCAGTCCTCCGACTGCTGACGCCCTGGGCACTCTCTGTCTCCACCTGCACCTCAAGCAAGTGTGAAGCGCCCTCACTGCTGTGCACCAAAATACTAGCCGATGCTGGTATCTGCACTGGTGCCTGCCTGGCTGAGAGGGTGTGATGCTGGTGCATCCAGATCATCCAAACCCTCAGGCGTGAGCGGTGGTTCTTCGGGCTCCAGAGACCAAGGGTGTTCTGGTGAGTCTGAAAGGAAGAACAAGGACATGTGATTAGTTGAAGTCATTACACTGTTACCCTGCATGCCTGGTGCCTGGATCAGGGTGCCCTCGTCTTTCCATTATCATTGGAGGTTCCATGTTGGAGGCTGGAATCAATATATAGTCAACAGTGGAAAGGTTGCAATGACAGACATTCTGACCTCAGTGCACTGTACTCTTACCTCCCAACCTCACCACAGCCGGTTGACCTAGGCACACACCCCACCAAGCTCCAGTGCCTCCTGCTCCTATCTGGACATGATTAGAAGGTGGGCTGCCCTCCGCCAGTCCGCAGCCTCTCAGCATTATTGTGTACTGTCTTCTCTTGAAAGGACAGTGGAGCACTGATTAGTCCACCCTGTGCCTGCATTACCATTGCAGCCCAGCCAACCCCACCTGAGGAAAACCTTGTAAGGCTCAGCCGATTCGTGACCCTGGAGCCGCATGGCACACATTCCAAGCAGCCAGGGATCACCCCCTTGCCCAGATGCTGCCTCCATGACATTTGCCACTCTTGCACACTCTAAGAACTCTGAGGCCCAGGGTGGGGGGCAGCTCCTAACTGCTGTGCTAAGTGACTCAAGCCAACATGGTACTCACCCTTCCCGATCGCAGGAGGTCATTGAAGCACTTATGACACTGCACCCTTGTGCGCCTCACCATATTATAGGAGCTGATCCGTGATGCCACCTCTTCCCAGGCAGGTTTGGTTAGGTGGGGGGGGGGGCCTCATCCTCCTGTCCCTTGGGACAAGGATATCCCAGCGTGCTGCCACCTCCTCCAGGAGGGCAGGGAAGCACTCGTCAGAAAATTTCGAGGCTGACTGCCCTGCCAACCTGGCCTCCTGCCTGCCCTGTTCACCGATGAAGTTCTGCATTGCTGACCTGTGAAGTCAATCGCAGCCTTAGGACAGTTGCCTGCACCGTTTTTGAGTAGGCTGCTGGGTCACCATTGGGCCCAGCGGACATTGGCCTCTCATCCCCGCCTGCCCCTTCCCGCTGATCTCGGGAGATGTACATTATGCTGGGCGGGCCTTAATTGGCCCACCTGCATAAAATGGTGTGCACCCCATCGGTCAGTTTCCTGACCACCCCCGTCTACTTCCGCCGAGCCTGTCTGCCAACTGAAAAATTCAGGCCCAAAGGTTTATCGCTATTGAGTGAGAAAACATTTTACTATGAGTAATGTATCCAATTTTCTGTGTGTGAACCTCAACAGTGTATTTTAGCCAACTATTTGAATGCTTCATAGATAAGCCTCATCATTTCCTCACCAGACATCCACACATATAAACATTCAGTAAGGATCACTGATGGAAATCAGAATTCAGAACCCTGAAGTATTTTCCCTAACTCAGGTTCATCAAGGCCATTTGTAATGCCTGACAATTTACAGGAATATGTGTGTGTGCATGTGAATGAGAGAGTTGTGCTTACTTAGTAGTCTTCATGTGCAGTCAGATGATTCAGTAATTTACAATAAGCAGGTAAAGTGGACATGAGTTTATGTAAAGGGGAGGGAAATATAGATGGAAGGGTAGGTATTGAAGGTCCGGTTAAAGAGGATGGTTTTGAGGATTTCTTGAAAACAGGAAGAATATGGCTAGATGGAGTGAATTGATCAGAGAATTCCAAAGTGTAGCTCAGCACAAATCAGTGATTTAAACTGGCATCTTCCTCCTCTGTGTAACTTCTATTCACTGCCTTGCCCACATGAGCCATTGGGCAACTCTAACTTCAATCTAGAAGGATGGAAGTTCAACTAACAGGAGGTATGCTTCTAAACCAGTTGTTCTTCAATTTAAAGGGCACTGTGCTATCACTCATAACTCAACCCAATACAGTGATTGGCAAATAATTTTGGTGTTCATAAGAAGGTCTAAATAATTCAGTCATGTAGGACAGTTTTGTGTGTTTTGTGGCTCTGAGACAAGTAACTGTAAAACAAAACAAAACTATGGCAATAACAATTGTAGATATAACATCAGTCAATGGCATGATGAGTAGGAGTAGCAACAAGACATGAGGATTTGAGATTAATCTCAACTAGAATGAGTTTCTATAGGAGATAAGGGGGAGTTTATGATCCAAATAGAATTAGGAAAAATAGAAAAAGGTGGAAAGGAAAATGATTGGTGACAGAAGTAGCAACATCTACACTGTCATTGTTGAGTATTCAGGTTCAGAAGTGGTTGTTCTACCTGCCTGTTGTTTGCAGAGTAAATAAACCAGGCCCTTTGACACAGTGTTTATTTAATGGGCATTTAGAAAAATGATGTGTTTCATCAAAATACCTGAGTGTAGGCCATCAGTAGGGATTCCTCACCATTTGTTTTACAGTTTTTTAGATTTTTGTAGAGTTTGAAATTTTCCTTCACTATCCATCAGGAAGCAATTTCTCCCCTCCTTTTTTCCTGAAGACATAGGACTTTGCTGGCATATTCCCTTAACATTATAGATGAGGCCTCAAGATTGAGCAGAGTGAACCAATTTCTTGTGACTATTAACAACCTCTGAAAAGACAACATTATGACCTTTAGCGTGGTCTAGCTAGGAGTAAGTTAAAGTTAGGTATGGACTCAATCTAACTGGTGAAAGCCAGATGACATAATGGAGTTTATTTTAAGTGTGGCAGAAACCCCATTTACATGATAAAATGAGGATTTCAATGCACTTATGCAGAGGTAACTCTGGCTGACTAGGAGGAATTTTCTAGTTATTTTGATGAAGATTTGCAAGAGGTTGGGTGACAAGAGAAATTAGCTCAAGAATCTCATTCATTCTTACATAGACTTTAGAGCTGGAAGGGACATTTGGTGAAATTCAGTATGTACTCCCATAGGTTCAACAGCTTCCTGTAAGCCACATTGAGGCACACTGTCTAAAGCAATTGTAAGTAAGCCATGACCAGCCTCAAAACTCCAAGCAGCTGATATCTTCTAAACAAAAGACACAGGCTGAAACTTAGAATGATATTATAAACCGTTGCCCTGATGCCTCCTTAAATCAAAGTAACAGCTTGGCGCCTGAAATAACCTTGAAATCTGTATCTGAACACTTAAATATACCCAAGGAAAGCATAAGCTACAATATTCAAAATTACAATGCAAGCAGTGCGGTACTGTCAAATCCACTTGCCAGGAACACCAGGAACTCTTCAATGCATTCATCAATCTGACCAAAGCGTTTGACTCAGTAAATTGTGAGGGTCTGTGGATTGTGTACCAAAGATTTGGATGTCCAAGGACCTTCAGCACAATCTGGCAACTTTTTCTTGATGATATGACTGTCTTGAATAGGAGATCTGAAACAGCCACCTTCAAAATCTGGATCGAGGTCAAGCAAGTCTGTGTGATAGTCCCCATATTTACCTGACAGCAGCTATTGACCTCATCAAAGATCAACTGCCCTCTGGTGTGAGAATTATGCACTGCCTAGATGGAAAGATCTTTAACCTCAGTTACCTCCATGCCAAAGCTAAACTAATCACCATAGAAAAACATGAGATAAAGTTTGTGGATGATTGAAGGACTGTTGCCCACTCTGCACTGGATTTGTATGCCACTCTCGATCTCTTCAATTCTGTGTACAAAAAACTCAGCCTGTCCTTGAATGTTGCCAAAACAAAACTCATATATCAACCCAAACCTTTTTCTTTATTCATTCATGGCATGTAGGCTTCGGTGGCTAGGCCAGCATTTATTGCCCATCTTTAGTTGCCCTTGAGAAGGTGGTGGTGAGCTGCCTTCTTGAACTGCTGCAGTCCATGTGGTGTTGGTACACCCACAGTGCTGTTAGGAAGGGAGTTCCAGGATTTTGACTCGGCGACAGTGAAGGAACGGCAATATATTTCCATGTCAGGATGGTGAGTGAATTGGAGGGGAACTTGTTGGTGGTGGTGCTCCCATCTATCTGCTGTCCTTGTCCTTCTAGATGGTAGTGGCCGTGGGTTTGGAAGGTGCTGTGGAAGGAGCCTTGGTGAATTCCTGCAGTGCATCTTATATATGGTACACACTGCTGCTACTGTGTGTCAGTAGTGGAGGGAGTGAATGTTTGTGGATTTGGTGCCAATCAAGCGGGCTGCTTTGCCCTGGACAATTTCAAGTTTCTTGAGTGTTGTGGGAGCTGCACACATCCAGGCAATGGGGAGTATTCCATCACACTTCTGACTTGTGCCTTGTAGATGGTGGACAGGTTTTGGGGAGTCAGGAGGTGAGTTACTCGTCGCAGGATTCCTAGAGTCTGACCTGGTTTTGTAGCCACAGTATTTATATGGCTAGTCCAGTTCAGTTTCTGGTCAATGATAACCCCCAGGATGTTGATAGCGGGGGATTCAGTGATGGCAATGCTATTGAATATCAAGGGGCAATGATTGGATTCTCTTGTTGGAGATGGTCATTGCCTGACACTTGTGTGGCGCAAATATTACTTACCACTTGTCAGCCCAAACCTGCATATTGTCCAGGACTTGCTGCATTTGGACATGGACTGCTTCAGTATCTGAGGAGTTGCGAATGGTGTTGAATATTGTGCAATCATCAGCGAACATCCACACTTCTGACCTTATGATGGAAGGAAGGTCATTGCTGAAGCAGCTGAAGATGGCTGGGCTGAGGACACTACCCTGAGGAACTCCTGCAGTGATGTCCTGGAGCTGAGATGACTGACCTCCAACGACCACAACCATCTTCCTTTGTGTTAGGTATGATTCTAACCAGTGGAGAGTTTTCCACCTAATTCCCATTGACTCCAGTTTTGCTAGGGCTCCTTGATGCCACACTCGGTCAAATGCGGCCTTAATGTCAAGGGCAGTCACTCTCACCTCACCCCTGGAGTTCAGCTCTTTTGTCCATGTTTGAACCAAGGCTGTAATGAGGTCAGGAGCTATGTGGCCCTGGCAGAACCGAAACTGGGTGTCGGCGAGCAGGTTATTGCTCAGCAAGTGCCGCTTGATAGCACTTTTGATGACCCCTTCCATTACTTTACTGATGATCGAGAGTAGACTGATGGGGCGGTAATTGACCAGGTTGGATTTGTCCTGCTTTTTGTGTACAGAACATACCTGGGCAATTTTCCACATAGCTGGGTACATGCCAGTGTTGTAGCTGTACTGGAACAGCCTGGCTAGGGGTGTGGCAAGTTCTGGAGTACAAGTCTTCAGTACTAGTGCCGGAATATTGTCAGGGCCCATAGCCTTTGTAGTATCTAGTGCCTTTAGCCATTTCTTGATGTCACGTGGAGTGATTCAATTTGGCTGAAGACTGGCATCTGTGATGCTGGGGACCCCTGGAGGAGGCCAAGATGGATCATCCACTCGGCACTTCTGGCTGAAGATTGTAGCAAATTCTTCAGTCTTATCTTTTGCACTGATGTGCTGGACTCCTCCACCATTGAGGATGGGGATATTTGTGGAGTGTCTTCTTTTGGCGAGTGGCTTAATTGTCCACCACCATTCACGACTGGATGTGGGAGGTTTGCAGAGCTTTGGTTTGATCCATTGATTGTGGGAATGCTTAGCTCTGGTCAGCCAAATATTCCATCTCCCATATATGTTGGAGGGACTCTACATGTGTTGAGCACTTCCCATACCTTGACAGCCACCTCCCTCAAATGGTCACTACTGATAAGGAGATCCAACATCATATCAGCTGTGCCAGTTCAACATTCTACAAACTACAGCACCAAATGTTTGACAGCAAAGACCTACACAAGTCAACAACAGTCCTTGTGTATAGAACAGTTGTTGTCACCACATTCCTGCACTGGTGTGAGACCTGGAATGTGTATCTGCAACACATAAGGGCACTAGAGAAATTCCATCGGCATTTCTTCTGCCATATTGTCCGGATTCAGTGGGTGAACCATTGAACAAACATTAACGTCCTTCTTGAAGCCAGCTCCACAAGCATTCAGGTGAAACTCCTGTAAAACCAACTATGATGGACTGGACATTCTGTCCGGATGGCCGAAAACTGTCTCCCCGCCATGTCCTGTTTTCTGAACTCTCAAATGGCCAATGTTCCCCAGGAGCTCAAAGAAAACACTCTCCAGACAGTCTGAAGTTCTTGAAGTGCAGCAGCATTGACCTTAATGACCTGGGAGGAGCATACTACCAAACCTTTAAAATGGCGACAAATTGCCCACCAAACTGCATAGCTCTTTGAGTCATAATGTCTTAATGATGAGGCAGAGCAGTGGCAGAGAAGGAAACAAAAGGAAGCAAATCTTGTAATCTGTACCCCACTACCACATTGGGCATCCTGCTCCATAGGCTCACAGATCTGTGGGTTGAGAATCAGCCTGTTTAGTCACATGACAGAAACTCACAACCCTGAGATGTCATCCTCGAATTGAGGGGCAGTTGATGACAACGATTGCTAATATGTTGAGCTTGTACAACAACTATTATCATGGAGTCAATAAGGGTAAAATACAAGGTTAACGATTGTCACCTTAACTCAGGGAAATCTCACATTCTACATTAAGTTATTAATTTTGATTAGTGCTCTAAAACAAAAGTAAATATTTGTAGTGTACGTGACCTTCTTAAATTAACAAGCAAGTCTTCCTGGTTTTGGTCCAAAATCAAAACAAACAAAACTTCATCTCCCTCAAATAAAAAGTGTTTTTAAAAGGACATTTGTTTTTGCCAACTTTTTACTCCATAGTTATTTGTTTCTTAAACTTTTTAACTAGCCCTTCAGACATATTTTGTTTTTCTACATTCTTCAGTTGGCTCAATGCTGCAAACATTTCTGAAAAAGCACTCTGGGCTGGACTAAAACAGATAATATTGACTCTCCAACCCCCTGAGATCAAACAGCCTGCTATTACACTGGATTGCACTCGAACAGTTTAATAAGAGCAGAATTTTATGGCCCTGTCAGGGCGGGACTGGGCTGTAAAATGCGGTGAGCCATTCAAAAGCCCATTGACTTCAGCGGGATCATAAAATCCCGCCAGTCTAAAATCCTGCTCTAAAAACTTATTTGACTTTCGTATTAATGCTCTGGCACAAATCTAATGAGGTACGACCTGGTCATATTTAACTTGTCCTTTAAAATATATGCTTGATGATTATTTTTATCTAGTGTTGCAGAGTAACCAGCTTAACTCTATTTATGGAATGCTGCTTAGGAGGCTGAATAAGATCACAACATAATTATGGATCATGAGGGCCATTCTTCAGTACAGAATAGTAACTGGGTAGAAATCTGACCAATCGGCATAGCAAATCCCACCATGGCACTTTGTGAATTTGAGTTCAGTCAACCAGCAACACCCACAACTGTGAATGAATAAAATAAGAATGAAGATAAACCTGGAATAAAAAGCTACTATCAGTAATAAAAACAGAAAATGCTGGAAAACCTCAGAAGGTCTGGCATCATCTGTGGAGAGAGAAACGGAGTTAATGTTTCAAGTCCATGTGACTCTTAAGAAGTAGTTCCAGAGCACAAGTCTTCGACATTTCAGCTGGGATGTCGTCGGTCCCCACCACCACCACCACCCTGGGAGCAACATGTTCTGATTTTTTAAAAACACGATGAATCCAAGTTGTTTTTCTTAGCCACTTTAGTAAGTTCATGTGGAATTGATAAGTTACGTATAGGATTAGGCAACCACTCCTTGCTTACCTCACCCCAATCTATCTGTCTCTTCTTTCCTCTGGTTTAAGCTACCCTGGACATCTACTTAAGTGCTGAGTCTTTTTGTGTGAATCTGAGTGACAGTGACAATAAACCATGTTGGATGTCACTCAGAACTGGATTCTATCCTTATTTGATGACTAAAAGAAAAAAATCCAGTAAAATGGTACAGAAATGTACAGAGAAGTATTCATTTAATCTTCTTACCTGACCCTTTAAATTTATCTCCATGTACAGTTCAGTGCCTAGCAACCATGGATGCCCATTATATATGGGTTAAAAAACACTGTAAATGCACACTACTGTCAGAAATTAGCTGAACCTTTAAATGTCACCACCCAATCTTTCATTCTAATATTACTTTAAGGAATGTCACACAGTCATAGGGCTGAATCTTCTGGCTGACATGTGGATGGCGGAACCCGCTCGTCAGCGCTTAAAATGTCATGCGAGCGTCCCAACGTCAGCGCGTGGCATCGCGATATTTAGGTCGGTGGGCTCACTATGCACTACGCACTAATGCCCGCCATTAATTAAGGACCTTGTTAAGGCCATTAACTCACCAATTGACCAGGATTTTGAGGGGCCTGTGCCAACTTCGGCTTGGCTCACAGGCCCAACAGGCAGGCAGGTAAATGATTTTTTTTGACAAACTTCATCCAGTGGTGGGATAAGGTTTGATATTGGATTTAAAAGCGTTTAATAAAGGTTTTGTGTATTTCATTAACATGTCCCATCTCGTGTGACATTTACACATGAGCGGGACATGTTATTGAATTTTTTATTGTTCTATTTTGAATCTTTGACAGCCTTTCAGCAACTTCCCTGAGGCAGCACTTAGCCTCAGGGAGATGTGTGCTCTTTCGCGCACATGTGCGAAAGAGCACACTCTCGCATTTGAGGAATCCCCCCCCCGCCTGCACAGGAAGTGCATAATGCTTCCCGTCAGGCACTACGCTGGGCAGGTCTTAACTGGCCCACCCACGTAAAATGGTGACAGGGCCCGTTTCGGCGGCGGCGATCGGCTGCCTGCCCGCCACCGAGTCAGTCGGGCCCGCCTGCCCGTCAAGGGCAAAATTCTGCCAATAGAGTTTTACAGCACTGAAAGAGGCCCTCCGGCTCATCGTGTCCTTGCTGGTTATCAAGCCCTTATCTACTCTAATCCCATTTTCCAGCACTTAGCCCATAGCCCTGTATGCTGTGGCGTTTCAAATATTCATCTAACAACTTCTTAAATGTTGTGAGTGTTCCTGCCTCTACCACCCTTTGAGGCAGTGAGTTCCAGATACCCCCCACCCTCTGGGTGAACATTTTTTCCTCAATGTCCTCTAAACCTCCTGCCCCTTACCTTAAATCTATGCCCCCTGGTTATTGACCTGTCCATTAAGGGGAAAGGTTTCTTTCTATCTACCTTATCTATGCTGCTCATAATTTTGTACACCTCAATCAGTCTCCCCTCAGCCTTCTCTGCTCTAAGGAAAACAACCCAGCCCATCTAGTCTCTCTTCATAGCTGCAGCCCAGGCAATATCCTGGTGAATCTCTTCTGCACCCTCTTCAATGCAATCACATCCTTCTTATAGTGCAGCAACCAGAACTGCACTCAGTACTCCAGATGTGGCTTAACTAATGCTTTATACAGCTCCATCATAACCTCTAAGATAATGGCAAAATATTGTGGATGCTGGAAGTCTGAAACAAAAACAGAAAATGCTGGAAAAACTCAGCAGGTCTGACAGCATTTGTGGAGCGAAAAACAGAGTTAACATTTCTAGTCCGTATGACTCTTCCTCAGAGCTAAAGGGAAGTAGAAATGTGGTGAAATATATACTGTTTGAGGGGGGTGGAACAGGTGAAGCTGGATAGAAAGCCAGCAATAGTTGGAGGCAAAGGAGAGACTGCGAAAGATGTCATAAACAAAAGGTCAAAGAGTTGTTAATCGTGGTGGTACTGGTTAAAGGAGGTGCTAATGGTGACATTAAGAGTGGAAAACATAATGTAATAATGGCAGGACCAAGGTAAGCTTTCTGGAAAGTGACAGATGGCCCTAGTGGGGGTGGGGTGGGGGGAGGGGATGATGGTGGGGTCTGGAAGGCTGTAAAGTGCCTAATCGGAAGATGGGGAGAACCACCCACTCCCCCGACCCCAGCCCCACTGGGGCCATCTGTCACATTCCAGAGCCCTTACCCTGGTCCTGTCATTATCACATTCTGCTTTCCACTCAATGTCATCATTAGCACCTCCTTTAGCCACTATTAACCCTTTGACCTTTTGTTTATGACATCTTTCACAATCTCTCCTTTGCCTCCACCAATCGCTGGCCTTCTATCCAGCTTCATTTGTTCCACCCCTGCCCCCCCTTAAACAGTATATATTTCACCACATTTCTACTTCCCTTTAGCTCTGAAGAAGAGTCATACGGACTGGAAACGTTAACTCTGTCTTTCTCTCCACAGATGCTGTCAGACCTGCTGAGTTTTTCTAGCATTTTTTGTTTTTATTCTATCATAAACTCCCTGGTATTGTATTTAATGCCTCGACTAATAAAGGCAAATATCCTATATGCTTTCCTAACCACCTGTGCTGCTGCCTTCAAGGATCTGTGGGCATGCACACTAAGGTCCATCTGATCCTCCATACTTCCTGGGGCCCTACCATTCATGGTGTACTCCTTTGCCTTGTTAGTCCTCCCAAAATGCATCACCTCACACTTTTCAGGATTAAATTCCATTTGCCACTGTTCTGCCCATCTGACCAGTCCATCTAATCGTCCTGTAGTCTAAGGCTTTCCTCCTCGCTATTTACCACAACACCAATTTTCGTGGCATCTACAAACTTACTGATTATACCTCCAAATTCATGTCTAGATCATTAATGTACACTACAAACAGCAAGGGACCCAGCACCAAACCCTGCAGAACGCCACTGGACACAGGCTTCCAGTCACAAAAACAACCTTCAAGCATCACCCTCTGCCTCTTGCCACTAAGCTAATTTTGGATCCAATTTGCCAAATTGCTCTGGATCCCATGGGCTTTTACCTTCTTGACTAGTCTCCCTTGTGAGACCTTGTCAAAAGCCTTACTGAAGCCCGTGTAGACTACCTCAACTACACTACCCTCATCTACACACCTAGTCACCTCCTCACAAAATTCAATCAAATTTGTTAGACACAGGGGAGAATTTTTAGCTTGGCGGGTGGGCATATGCCCGACCCAACCGAATGTAAAATGACGCATAATATTTCAGTTGGCAGGTGCGTGCTGGAGTCGGCAGCACGCTCGCCGACAATTGAAAGGCCTATTAAGGCCATTAAAAAGTTAATTGAGATAAATTTTTCACTGCCCATCCAAACCTTACAGTTGGTGGGCAGGTGAAAAGACCAAGCAGCCTTTGTATTTTTTAGGAAATTTCATCCACTGGCAGGATGTAGTTTCCAACAGCAAATAAAAATAAAATCAGAATTTTTAAATTTACTTAACAACATGACCCTGCTCATGTCCCTGCTCAGAGTCACATGAAGGGACATGTTATATAACATTCTTAAAGCTTTATTTTTTATTTTGAAAAATGTTAATCTCCCTGAGGCAGCTCTGTGCCTCAGGGAGATTTTCAAGTGTGCATCCGCGTGAATGGGCGAAGTTCGCGCTCGTCCTCAAAAATTTCAATCAAATTTGTTTGTGAAAGCCCTGATAGACAGCAGCCTTCATTGCAGACCCAAATGCCTGAAAGTTGGGTTCACAGGGACCCACCCATTGTCCCCCACAGATATCAGGACTACAACATATGCTTCTACTGAGAATGAGGCACTTACTGGTCTGGGCACTTTTGAGGTGGAGCATCGTTAGGGATTACAAAGGCTTCATCGTGCCCATCAACAGCATTATCATAGATGAGGAAGGAGATATTCCTCTTCCTTTTCATATTCCCCCTCTTCATCATCCTTTTACCCTCTGATGCTATGATACATATGCAGGAAAAGAGAGAATAAATTAATATCGGCTGAGTACAACACACTTGAGATTAAGGTGATATTAAAGGATGAGGAAGTTTATGACTGCTTCTATCTTCACAGGTATGCAAGTGATGGTCTATGACTGGAGCCTCTGACTGACCGCCAGTGCTGTCCCTCCGATCTCACCATCACTCGTGGCTGGAGTAGAGTGCCTCTCCAGTAGCCCTATAGCCTGCTCCTTGCAGGGGGTCATCCCTACAGTAGGTCCTCCTCCATTCTCCTGCATGCTTTTCATGCAAACTGTGCACAAGCTTCTCTGGTTGAGATTGAGTGAATAAAGCCAGAATTGGAGAGCTGTCACCCAGGTAGCATCAGAGAGCTGATGGAATAAATCTGCTGGTTAACATCCTGTTAAAAATAGAGGGAGAAGTTTTGAGGTTCTGCATGCAAGCAATTCCTATTTGGGGAGTTTGTATGATCACACTGAATGTGAAGATAATGATTGATCTTAGGGGGAAAGCTGTGGGTACTCAAGGTGCCCAAGAAAAAGGAGCGGGGAGAGAAAGAAAGAAAGATTTGCATTTATATATTGGGTGGAATTGCCCAGATTTGCACAAAGTGTGGTGGCAGATGGGAAAAACAACGATTTACCCGCCGGCCACAATGGCAGCTTTTCACACTGTATCGTTCCACTCCAGGCGCATCCCACCTCGTTAATAATTTATTCCCGGGAAACATGCCGGGTCGCTGGCGGGGCAGCCCCTGATTCACCTGCCCTGCCGTCACCTCAGGCCTTCAGTAAACCAGGTGCCATATTTAAAGGCTGCCCCTGCACAGAGCGAGAACTCTTCAAGGGATAGGAAGCTACTGGGAACTGATGGTTGCCAAAGTGTTGAAACATGCTGCCCCCAGATTTAGTGACACCTCCCTCGAGTGCCTACTGGATGCATTGGAGGCCTGCCGCAATGTCCTCTACCCTTTCGTAGTGCCTTTCGGAGCCTCATGCAAGCATTCTCCCCCATTTGTGTGGCCTTCCTCCATCACACTCATCTCACTGCCCTGAGCATTTTTGATGCTGCCTGCTGGGGTTCTTTTTCAGTTGCCATTTGAGCCGACCTGCATCTCCACCCACCTCCTGATCACACCCCCTTGCAGCATCTGTGCCTACCCAACAGAAGCTCCACTCACTTTCGATTTCAGAAGCATTGTTGCTGTAAGGGTTGATTTCAGCTACTCTGTCCTATCCTCTCCCCCAGGCACCCATGTCCTTTCCCCCATTACTGTTGACCCCCTAAGCATCACCTTCCACCTCCCCACCATCACCTACCAACCTGAACCCTTTTCTTTCCAGGATGTCCAGAGGAATGTAAACATTCCCTAGCTTCCCAAGAATCCCACCCCCATCCACATTGACCTCCCCAACCTCCTCCTTCCCATCCCCAGGGTCTGTGTCTGCCTCCAAGTCCCCATCAACCACTCTTGACGTCCTTTCTACTGCTACCATCGCGCCCTCACCCTCCCACCCTACTGGCTCACTGTGCCCTCTCTCATTCTCACCATTCCTTCCCACCATGTCCACCCTCAGTTCGCTCCCCAGGAGGTAGTCATTGACTCCACAGATCCCTCCCTTGCGCCTTCACCTGGACAGCTGCCACGTTACTCCCTCCTCCACCCTTACTCCCTCCTTCCCCTGCAATTCTTCTGCCCTCCGGACTCCTTCCTCCCAATGGACTCCTTCCCCCCTCTGAACTCCTTCCCCCCTCCAAATTCCTTCTTCCCCGTAGACTTCTTTCCCACTCCATACTCCTTCCCCCTTCCAAACTCCTTCCCTTACCCCTTAAACATACCTCCCTTGTTGTCACATTATGCCCCATCACACACTCCTCCCTCGTACTCCCTCCCCCCTCCCATCACCCCACCCGACACCTTTGTTCCCCTCCTCCCAACCTCCCCATTTCCCCCGCCCCGGTACACTTTCCTCTACCAGTCAAACCTAGACCTTCCTCTCCCCGCCTCTTGCCGATCATCCCATGGCCATGACCCTGATGTTTCGAAGCAGACTCCAGTTACCAACGAGACCTCTCACCTTTGCGGCGGAGCCATGTCCATGAGAATCAACCCAGCACATGAGGCATGTGTTCCTCCAGGGCCGAGTAGCTGTAGGGCTCCAGCATCTTCTGCTCCTTTCTGTGATGTGAGCAAGGCCCTAACGGCAAGTCCCGACGTCTGCACGTGTCGCTTGTCTAGATATGTTTTCCTGCCAACATGGGCAGCAAATTTGACATGGGGGGATGATCCTGGTGAGCAGGGCTTATAATTGATGCAGATGTATTAAAATAACATTCCCTGCAGCTGGAAGTGCGGCCCGGCATTGAAGGGTGGAGCGGACGATCGCAAACTGGTTTCATGATGGCGTGAAACCAATTTTTGGCCTTCTCGCCATATGGCCCATTCACACCTGCCATTAAGCCCAACGCCAATGGGAACACAAATTTCCAGCCAGTGTTTTTCGTGACCACAGGACATCTCAAAGCATTTTACAGCCAATGAAGTGCTTTTTAAAGTGTGGTCACTTGTAATGTAGGAAACCCAGCAACTAATTTACACACAGCAAGCTCTCACAAACAGCAATGTGATAATGATCGGATAATCTGTTTTTGTGGCGTTGATTAAGGCCAGGACACCGGGGATAACTGCCCTGCTCTTCTTCAAAATATTACACGGGATATTTTACATCTACCCAAGCGAGCAGATGTCTCATCTGAAGAACGGCACCTCCAACAGTGCAATAGTCCCACAGTACTGCGCTGCAATGTCAGCCTTGATAGGTGAAGTATTTGTACACTTGTCAGGTAATTGAACATTTTTCCAGTTATTTCTGTGCAGCTTGTGGATTAAAAAGGTGACACTCAGAGCTATTGTCACTTCCCTTCATTGAACAGGAAGATTTTTTTTACACTATTCTTCCCAAAGGCACCCAGCTGTGTATTGCTCAGTTTTGCTGCATTTTCACTAGGAGTGTCTCTAGATTGGCACATTAAAATTTTGGACTCTTCTTTTCTGCCTTCTTTCAATGTCCTGCTGCTCAGAGTAGGCAAAGTGCCAATTTTTCATTAAACTTAGCTGCTCATTCCAGTTACCTGAATCGGGACAAGGTTGTAGCTAATGAAGGGCATGAAATAGACTTACACGAAGATTGATCAATTCCTGCTGATAAAACAATTATAGCCTAAGTTCCTTCCTGACTTTGCTTAATCCACATGTAAAGACTTGGGTGCTGAAAATCTGTGGCTGTTGTAGCATCGTTACGTTAATTTCACAGGGGGATCTGTTGGAAGGATCAGAAACTAAGCAGGGATTTAGATGGACAGGTGAATATCTTCAAGTGGAGGAGCAGGTAGAAACACTGACCTGCTGAAGACGACCACACTGCTCATCCTAAAATATGGTTATCTTTGTAAGGATAGCGGGGTTGAGGCAGAAGCTCCAACCTCTAGCATAAATGTGCCCAGCACTGCAATGGGATTCACTGGATATGAAACCATGTGAATTTCACATACACAGGCAGAAGTGGGAACCTGTAAAGAGGATCCAATTTTAGCATGGCCTCCTTGTCAAGAGCCTTCTGGGAGCAGCATAAAGTTGTTGCCGTGCACCATAACCCCCTCTCCTCACCCCCAAACCCATCCTTCTATAACCTTCTCACTATTGGCACACAAAGAAAGGAACCTCTCCCTGAACCTAAAAATTCCATTAGGTCCTTGGTTTCTCTGATAAAGGTACATCTTATCGTGGATTTTTAAGCCCTATCATTTTATTATACTTTGCCTAACGTTTTCATTGTGCATCTCTGAATGTATGCTACTTATTTTGGAACAGAAATAAGTTATGGCCCAGAAGGACCAGAAAATTTGTTTTGTTTGAGTGAAAAATATTGACAGAACTTTGCTGCTCTTCATCAAAATAGGGCTATGGGATCTTTTTTGTTTACCTGATAGGGTAGATGGGGCCTTGGTTTAACAACTCATCCAAAAGACGGAATGGCACCTCTGACCGTGCAGCACTCCCTCTCTATTGGAGTGTCAGCCTGGATTTTGTTCTCAAACCGCTGGAGTGGAATTGAACCCACCACCTCCTGATATTTGACAGATGTGTTAAAAATTATGAGGGGATGGGACAAAGTAGGTGAAAACCTACAAGCAAGAAAAGCTGATTGGTGCAGAGAGAGTAGGCCGACATACGTGGCAACCCTATGGTTGAGTGTTTAGAATGAACTGCAGCAGGACTGAATCTGTCGGGTACCCACCTGCATTGTCCCTTAAAATAAAATTTATTCTCACATTTCAAACAGAATATTGATGTGTCATATGCCAGTGTTGGATCTGACTTAAGGAGTTATTACAATTTATGTAAAACTGACACAGTAGAAGAGCCACTTTGAGCCACCAGGTGGTGCTCTGTGAAAACAGACCCTGTTGTATTCTTCTTTAAGTTTGTCACTTCCCTTTTTTGCCCAACTTATTTTGTTCTGTTTACTTATTATTTATCAATTATTATTTTGTTATATTGATTTCAGTCTTGTCTATGTTTTATTTAGTGTTTTCTTTATTGATATGAGCGATCACTTGTTTTTTTCTCTTCCCCCTACTCCCTGCCACAAACAGCTGTACCAGTAGCTATTTTTTTTCTTCACCCTTTCATTAGATGTGGGAATCACTGACAAGGCCAGCATCTGTTGCCAGTCACTAAATGCCTTTGAACTGAGTGGTTTGCTAGGCCAATTAAGAATTAGCCACATTGCTTTGGGTCTGGAGTCATATGTAGGCCAGACTAGGTAAGGACAGCAGATTTCCTTCCCTAAAGGAGCATTAGTGAACCAGATGGGTTTTTAACAACAATCAGTGATGACTTCATGGTCACCATTATTGATACTAGCTTCCATTTCCAGATTCAATATTTTAATATAAATTCCACCAGCAGCTGCTTCCACCCGGAAGCACTGAGCACTCCCTGTGCAGGCGTAGGGGGTGGGGTGGGGGGGGGGCGGTGGTTCCCTGAGTCGGGAGTTCCCTGAGTCGGTGCCTTTGACACATGCACACAAAAAACCGCAGAAATCTCCCTGAGGCACAGAGGTGCCTCAGGGAGATAAGTTATAAGTTTTAAAATTTTTAATAAAAAAAAAAAATTCCTGACATGTCCCCTCATGTGAAAGTGTCACATGAGCTGGGACATGTCAAGGAACTTTAATGGAAAATTTTATTTAAATTATAAACCCTTCATGAAACCTCATCCCAAGGATGAGGTTCCATGAAAAATGCAAAGGCCACCTGGGCTCTTCGCTTGCCCATCAACATTAAGGTTGGACGGCAGCTTTCTCAATAGGGTTAATTAGTTCATTGATGGCCTTAACGGGCCTTTGACAGTTCGGCATCCACATAGCCCATTTGGCTGCGCTCCTGCCGAACTGAAAATCTAAATGATGCGCAATGATGTCGGGACACATGCCCGAGGTCACCCCCGTCATTTTATGCTTCAGTGAGTGTGCCCTACCCCCACTCACCGAGCCGAAAATTCTCCCCTATGTTACCATCTCCCCATTATATAAGTGTGAATCCAAACAGAGAGTGGGAGCAAGCTATTTAACTACAGGGTATTACAGCCAAGTCTGATTCTGTTCTCAGGCTGTAATGTAAAGCAATTTCCAGCAGGGGTCGCTAGAAAGTGGCCTGGAATGTTACACCTTCTCATAGCTCAAGCACGCAAGGGCCAGTCAAAAAGCTCCTGATATTGCCCATCATAAAGTTAGCCAACATTGACAGTCCAGGGATCAAACCTAAAATTCTTTGTAATTGAAATTCATTTGCATGTAGCACAACAATTGATGCATTTTGTGTCAAATTCCTGTGTGATTTCTGCTTTAAGTTAGCAATCCATTTAATGTAGTATGCAGAAAATCTTTGGTTGCTTGATTGAATTGATTGGTGCAATTTTAAAATAATGCAATAGCATTATGTTCAACGTAATTTAAAATGAATCTGGTTCTGGAAGCAAGTTAACTTCCAATATGCTATCCAATGACAAAGTTACATAAAATTTATATAATGCAGTATTAAAGCAATATAAGGAACTAATGTCCTGAGAGCTTGGTGCCAACGGGGAATGTCATAGCTCTTCTGGTATGAGAGATTCCTGCCCACCAGCACCTACACAGAAAAATCACCCTCAGAAGTATCACCTGAGTTAGCCAGATAACGTAAAATCTGGAGCAGGATTTTTTGCCCTCAATGAGGGTGGGCACAGAGGTGAACAGATGTGAAAATTCACGCTGCTGGCTGGCATCATCCCATGCCTGGACCATTTTCACAGAGGCAGGATGGGAGTGGGAAGGGCAGCAGGGCTATCCACCCACAATTAGCCTATTAAGGCTCATTAAAGGCCCGTTAAGACCTATTGTCAAAGACTGACCGGAAGTTTTCAATCAGTCTGCGGTCCCCAGCATCCCCTGGCCTCCCTGAGGCATTGGGGACTAAGGCAACTAGCTGGAGGTAGCCTCCCTGTGGCTGACCCGGGGCCTAGCACTCTATGCAGGCTTTGAGGCCCTCAATACCCCACCTGACTTCAGTTGCAGCTGCACATCTCCCTGTGGAGGGGGAATGGTGGCCTCGCTGTTGTCTCTATTTTTTATTTAAATGTTTACAAATTTGGAGAGAGTTTTTCCATGTTGAGGTGCCCTCTCTCTATCTTGCCTGAAAAACCAGCCTGCCGCTTTTTTAGTGTTGCAGGCTTTCCAGCTTTGAGATCCTGTCTGCCAGGATAATTGGACAGTGAGTTCACCCTCTGGCCAATAATCAGCTAATTCAGGAAAAATCACTGACAGGTGACTAGATTGTGGCCCCCATTTGATTCTGAACATCCACATGCAGACGTAAAGGGCAAAATACTGTCCATAGTCTATGGTTGGGAGGGAGGGCTAGGTGAAAATTCTATAAGTACAGCACTGGTTTACTTAGAACCAGGTCAACAGGATAGATATTTTTATACATTTAATGTGTGTATGTGGTTGTCATGTAGAATCCTATCTGGAAAAATGATTTTCCTGTTTTCTGCCTCCTTCCTTCCTGTCATTTAAATGTTATTCAGGAGTCAATCACCAGTTCTGCATCATAATCAGCACAAAATAAGTAGCCTATTGATCCACACCAAATGTAGTTTTCCAGCATTTATAAAAAGACTTTGCACATTCCAGATATGATCTTGACCAGTCCAATAAGTGTGCTGCTATTTTCCTCAGGGAGAAAGTCACCAAGGATTTAGATCAAGGTAGTTCATGCTAATTCAATTTGAATCCCATTACTTTGTGGTTTGCTGTCAAATCAGCCTCAAGAGATGGGCCTTATGGTTGTAGTCCAATGTTTCTAACTTTTTGTTGAACACTACGACCCCAAACTATCTTGCTTGAAGGCCAGTCAAGAACACTGCAGCACAGACAGACGAGACCTGAATCTGGTCCTGTGAGTTTCTATTGAGCTACAAATCATTTCATTAAAGGTAGTTGCAAAAGGTAGTTGCACCTTCTGAAAGTTATTCATGGACATGTTTAGAATTGATAATGAAGTTAATGCAGCCATTGCAAGATATCACACTCCCAGTATGGAGCCTCTACCAAAATTTCAATACTTTGCTCTGTGCATGGCAAACATATGGGACGGAGTTATCCTTAACTTAGTCCCTGCTGAAAAGGTGTGAGTATTAGCAGGTTGGAAATGTGAGCTTTGCCACAGCTCTTTAACTGAGCCATGGCTTTAGCTTTCCACTTCCGGATTCTCTGACCAATCAGAGAGAGTGGGCAGGATCACACACCAGATCCGGCAAAGGAAAGATTTCTAATTAAAGGGACCTGGTCAGGGGTTAGAAAGATTCAACTACATACAGATTTTGAGGCTGCAGAAAACACAAGAATGGAGAGGAGATTGAGATGCTGCTCGCTTATTCTCTCATCCTTACCAAGAGGTCCTGCTGTGGGACCTGAGAACTTGTGGTGAGGAGAGCTCTCCTGAGGATGGGAGGAAGGGGACAACTGCACCAAGCAAGCTTAAGAGGAAGTGAGCAGCAGAAGTGCAGTCTCTCTAACTTGAAGATAGTGCACCAGGAGGATGCAGAACCTCAGGAAGACAGAGAAGGTGAGTGGCCGAGCACTTTCACACGCCAAGCCCCATCTTCTGACTTTCCCAGCATTCTCTTGTACAGCACTCCTCAGGACAACACATCTTGCAGCTCCACTCATTTCTCTCCATGTACCTCACATCTCCAACTAGCAGCCAAAACTCACAGTCACCCTCCTCCTATTGCTCTCTCACACTCATGCTTTACAATAACCCTTCAAAAATATGGTCCTTCCCTCCCTTCTAAATTTGATGCTTCAAACACTCACTGCTCTTCTTGCAGGACAGAGAATCTTGGCAAGAGGCAGAAACTTAGGGCGGGGGTGGGGGTGATTAGTGAGTGGCCTTCCAGTGACAGGCACCTTTTCTGCCACGGGCAATGCATTCCCACCTGCTCCAAAGGGAAGGAAGTTTTATTTCAGGAGGCCGCAAATGTCAGCAGTGATCTGCTGTGAGAGCCCAACCTTCTAAAACACTGGTGCTCAGTCATGCCGGGCAGTTTTCTAGTGGATATTGGGATCCAGAAGCTGGGACTATGTGCAGGTCCCAATCAGTTTGAGTTGTATCCACCTGCACAATATTCCTGGAGGCAGCTAATTGACAGGCCACCTCTGGGAGCTCTGTCCAATTAGGGATGATGGCTGGGAGGACCAATAGGAGCATCTGAAGCTGTGGGCAGCCAATAGCCAGACTAGTAGATGTGAGCACTGCGAATATAGGCAGGAGACTGCAAAGGTGCCTCAAGGTGGAAGTGTCCTTTGTTGACCTCTAAAATTGTTAAAGGTGTGGTCAGGGTTGCCAGGCCATCGTTGTGGAGGCAGTATTTAAAAGAGATGTCAATGGTCTCCTGCTGGCAGGCTCTGCACGCGGCGGAGGGCCACTTTAATGGTGGGAAAATCACATCTCTATCTAAAAATTGCCTTGTTGGAGCTTGTTGCCAAGCTTTATCTCTGCCTATGCTTAGAGGCAGGGATGTGTCAGGGAGCCACTCTTAATTGGCTTCTTCCTTTACTCCTGGTCTCTGCCCTGCCGCCTCCAACCCCTTCTCCACAGGGCCAGGTAAATTCAGCTCATTGAGGTGGCTGATCTTCTGCTGTAGAGCCTGTGTTGAGGATCTGGGCTCCGTTCAGCTGAACCTCAGAGTCCATCCCTTCTGCACTGTGGAGGAGCATGCGACTGAGGAGAAGGCACCTCATGCTGCTGGTGGTGTTCCTCCTGCTGCTGCTGTTGTTGCTTCTTCTCTTGTCCCTCTTCAGAGGCCCAAGGTGTATCTGCATAAACTGCTTCCATGCCGTGGTGAAGGCTGGCAACAAGGAAGTGCTGGACAGGTGAAGTGTCTTCCAAGAAGCTGGCAATCACCTGTTAAGCTTCGATAACACTCTGAGAGAAGAAGTGCTTTGAGTCGCTGCCTCTCGCCTGGCCATGGCTGGAGCTCCTTTTTTTATTTGTATGGTTGCGAAAGCCATGTCAAGGTTAACAATCCGTTCAACGGCTTCATCCGACATAGTGTAGATGGTTGTGATGCCACCAATGGATCACTCAGGGCAGACGTTCAGTGTGTGTGATGGTCTGACAATTAGCTTTGAAGTTATTTCTCATGTTCCACTTGTGATGCAAGTAGCCACACCTTCCCCAGCCCGTCCTCAAGTGGTTGAGAGTTTCCCAGATTTTCCGGGGAAGTTTGAAAACTGGGACTTCCTTACTTGGATCAGTTACCAGGTTACGATTTGTGATGTTTGCAGTCAACCAGGAGGTGTGCCATTGAGAGAGGAGGTGGTCATCAGTTTATAGGGTGTGGACTGTGTTTGAATAGGAGCTACAGAATTTGGGGGAGATGGTAGCATTGTGGTAATGTCATTGGATTAGTAATTCAGAGGCCCAAACTAATCCTCTGGGGGAACTGGTTCAAATCCCACCATGGCAGTTGGTGTAATTGAAAACTAGTCTCAGTAATGGTGACCATGACACTATAATTAAAAACAAAAACAGAATTACCTGGAAAAACGCAGCAGGTCTGGCAGCATCGGCGGAGAAGAAAAGAGTTGACGTTTCGAGTCCTCATGACCCTTCGACAGAACTTGCGTTCAAGTCCAAGAAAGAGTTGAAATATAAGCTGGTTTAAGGTGTGTGTGTGGGGGGCGGAGAGATAGAGAGACAAAGAGGTGGGGGGGGGGGTGTGGTTGTAGGGACAAACAAGCAGTGATAGAAGCAGATCATCAAAAGATGTCAACGACAATAGTACAATAGAACACATAGGTGTTAAAATTAAAGTTGGTGATATTATCTAAACGAATGTGCTAATTAAGAATGGATGGTAGGGCACTCAAGGTATAGCTCTAGTGGGTTTTTTTTTATATAATGGAAATAGGTGGGAAAAGGAAAATCTTTATAACTTATTGGAAAAAAAAGGGAAGGGGGAAACAGAAAGGGGGTGGGGATGGGGGAGGGAGCTTACGACCTAAAGTTGTTGAATTCAATATTCAGTCCGGAAGGCTGTAAAGTCCCTAGTCGGAAGATGAGGTGTTGTTCCTCCCGTTTGCGTTGGGCTTCACTGGAACAATGCAGCAAGCCAAGGACAGACATGTGGGCAAGAGAGCAGGGTGGAGTGTTGAAATGGCAAGCGACAGGGAGGTTTGGGTCATTCTTGCGGACAGACCGCAGGTGTTCTGCAAAGCGGTCGCCCAGTTTACGTTTGGTCTCTCCAATGTAGAGGAGACCACATTGGGAGCAACGAATGCAGTAGACTAAGTTGGGGGAAATGCAAGTGAAATGCTGCTTCACTTGAAAGGAGTGTTTGGGTCCTTGGACGGTGAGGAGAGAGGAAGTGAAGGGGCAGGTGTTGCATCTTTTGCGTGGGCATGGGGTGGTGCCATAGGAGGGGGTTGAGGAGTAGGGGGTGATGGAGGAGTGGACCAGGGTGTCCCGGAGGGAGCGATCCCTACGGAATGCCGATAAGGGGGGTGAAGGGAAGATGTGTTTGGTGGTGGCATCATGCTGGAGTTGGCGGAAATGGCGGAGGATGATCCTTTGAATGCGGAGGCTGGTGGGGTGATAAGTGAGGACAAGGGGGACCCTATCATGTTTCTGGGAGGGAGGAGAAGGCGTGAGGGCGGATGCGCGGGAGATGGGCCAGACACGGTTGAGGGCCCTGTCAACGACCGTGGGTGGAAAACCTCGGTTAAGGAAGAAGGAGGACATGTCAGAGGAACTGTTTTTGAATGTAGCATCATCGGAACAGATGCGACGGAGGCGAAGGAACTGAGAAAATGGGATGGAGTCCTCACAGGAAGCGGGGTGTGAGGAGCTGTAGTCGAGATAGCTGTGGGAGTCGGTGGGTTTGTAATGGATATTGGTGGACAGTCTATCACCAGAGATTGAGACAGAGAGGTCAAGGAAGGGAAGGGAAGTGTCAGAGATGGACCACGTGAAAATGATGGAGGGGTGGAGATTGGAAGCAAAATTAATAAATTTTTCCAAGTCCTGACGAGAGCATGAAGCGGCACCGAAGTAATCATCGATGTACCGGAGAAAGAGTTGTGGAAGGGGGCCGGAGTAGGACTGCAACAAGGAATGTTCCACATACCCCATAAAGAGACAGGCATAGCTGGGGCCCATGCGGGTACCCATAGCCACACCTTTTATTTGGAGGAAGTGAGAGGAGTTGAAGGAGAAATTGTTCAGTGTGAGAACAAGTTCAGCCAGACGGAGGAGAGTAGTGGTGGATGGGGATTGTTCGGGCCTCTGTTCGAGGAAGAAGCTAAGGGCCCTCAGACCATCCTGGTGGGGGATGGAGGTGTAGAGGGATTGGACGTCCATGGTGAAGAGGAAGCGGTTGGGGCCAGGGAACTGGAAATTGTTGATGTGACGTAAGGTGTCAGAGGAATCACGGATGTAGGTGGGAAGGGACTGGACAAGGGGAGAGAGAAGGGAGTCAAGATAACGAGAAATGAGTTCTGTGGGGCAGGAACAAGCTGAGACGATCGGTCTACCGGGGCAGTTCTGTTTGTGGATTTTGGGTAGGAGATAGAAGCGGGCCGTCCGAGGTTGGGAGACTATCAGGTTGGAAGCTGTGGGAGGGAGATCCCCAGAGGAGATGAGGTCAGTGACAGTCCTGAAAACAATGGCTTGATGTTCAGTGGTGGGGTCATGGTCCAGGGAGAGGTAGGAGGAAGTGTCTGCGAGTTGACGCTCAGCCTCCGCGAGGTAGAGGTCAGTGCGCCAGACAACAACAGCACCACCCTTGTCAGCGGGTTTGATGACAATGTCAGGGTTGGACCTGAGAGAATGGAGTGCAGTAAGTTCAGAGAGAGACAGGTTAGAATGGGTGAGAGGAGCAGAGAAATTGAGACGACTAATGTCGCGCCGACAGTTCTCAATGAAAAGATCAAGAGAAGGTAAGAATCCAGAGGGAGGGGTCCAGGTGGAGGGAGAATATTGGAGATGGGTAAAAGGATCCGTTGAACTGGGAGAGGACTCCTGCCCAAAGAAGTGAGCCCGGAGACGAAGACGGCGGAAGAAGAGTTCAGCATCATGCCGAGCCCGAAATTCATTGAGGTGAGGGCGTAAGGGTATGAAACTAAGTCCTTTGCTGAGCACTGAACGTTCAGCATCGGAGAGGAGAAGGTCAGGGGGTATAGTGAATACACGGCTGGGGTTGGGATTGGAAGAAAGGGTGGGGACGGAGGAACAGGCAGGGGTGGAGGGTCCTAGATGGGTGTTGGTGTCAATGAGTTGTTGCAGCTTGCGTTCCTTAGCACTTGAGAGAAAGAGAAAAAGTTTCTTGTTGAGGCGTCGGATGAGCCGAAGGATAAAATGAAACTGGGGGCACGCGCAGCTTTGAAAAAGGGTACGGCGGTGCTGCTGGAGGGAGAGGTCGAGTGTGTTCATATGGCGGTGCATGGCACTGAGTGTGGATTTCAGAATGTGATGGGAACAGCAGTCCGAGAAACGTTTTATGTCCCGGAGATACCTGTAATCCTGGGTGGGTTCGAAACATGAGGAGTGGAATTTCAGTTGAAATCCACGTGGGGTAAGTCGGAGACGGAGACAGTCACTGAGAAAGGAGATATGGCTGTGAAAGCGGGTTTTAGTAAACACCTTGTCAAACACTAGGAGGGAAATGGAAAGCAAGGAAGGTGAGCAAGACAACAGAGAGATACGGAAATCTTGTCGCAGAGAGGAACAGAACTTCTTCAAGGAGGTAGGCATTTCTTGAAGAGCAGTGGCAGTCAATTAAACACAGAGATAAAAACAAAAAAACTGCGGATGCTGGAAATCCAAAACAAAAACAGAATTACCTGGAAAAACTCAGCAGGTCTGGCAGCATCGGCGGAGAAGAAAAGAGTTGACGTTTCGAGTCCTCATGACCCTTCGACAGAACTTGCGTTCAAGTCTATAATTGATTGTCATAAAACCCATTTGGCTTGCTAATATCATTTAGGGAAGGAAACCTCCCATCCTTATCTGGTCTAGCCTACATGTGACTCCAATGTGGTTGTCTTTTCAAAGGTAATTAGGGATGGGCAACAAATGCTGGCCTTGCCAATGATGCCCACATCCCGTGATAAAATAAACAAGTGCATTGGTTTTTGTTTGAAGCTCTTGTATCCATGGAAGTGCTTCTTTAGCTGTTAGCTGGTGGTGTTCTTTAAGCAAGATGTTATGCTGTTATGGCCTGAGCTGCTGAAATACCAGAGAGAAACTTGAAACAGCTGCCAAAACAGTTTTTGCAGTTTGTATAATATGAGGAGCAGTTCTGAACTCAGGAAATGATGTACCTGATTACTTGTGATGATTTTATAGTAAAGTAAACATTTATTAAAAAAAAAACAAATAAAGCACAAATATACTTAAACACACAAATGTCTTCACACAGTAAACAACACTTTAAAACAGTTCCACAAATCTTAACTACCTTCAGAGCTAACCTTCCCCTTTTCTGTTCAGCAACTATCCTCATAGATTTCAGAATCTATAGAAGTCCAGTAATTTCTACCACACCATGCCTTTCCCTTGGGGTGTCCTCTGAGGCTGACAGCAACTGCTTTTTTCAGTCTGGCCTTGCTCACAATGTCTTCTTGGAGTTTCTGCCCAGCTACCCTGCTCTCTTCTAGGAGATCTAAGCAACTACCCCCACCTGGGCATCAGTATTTCCTTAAATACATTCCTTCCTTTTGATCTCCCTACTGTCTCAACCAGTGTCTTTAGAAATGCTTTCTTCCCAAACTTGATCAGACTATTAAAGACAAAAAACTGCGGATGCTAGAAATCCAAAACAAAAACAGAATTACTTGGAAAAACTCAGCAGGTCTGGCAGCATCGGCGGAGAAGAAAAGAGTTGATGTTTCGAGTCCTCATGACCCTTCGACAGAACTAGGAAGGGGTGAAATATAAGCTGGTTTAAGGTGTGTGTGTGTGTGTGGGGCGGGGGGTGGGGGGAGGGGGAGAAGTGGAGGGGGGTGTGGTTGTAGGGACAAGCAAGCAGTGATAGAAGCAGATCATCAAACGATGTCACAGACAACAGAACAAAAGAACACATAGGTGTTGAAGTTGGTGATATATATCTAAACGAATGTGCTAATTAAGAAGATCATCCTCTGCCATTTCCGCCAACTCCAGCATGATGCCACCACCAAACACATCTTCCCTTCACCCCCCCCGTCGGCATTCCGTAGGGATCGTTCCCTTTGGGACACTCTGGTCCACTCCTCCATCACCCCCTGCTCCTCAACCCCCACCTATGGCACCACCCCATGCCCACGCAAAAGATGTAACACCTGCCCCTTCACTTCCTCTCTCCTCACCGTCCAAGGGCCCAAACACTCCTTTCAAGTGAAGCAACATTTCACTTGCATTTCCCCCAACTTAGTCTACTGCATTCGTTGCTCCCAATGCGGTCTCCTCTACATTGGAGAGACCAAACGTAAACTGGGCGACCGCTTTGCAGAACACCTGCGGTCTGTCCGCAAGAATGACCCAAACCTCCCTATCGCTTGCCATTTCAACACTCCACCCTGCTCTCTTGCCCACATGTCTGTCCTTGGCTTGCTGCATTGTTCCAGTGAAGCCCAACGCAAACTGGAGGAACAACACCTCATCTTCTGACTAGGCACTTTACAGCCTTCCGGACTGAATATTGAATTCAACAACTTTAGGTCCTGAATTCCTTCCTCCATCCCCACCCCCTTTCTGTTTCTTCCCCCTTCCTTTTGTTTTTTCCAATAAATTATATAGCTTTTTCTTTTCCCATCTATTTCCATTATTTTTAAATATTTTTAAATCTTTTATGCTCCCCCCACCCCTACTAGAGCTGTACCTTAATTCCCCAACTATCCATTCTTAATTAGCACATTCGTTTAGATATATATCACAAACTTCAACACCTATGTGTTCTTTTGTTCTGTTGTCTGTGACATATTTTGATGATCTGCTTCTATCACTGCTTGCTTGTCCCTACAACCACACCCCCCCTCCACTTCTACCCCCCCCCCCACACACTCACACACACACACACACACACACACACACACACACCTTAAATCAGCTTATATTTCATCCCTTCCTTGGATTCACCTAGTTCTGTTGAAGGGTCATGAGGACTCGAAACATCAACTCTTTTCTTCTCCGCCGATGCTGCCAGACCTGTTGATTAGACTATTCTTTACTTTAGTTCTTAGACTTGTAAAAACAAACTTACCCTACTTACTTACACCTTTTACAACCTGCATATATCCATCCCTCTTTGAATTACAACTCAATTCAAAAACTCTCCTGTTATTGCTTTATGTAAAACTCTGATTGAAGTTCCTCTTGGTTCCTTTACATATCAAAACAACTTCTTACTGTTGATTTTAGACTCTTGTCATCACTATAGCTCTTAATCCAATTATAGCCTGACTTCCAGTACATAAGAAAATATGGCAGGGTTATTAACAGAAGAAAAATATTACAATTTCTTGTTTCTTTGACACTGCAGACACCCGATGCTTCAATGTGTGCTAGTACAGGAAGCCATCTGAGCTGTGTTAGCATCAATGTTGTAGAAGTAGTCCTCATGACTTCCTGGTAGTGGATATCTACCACATTTGTGTGGCAGCTCCTGAGCAGGTTGAGCAATGCTCTGCTGTTGACTGGACTAGGGCATGTGAAGCTTTTCATAGTCTGTTGGCTCTGCTGCCCCAAGGTGGTAAGCACCAGTTTCTGTATGAGATTTACTCTCATCTTGACCTTGGCTCTGGTGTTCCAGAAGTGTTGCTGGCAAGTCAATATACGGTCAAGTATGATGCCAAAGGTATTTTGGCATTAAGTGGTGGGTGAATAGTGGGCCACAGAACTGGAAAGGAAGTTCTGCCCTGGCTTTTGAATTTTTCAGGTGGAAAGATGAATTGACAGTCTTGGCAGCAATTGGTCAAAGTCTCAATTTTCTGAAGTAGACTTCCAGAGCACATAGATCTTCAGTGAATGTTGTCTCAATATCCTGAAGTTCTTCAGCCTGGAAGTCTAGGGCCAAGTCATCAGCATATGTGAAGAGCCATAACTTTGTGATAGGGAGGTCACCGGTATATATGTTGGAGAGAGCTGATTTGAGGACTGATCCCTGTGGGAGCCCATTGTTAGTTATGTGTGGGCAGCTAATTTGACCTCCAAGGCGCACACGGAACTGTTGGTTGCTGAACATGGAGTTGATTAGTTTTAGGGTTTTCACACAGCAAATGATTCTGGAGAGTGTCAAAAGCATGCCTGTGCATTATACTGCCTCATAGGCACAGGAGAAATCAACAAAGGTGATCTTGACTTCAGGCCTTTCTGGAAACCTGCCTCAATATGTGAGATCAGTTTCAAGATCTTTTTGGAGCAGTTGCAACTTGGGTGGGAACCTGCCTGTTGTGAGTGAGCACCACTGCCTCTAGGGTCAGACACAGTCTGATTAGCAGGAGTGGGTATTGAGAGCAGGGCGATAGGGCAGTAGCCGTGTGGGTCATCTGTTCCAGGTTTGGCAATGGCTGCTACCTTGGATTGATACCAGTTATTTGCAATGGTGTCTGTGCTGTGGATGTTGGTAAACAGCTTTGCTAGCCACTTCCTTCTCTATGGTACGATGTTCTTCAGAAATTCTGGATAAATCCCATCGACTCCTGCTGCTTTGCTTGACTTGGTTGCCATCAGGGCACTGTCCACTTCCTTTTGATTGTAAGGACATGAGAAGACTGTCTGCTCTGAGAGTCTGGATCAGGACTGTTTTTACCGTTCACTTTCCTTCCCTGCTGACTGGTGTACTTGAGTTTATTAGGAGCTGTGAAGTGACGGCATCAGAAAAAAATTTCACTGTAACAGGAAACAGGTGCCCCCGGCTGTTAAAGGCATAATTGAAGGTTAAAACAGTACTTAGTGATTTATTTGAATATTATAATTACTTACTCAGCAGCTGTATGGGGGTGGGGGGGGGCAGGGTGGGGGGGTTCCTCACTTGCCTGCAAACCAGCCCAGGTGAAACCCGGGCGTGGGTGGGATGATGTTGGGATCCTGACCTGACTTCGCTTTAAGGAGATTTCAAAATCCCAAACCTCTCTCCTCTTGCCTGTGAAAATTCCCCCATGAGTTCCGAAACTCATGAATTTGTTGCCTCTGCCTGTACAATTGCTGCAGCAATTATACTGACAGCAATTTCCAGGTCATCATGCCATCTCGATATCGGCAGTGCTTTTTGGAAAATTTCAGATGATTTTTAAAGCTTCCGTAAAACAATAAATTAAACACTGGCTTTGCACAGTGTTTATTACCCCTAGGGAGCCAGAAGTAAATTCAACCCAGGCATGGGTGACAGAACAGATCTCTCTGTATAAGATATATGTGAAAATAAATGATGACAAGCTCGCCCGAATCCCCAGTGGACATGGGTCGGAAGAATAAAACTTATGCTAAATTGAAATTCTTAGCTGAAGGCCTTCACTAAAAGTGTGAAATGTAAAATGTCACAGCAGGCGGAAGAATGATTGAAGCTGCACACACATGCAGAATGACCTGGAAGCAGTTAAGCTCTAATCAGCAACCCCTCACTTTTCAAACTAATTGAGAGACCATGTACTATGCTTGCAACTATTGAAATTCTGAAATGCAATTCCGTTCATAACTGAACATTCGAGCTAGGTTGATTTTCCTACTTTCGAATACTAGAAATAAATAGAGAACGGTGTTTTGTAGTCTGAACTCTGAACAGCTGTGTCTGTAGGGCAGCATTTTGTAGGAGTTGCCATCCTTTGTACTGCAGTGAAAATGATACTTCTACCAAGATTGTTTACAACAATAACTTGCATTTATATCATGCCTCTAACCTAACATGCAAGAAGTTTCACAAATAAATAATAAGAAATAGATGGTTGCTGAGCCAAACAGGGGCGCCCAAAAGCTTGGTCAGAGGTGGGTTTTAAAAAAGGACAGAGAAAGGTGGAGAGGTCAGTGGACTTTTGGCAATGAATTGCAGGATGTGAGATGTAAGCAGCTGAAGGCACTGAAGGGAGGGAGGATTTCACAAAGTTCAATTTACTTTTGACGATAGTCTCCACTAGAATATGGCACATGCAAGAAAAATCTATTGCACATGTATTCCAATAGTCTTTGTAAGACATGGATTTGTGTCATAGTTCAATAAACTTACAAACTTCAAATTCCTGATCTTGACAGGATCATGATGTAGAAACAACAAGCAGAATCAAGTTTCTCCATATGAAGGGAAGAAAAATTAGTGATTAGAGCCATGCTTATATTTCCTAGAATGTTCCTTCCTCAAAAGGAGGCTAATCTAAGGAAGGAATATATGCAAAGACAACACTGGGAATGGGCAGCAAAGATCAGAAGAATTGAATCTTTATTCATTAGTTCTCCTCTGACTTCTGAAACTTATGAAGTCAGTAACAGGAAAATAAAAGGAAATTGGTCTTACAGAATTGTTATGGTGCTGAAGGAGGCCCTTTGGCCCATCGTGTCTGCATTGACTCTCCAAATGAGCAGCCAACCCAATGCCATTCCCCCACCTTCTCCCATAATCCCTCACATTCTTCCTTTTCATATAACAGTCTAATTCCCCTATGAATGCTTTGATTGAACCTGCCTCCACCACACTCTCAGGCAGTGCATTCCAGACATTAACTGTCTTTCACTAATTAGTTTAAATCTGTGCCCTCTCGTTCTGGATTCTTTCATGAATGGGAACAGTTTCTCCCTATCTACTCTATCAAATCTCCTCTCAGCCTTCTTTTCTCCAGGGAAAACTGCCCTAACTTCTCCAATCTATCTTTATAACAAAGTTCCTCAGCCCTGGAACCATTCTTGTGAATCTTTTCTGCACTCTCTCCAAAGCCTTTATATCCTTCCTAAAGTTGCGGGGCCCAGAACTGGACACAATACTCTAGCTGAGGCAGAACTGGTAACTTATGCAGGTTTTTTAAAGGGATTGCTTGCTTGAACTTTTTTATATTTCAACTGTAAGAAAATATTGTTGATTTATTTAAAATAACACTCATTTTGTTATGTGCTATGGGTGTACAACATACAACTATCCACAACTAATATTTTAACGTTACATGCCATGTTCAATAGTATCTGAAATGCTTTTGAATGACTTTCAGGAATTTTATTTTAATCCCTTGCTTGTCTTCAACAAGCAAAAGGCATCAGCCTAGACATTCCTTTAGACTGTTTTCAGTGCAGTCCGGACATCCAGACTCAGGAAAAGATTGGTTTTCACAAAGATGGAGGCCTGAGGAGCACAGAAAAGTGGCCTTCAGGCCTCATCGAAATATTCAAAGGCAGCTGCAAGCACCCATTGCACCACAACAGTCAGCTCGCCTGACAGAAACTTTAAACTTTAGACCTCCTGGTTGTTGGCAGCCCCTGTCAGGTAAATCCCAGGTCTAGGGAGTGGTCAGCATCCAGCAGAGAGCTAATCATGGGTGGCAGTGAGCTTTGGAAGTACTCCCGCACCTCCAGGGCCCATGGAATTAAAATTAAACGCTCACATATCTTTTCAGTGGCGCCGCAGCCACGTCCCCAAAAGTATGAGCAGAGCAGGTTTAGGGCTCAACCCTGCAAGGGCAGCTCAATTTCTCATAGATCTTTACACAGCATTCGGCCCATGTTAGCAAATGGAAGGTACCCAGCTTGATAAAATGCAAGTTAAAGAGCTATGACCAAAGCCATTACTTTCAAGGGGACTGAAAAAATTTAATTCCCCTGTACTCCAGGATTTTTATTTGAGCTTTATGATCATATTCTGAATTTCAGTTTGTTTTTCTTGGTAAATTGAAACCAATAGCCTCATGTAAGATATTCAAAAACAAACCCCCATTGCTGTGAGAAGGTGCAGGCTGTGGAATTGCCACTGTACACCCTCCCCTCAATCTCCACCAGAAAATGGCAGAGCAGAAGAAAGGAGGATGGTCATCAGTGAAGTAGAGCACCACCCACTCTGAAAGCAGAGGCCCAAGCTGCAAGGAAGGAGATAACGACATTGGCCAATACAATCTTTCCGTCTTCTGGACAGTGTAGTGCGAAAGAGTTTCAATGACCTTTCAACCCTGGAGGGAACAGCGAGGGCCCTAATGACTGCACAAGTTGATAACATGTTCAAAGGCAGATCAAGGATCACTCTGTGATTCAATGATACCTCTCCAGAGGTGCTCCACCAGGCTGTAAGGGCATAGAGGAGAGTCCTGTTCCCTCAGGACGGCAGGAGGAAATCAGAAATGATACAGGATGGAGAGAGAAGAGGAGGTCAGCAACCGTCTTTGTGCTTTGTACCTGGCTGAAGTGCCAAAAGAGGATCAATGACCTGATGCATTTGGCAGAGTACCGTACATAACATTAAGCTTGCAGCCTTAAATGTGACTGAAAGTGAATATGAGATTTTAGAAGGGTGCCTATCCATTTAGTGGAGATGCCTAGGCATCAGCATTGGTTGGCAGATGCATGTTAGTCTCTTTTGATGGATCCAGTAAGGTAAAGGTGATGCCTGCACAGCCAGTGCTGATCGGTGTATGCAGGAGGCATGCTGTGTCACCATAATGGACAATTAGGCTACTATCAATATAAGCATTGTGCATGCCTTTAATGGGTAACAATGGGAATTTATGTACTTGCAGGAGAAAAGAGTTCACTGTGCAAGGAAAATATCATGAATCGAATGCATTCTCAGTATTAATGGGGAAGATTGTAAGTACTGACCTTGTTACATACAGTGAAAGTAGCAATGATGGAGGCATCCACAAACATTTAAAATGTTAATGCAGCACAGAAATCGTCAGTTTCCCAAACAGAAAAAAGCTGAGCAATATATGCTAATTCAAATTCATTTTAAATAACTGACTTCAGCTTTTTGGCTAAGGGCATCCCAAATGATGAATCATCCCCGGCATCAAATTTGCCATTTTGACTATTTGTTAGCATAAGTCAGGCTTTTTAAACCTGATGAGTGACCAAATTGGACCCAAAACAGATGGGGTAAGATCATAGTCCCCTTTTCCTGCCTTGCTTAACATGGTAAAAATCCCAAGTCTAAGTTAAACCTAGGTACATCCAGACCAAAAAATAAACTTGTTTAAAAACTGGAATGTGTAAAACAGCAATCGTAGTAAACTATTAATAACCTGGGTTGACTGGGTAAAGTAGAAGCAAGAATTGGACATGTATTGATCTTGATTTTGAAGTATTCCAGATTTAAAATCACAGCTGGGGTCATTGATCAGAATCTGAATTCCAAATCCCCTTCCCAATTCCTGCAAGGACCAGATGAGCAATTGTATGGGTTTAGACAGCCCCGATTTTCCTTTGTAATTATTTCCACTTCGCTAAATAGAGGCTGATTCTGCTCCTAGTCGGATACTGAGGCACGGGATCATTGCTGCCATTACTCCCATTGCTGATGGTCCCTACATTTAGTTCCCAATTTCCCAGACCAAGTTCTCATGCACCATGTTTGTGGCAGGAACCTTCCTCCTTCCCTCAGCGTTAATCTGCACTGAGTTTGTCTCCCTGGGAAAAAACTATATGAAACAAAATAAAAACTGAGATAATTTTAGAGAAAACATATGCTTCTAGCCATAAGCATTGCTTGCCAGGAGTGTACAGCAGAATGCCAGCACACAGTTCCTAGTTCTGATTTTCAGTCAACTTTGTTCACCTAGCCGCAATGGCATGAAACTCCTGTGGGATCTGCAGGGTTTAAATTTCTTGTTCTGAACAAAGGTACTTAGCCTGAAATGTTGGGTCAGATTGTCATGTAGTCTTCCTGACTCTGCAGACCTTTAAAAATGGTGGGCAGGATCCAGATGTGGAACCCCACCCCCATTTCCGAGGGATCCAATTTTCGCTGGCTGTTGCAAAGGCCTTAACCTGCAGTGTAGTCACAAATTTGTGGAGTAGATATAAGCACACTTGAAGAGCAGATAACACCTGTATAACTGCCATGGTCTGAATTTTTTAAAATCCCCTGGCATTTAAACTTTAAAAAGTGGTTGCTGCTATCTGTGTGCATTAAAGAAAACCTTCTGCTGGACTGCTTTGATTGATGGGACATCAGCAGCAGGTTGGAAAAAACAGTAGCATCTGTTTGTGAAATTTCAATAGAATTCGTTGCTGATATTTCCCCAAGGGCTGTTATTAGGTCATTATGAATGCTTGGCTGAGTTTCAAGAGCTACAATTATCCTAGTAGGGTGTTCTGAGTCTAAGTTTGATTGACAATTTACAGAGGCTTGTAAAAGATTAGCTGTCTTTGATGTGGGGTCTGAATTGAAGTTTGTTTTTACAAGAGATTAATCCTCTGAGGCGATTTGAAAGCTTTGAATGGATTTTATGAATGAACTATCAAGTTATTGGAGGTCAATCATCTCAGTTCCAGGACATCACTGCAGGAGTTCCTCAGGATACTGTCCTACAATCTTCAGTGCTTCACCAATGACCTTCGTTCCATCATAAGGTCAAAAGTGGGGATGTTCTGTGCCATTCGTGACTCCTCAGATACTGAAGCAATCCATGTCCAAATGCAGCAAGACCTGGACAATATCCAGGCTTGGGCTGACAAGTGGCAATTAATATTCAGCAACACAAGTGCCAGGCAATGACCATCTCCAACAAGAGAGAATCTAACCATCACCCCTTGACATTCAATAGCATTACCATCACTGAATTCCCCACTATCAACATCCTGGGGGTTACCATTGACCAAAAACTGAACTGGACTAACCATATAAATACAGTGGCTACAGCAGGTCAGACTCTAGGAATCCTATGATGAGTAACTCACCTCCTGACTCCCCAACGCCAGTCCACCGTCTACAAGGCACAAGTCAGGAGTGTGATGGAATACTCCCCACTTGCCTGGTTGTGTGCAGCTCGAACAACTCTCAAGAAGCTTGACTCCATCCAGGACAAAGCAGCACACTTAATTTTCACCCCATCCACCACTGATGTAGAGTGACAGCAGTGTGTACCATCTACAAGATGCACTACAGAAACCCACCAGCATCCTTAGGCAGAGCCTTCCAAATCTACAACCAGTACCATCTAGAAGGACAAGGGCAGCAAACATATGGGAACACCACCACCTGGAAGTTCCCCTCCAAGCCACACAGCGTCGTGACTTGGAAATATATTACCATTCCTTCACTGTCACTGGGTCAAGATCCTGGAACTCCTTCCCTAACTGCACTATCGGTGTACCAATACCACATGGACTGCAGCAGTTCAAGAAGGCAGCTCACCACCACCTTATCAAGGACAAATAAGGATGGGCCACAAATGTTGGCCTAGCCAGTGACGCTCACATCCCATGAATGAATAAAAAATTCAAGTGGGAACTATTTTAGATTGTTAGGAATACATTTTTGCATTTAGACATGGCTCCTAAGGTCTGCCCATAGTGGATACTGGGTGAGTGGCTATGGAGATGGCATTGGAGCATATGAGGGGTAGGTGGGGGACATGAGTTTACATTGAATTGACATGGGGATATGAGAGGCCATGGGGGGTAGTTAGGGGGCATGAGTTGACATTGAGTTGGCACAATGGATATGAGGGACCATGGGGTGGGAGAGGGGGTCTTTGGATGGGGGAGTGAATGGTATGAGTTATGACGGCTAGAGGTCTAGAGGTCTTAACAGCATCTGAAACAACTGGGACAAAGTCCCAGAGAATGTAGGCAGGCCTTCTAACCAGCCCACATCAGCAATCACTCACCCTCTTTGCCAACTTGAGCTGCTGGCCTCAGCAGCCAAAATCTGGCCTGTTAGCTCTGTTTCTCTCTCCACAGATGTTGCCAGACCTGCTGAGCATTTCGAGCATTTTCTGTTTTTATTTTAAATTTCGCACCCCCAGCCCGCCAGGTGACATCATGTGCCTGCCGGGTTCAACTGGTGTGTGGGCATTTTGGAAAACAGTAGAGTGAGGTACTGAGGGGCAGTAGGGTGGGAATGGAGTGGGGGATGTAATCAGTGGGGTAGAGAGATGTAGTGGTGTGCGGAAGGAGGACGGGATTAGCAGGGGAGGGGAAATAGCAGGAGGAATGGGGATAGAGAGGGGGAGGGTAGAGTGGGCAGGAGGGGTAAAATTGGTGGGGAGTGATGGGGTATGGGGGCTGTGTGGGGAGGGCAGGGAGGGTGGGAGTGGGGGGCAAAGTAGAGGAGGGAAGGGAGATGGAGAGGTTGTTGGGAGAAGTGGAGAAACTAGGTGGGGAGGAGGAGGTGACTGGGGCTTGGCTATTAATGCTTGAGTGGTGAGTGAATCCTTAGAGTGGATAAACAGGGATTCCCCTGACAGAGGGAAGGGTATTCTCAGGGTTTATGGCTTAGATTAAGGGATGCTTCATTATAAATGGCTCCATAAATGGAGTTTTCACAGAAATACATAAATACAGCACATGCAGATATTATTCAACACCAGGTGATGATGCTCTCTCCCATGGCACTACTCTCCATACCCTTTTATATTCCCCATTTTAAACATTTGTCCCATTCTCTTTAAAAGAAGGCCTAGTTTGCCTCATTGAGCCTGAGCTCAGGGAGTTGTTTAGAAAAGTTGGTGCTCAGAGCAATTTAGGATGATGTGCCCTATGAGAAATGTCCCAAACATCAATCTCCTCCCCTTTGTGGCATCTGTTGGCTTGATTCCAATGGGTTTTGATGTGTGAAGATCAAATGCAGATCGACTGAGGCTCCCAGTTCAGAGTTGTTACGTTTACACAGAATTCAAGTTCAAACTAGAGTCTCAGGTGATAGGAAGAGAAGTGGGGCTTGTTGAAAGGGACCATGACTAGGAAATCTGATTTTGTGCAGTGCAAAGTGATTCTGACTGTAGATTCAGGGTGAATAACATTGGTTATGGGATTGTGACCAGTTACACATAGGATATTTGAGCATTTCACTTATTGTTACTGGTTACATGTAGACTATCAATGAGATATTACACTACTGCTGGTTACAAAGGAAACCTGAGTGTTACCACTGTTAGTATTTGTTTTTGGTGCAGTTTCAGTGGGTTACAGTAATTATTAGTGAAATCAAAATTCCTCTCATCTCTGGTTCCCTCCTGTGAACCTCTCCCCTGCCCTTGTTTCTCTGCATTCCCGGCCTCATCTTCACCTGTTCACGGGTTGTCTTCTTGGAACTTCTCACATAATAGCTGCTGGTGGAAAGCCATGAGCAAAGATTTGCAGGGTCATCCACAGGGTCCCAAACTGTATCAGGTAAGTGCAATAATATTTGCAGATGCCCTGTGATCAGATGTCACATGATCACACCTCCAGAGTTGGCAATTTTACTTTTAATGCATGGCAAATTGTTGGAGGCTGCCCGTGAATTCTTGACACGTGTAGATAGATAGTTCTATCGAATACAATTATGCAGCAACAAGCCTAGGCACCTTTGACAACACCTTCCAAACCCTATACTATCTAGCAGACCAAAGGTAGCAGACACATGGATGCACCACCACCTGCAAGTTTTTCCTCAAGTCGCTCACCATCCTGACTTGGAATGATATTGCCATTCCTTCATTGTCCCTGGGTCAAAATTTGGGAACTGTCTCCCTTACAACACAGATGGACTGTAGCTAGGGTGGCCAAGAATACTGGACTCCAGGCCAGCAGTGCTGTGGCGCAGGAGGCATGATATCGTTACATGTGGAGCTGACGTCATCACACAGGGAGATCCATCGCAATTCAAGATGGAAAATGTGCATTGGGAAGAGGAAAAAGCCAAATTGCAAGTAAGTGGAAGTGGGAAAAAGAAATATGAAAACCAACTTCTGTTTCCTATGTCCCAGTCATTTGAGGCTGTTGCAAATGGGGAAAGGAATGACCACAGAAGCCTACCAGTGCTTCACTGAGCTAAGTGTACTAAGTCACAAATACTGGACATAAAGGCATCCAGCACTGGACAGTGACCAAACCAGCTAAAAGCTGGACTGTCTGGTATAAAATCCAATGAATGACCTTCTCAAGGCTAATTATGGATGGGCAATAAATGTTGGTCTTGCACTCACACCCCTAGAATGAATAAATTTAAAAAATGACCCTTGTGTGCACACTGAGTAGCTAGTCAAGGACAGTGGAAATAGGAAATATGGCTGGAGGCAAAAGTATCAATTGGGAAAGATTGGAGTTGTACCGAGAGTAATCAGAGAGTAAAATAAGAAAGGGGGGAGTGAGAGTGACACTGGGCAAACCTAAGAGATCGTAAGAGTCCCTGTCTTCATGGGAGGAAATATATACTTATGCCTCTTTAGTGGATGAACCAGGAGTCTGAAAATGGCTGAAAATAGAACAAATGTTGCTGAAGTGTTTTTATCAGGTTTTCCAAAGGGACATAAGTCTAGAAGTTACAAAAACCAGTAGAAGCACACTTCTGCCTTAACTGTGGTGAAGCGGGTGGTGGGACCACAATTTGGGACAGAAGTTGGAAGAAGTTTAGCTTTAGTCATTCAGTGCAAGAGATGGACACTTTATTTTGCTGCACAAGAAGAATAATTGGAGGACTTTTCTGGGTAATTCCTGTGTTTCCCTAAATCTTTTAGTTTCAAGATATATCTTGTGTTTTATTGTTGGAAATTTGATACTGGAGTTATGACTTCAGATAAGAGTCTATGTCACATTGAAAAATAAGTGTGCAGAGTAATGATGTTGAATCCACAGGTTATGGTCCCTTTCCTAGCAGCCAAACACCAGTTCTTCCAGAAACTTATGTAGATTGTGGGGACTGCAACATGGTTCTGGAGACAGCAGAAATTACAACACAGGGTTCAATTTTACTCGGGTGGCGGTGAGTGGGTTTGTGGAACACAGTGTGGTTGTGAAAGAATGCTTTCGTAATAGGAGTGCTGAAGTCACAAATGTGATGCAGGTGGGAATTTCTGGTAAGTATTTCTTACGTTGAAACTTAGAATTTGATTTAGATTTTAAAAGCTGTAAAAGAAACTGTCAGCTACAAAAGATACAGAAACTGCCTGTCAGTTAACTGTCAATCAACTGAAAGTGGTTGCCTGAATAGATGCTCACTGGTCTAGCAGGAAGCTGAATTAGCAGTTATATCTTGAGTGTGAGCCATAGCCCTATATAAGAAGACAGTACTGCACAGGGTGTGCATGAAAGCATGTTAAAGTTGGATATTTGGTGTAAGTGGAAGTGGGAACTTGGTGCAGTGGGAGGGGAAGTTGTTTTTTATTCTTGTTTTTACCTGCAGTAGCTGGTGAGTGTTTTTCTTTAGTCTTTAAGCTAGAAAATGGTAACTTGTTATTACTTAACTAAATTAGTAATTCAAACAAGATAAACCAATTAAGTAATAAAGCATAAAAACAATTGTTAATTAACTAATCAAAAAGATAAATAAAGTTGGATAGACACGGTGAGGGAGCTGGTGTGCCATAACTGCAGCATGTGGGAGTTTGTGGAGAATGTTGAGGTCCTGAACAACCGTAACCTGCAGTAAATGTCTGTAGGCGAGGAACTTTGGCTCAGAGTTGTGAAGCTGGAGTCTGAACTGCAGACATTGTGGGGCATCAGCAAAGGGGAGGAGTTACCTCGACACTTTGTTCCATGAGGCAGTCTCACCCTTTAGGTTAAGTAGAACTGAGTTGGTCAGTGGCCAGGGACAGGAGGGTGCGACGACGAGTCAGGCAGGGATGGGGATCTAGGATGTAATGATAGAGGAACCACGGTCCTTGACTTTGACCAACAGGTATGGGGTACTTGCTATCTGTGTGGATGAGAACACGAACTGCAGGGTGGATGGGAAAGCATAGAATCATGATACAGGAGGCCATCCAAGTCAGGAATAGTGAAAATGAATGTAGTAGTAATAGGAGCAATGGCTTGGATTTTTACCAAGTTGGGATGACTTGGAAGGCCTTTAAAAATAGGGGGCAGGTCCCGATTCAAGGATTCCTGACCCCATTCCCCGGCGGCCTGAGTTTCAGGAGTGCCTTTCAAGGGTGTGGGGTAGTTCCTGTCAAAAGCCTGTACCTGCAATCCCGACTTGGCTGGTTCTTTTGCAGAGATAGGTGTGTTCTACTCCTCGGCAATTTTCTTGGAGTCTGACCTGAGTTTAATGAGCTATGATTCATGGCCCCTCAGAAAAGTCGTGAACTCTCGTATGTACAAAGGAGCCTTTTAAAAGGTAAATTCAAAAGGTGCCTTTCATGTTCCCCATGCCAAGCTATGCCCCTCCACCCACACCCAATGACCCATCATAGCCTCAATGTCAAGCTATGGCACGTCCACGCCCATTGACCCACTATACATTGTATAGAACCTGTGAACACTATAGTAGCAATAGGATGTACAAAAAAAACTTTTAAAAAGGTAATTCATTCATAACCTTATGCTATGTTAAAAAAGGTCATTTCACTTAGAAGGCAATAAAAGTGCAAATCATCCAGATGCCTAGAAGCATCAATAATAAAAACCACAAACCCTTGGAGCAGAATTTTATGAGCCGGCGAGTGGGGGTGGGGCCTGCTCGCCAATGCATAAAATGATGCGCGGTGAAGTTGGGCGGAACTTCCGACGTCATCCCGCCCCATTTAAATTTTCAGGAAGGCAGGGGCACAGCAAAATCAGCTGTGCGCCCGCCGACCTGTCAAAGGCCAACTGAGGCCATTGACAGCTCATTTAAAGTAATTAGTGGACTTGCCCGTCCAACCTTAAGGTTAGCGGGCAGGCCAGGAGCCCCGGCGGGAAGTAGAAAAAACATGAAACCTCATCCATGGGCAGGATGAGGTTTCATGTAGTGTTTTAAAAATTTTAATAAAGTTTTTTTGGAAATTATGAACATGTCCCAGCTCATGTGACATTGTCACATGAGGGGACATGTAAGGGAAATTGTTTTTTCTATTTTTAATATTTTTGAACGTGGAGGCGATCTCCCTGAGGCAGCACTTAGCCTCAGGGAGATGAATGCACTCTTTCGTGCGCATGCGCGAAAGAGCGCACTCTCAATTTTAGGCATTCCCCCGCCCACACAGGGAGCGCATATCAGGGGCCTTAATTGGCCCGCCCACGTAAAATGGCGGCACGCCTCCGATCGGGGGTGCCGATCGGAAGCACGCCCACACACACCCTCCCATCAACTTCCCTGCCGACAGGGGGAAAATTCAGCCCTTGAAATCTCTTAACCTTGTGTAAATATACATTGTGAAAATTAATGGGGTTAAAGGCCAATAAGTCCCCCGAACCTGACAGGTTGCATCCTAGAATATTAAAGGGAGTAGCTGCAGAGATAATTGATGCACTGGTAATCTTCCAAGAGTCCTTAGATTCTGGAAAAGTCCCAGAGGATTGGAAAACCGCCAGTGTAACATCCTTATTCAAAAAGGGAGGGAGACAAAAAACAGGTAACTGTAGGCCAGTTAGCTTAACATCTGTCATAGGGAAAATGTTAGAGTCAATTATAAATGACACAAAAATAGGTAGGAAGGCAAGTGGTGAGGATTACACAAAAAGTCTACAAAGGGGTATTGACAGGTTAAATGAGTGGGCAAAAACTTGGCAGATGGAATATAATGTCAGAAAATGTGAAGTTATACACTTTGGCAGGAAGAATAGAAGAACTGAATATTATTTAAATGGAGAAAGACTGAAGAAAGCTGCAGCACAGAGGATTTGGGGGTCCTCGTGCATAAATCCCAAAAAGCTAACATACAATTTCAGCAGGTAATAGGAAAGGCAAATGGAATGTTGGCCTTTATTTCAAAGTGAATGGAATATAAAAATAGGGAAGCCAAAACTATACAAGGCACTAGTTAGACCACACCTAGAATAGAATAGTTTTGGTCCTCTTATCTAAGGAAAGATGTACTGGCATTGAAGACAGTCCAGAGAAGGTTCAATAGGTTGATCTTGGGTATGGAGGGAATTTCTTATGAGAAGAGGTTGATTAGGTTGGGCCTGTACTCATTGGAGTTTAGAAGAATGAGAGGTGACCTTACTGAAACATATAAGATTCTTAGGGAGATTGACAGGGTAGATGCTGAGAGGTTGTTTTCCCTTGTGGGAGCGTCTAGGACCAGAGGACATAATCTCAGAGTAAGGAGTCGCCCATTTAAGGCAGAGATGAGGAGGAATTTCTTCTCTCGAGGGTAGTGAAACTGTGGAATTCTTTACCACAGTGGGCTGTAGAGGCTGGGTCATTAAGTATATACAAGGCTGAGATAGACAGATTTTTAATCAGTAAGGGAATCAAAGGTTATGGGGGAAAGGCAGGAAAGTGGAGTTGAGGGTTATCAGACCAGCCACGGTCTCATTGAATGGCAGAGCAGACTTAATGGGCTAAATGGCCTACTTCTGCTCCTATGTCTTATGCTCTTATGATCAGCCAAGCCAGTATATTTATTTACACAAGACCTTTGTGTTTTATTTTAATTGGGACAAAGTCCCTCAGCACTTTTAAACAGCCCACCTCCTTACCCCACAGTGCCTGTGGCTGCCTCCAAACATTTTAACCCATCAGCTGGCCTGACTCCAGCCCGCAGTTGCCCCCCAGCAGTGGGAGGTCACACTTTTGCAGACACTTTCTTCCAAGGTGGGCAGGCCAAGCCAGGAATTTTCTCAACTCCTGCCATCCGTCTTAAGGATGAAAATTCAGGCCAGGATAGTTTGAGGAATAGATTATTCTCTGCAGCTGAGATAAGATCCAGTTCTGATGTGCATGTCGGAACTATCTAGATAGGTAGAACTAAGAATGATGTTCTGCTGAGAAAGTTTGAGGAGTTAGGGTCCAAATTCAAAATAACATAATCTCAAATCGTTGGATTGTTACCTGAGCTCCATGCCAATTGGCACAGAAATAAACAGATGAGGAGGTTAAAATGCATGGAGGAAGGAATGGTATGGGAAGTGAGATGTCACAGGAGAGCTGGAGGCCCGGTACCCAGGGCAGGACAGACACTCACTTCATCGATGCTGACCTGGATCTAATGCTGGAGGGAGGTCCTTTTCCCAGAGGGTGACAGGAGGAAGCAGGTGCACCTCTCTGTTGAGTGTCATTTTTCTTCCTCCTTCTCTTTTACCTCTTGCTCCTCCCTCTGTGAGCTATCTCCTTCCAGGGCCTCACTGTTCTCAATGTCCACATCTCTCTCGAGGGCCATGCTGTGGAGTGTACAGCAGATCACCACAATGACTGAGGCCCTTGCAGGAGGGTATTGGGGAAGCAGAGGACTGGAATTGTATTTTCAGATGCCTGATGGCCTTTTCAATGGTTGAGCAGGTGGCAACGTCCCCTGTGCCTTTTTCTGAGGCTCCCGTAGGGGGATCAGGAGCCAACTCTTCAAGGGATTTCCCTTCACCCCTAGGATCTATCCACACCCGTTGGGGTGTTATGGATGGGAGGGTGTTTACTTTAAAACAGCCCTGATTTCTTCTCTCACCACCCGTCCGTAAACAGAAAGGTATTTTTGATTTCCGCTTTCATTATGTGGTGATGTATTTTCCCCAACCCATCAGTTTTTGGAGTGATCCAATTCTCTATTAATAACTTTACAGCAAATTCAAGATAAGGTAAAATCAGAGGGTTAGTTTATTTTACACACACTCAAAAATGCAGGATGGGTGTTCGCAACATAGCCCCCAGTTCCTTCACACAATAAACGAGAGATAAGGGAAAGAAAGAGGTACAGGGCAAAGACCACAGACAAAATAAAAATTATTGTTTCATGTGAGTCCAGAGTCCAGAATCAAAAAATCAAAAAGGTGTATTCTTTCAGAGTCTGCAGGCTGGAGAGATCACTTCCACAATGGCAGAATCACGTAGAAGTGAATCAATCTTGCAGTAGACGCTGGTACAGAAATTCAGATATTCCAGCAGAAAACCAGTGTAGATGAGGGGCAGGCAATTTAAACCTTGACAGAGCTCTGTTTCCGCTGCTGTTCTGTTGATGGAAGATGGCAAATGCTTGGATTCAGCTCCACAAGGAAATATTACAGCCTCTAGCATCTTGGGGTGGGGTCATGTGACATCACACCCACTCCTTCCCCTCGGTTTGGACCAAGGACACATAGTCCTGGTCTGGATTCTTGAGATGGTTAATTTTGCATTCATTAATAAGTTTCAGCAGTTTCAGGGCCCCTTTGTCCTCACAGACAGATCGTCTCCATTGGCCAGAACTCTGCCTTAGGGATGTAAAGGACCTTTGTGCATTTCCGTGGAATTTGATTTCTGTAGCCATGGGGGGCATTAGCATCTCTTTAGAGATAACGGCATCCTTGCTGTTTTCTGAAGATTAGAAATTCTTTTTTGTGTGAGTTGTAGCTCATCAGACTTCAGTCAGTGTAAAGCCTTTGTCCATTAAAAAAAATAATTTTGTAAAGTAGGATGATATACACATATATACACACACACATGGAGATGTGGCAGCTGCCAGGAAAGCAAATGCACACTGGGAGGAAGCTCTTGTTGTGGTCGCAGGCCAGTTCGATGTTGAGAGAATGGAAGCCCTTCCTGTTGATGGATTTCACTGGATGGTCATTGGGTGAGTTGATGGTCACATGGGTGCAACCGCTTTTGCCCTGCAGCTGGGGGAATCTAGTGGCAGAAGTGAAAACTACCACCCTCTGTCCCTGCTAGGCATGTCTGTTATCTGCTCTGGCAAAGAGGGCATCAGTGACAAGTGGACTGCAGTGTTATGATACCATTTTTAATATGCCACAAAAGTTTGAAGCTGATTCTTGGAAGGGACCAGAGTGAAAAGGTTTTTAAACATTTATTCTTTCATGGGATGTGGGTGTCATGGGCTAGATCAGCGTTTATTGCCCATCCCTAACTGCTCTTGAGAAGCTGGTGGTGAGCTGCCTTCTTGAACCGCTGCTGTCCATTACTATAGGTACACCCACAGTGCTGTTAGGACGGGGTTCCAGGATTTTGACCCAGCAGCAGTAGAGGAATGGCGGTATAGTTCCAAGTCAGGATGGTGTGTGGCTTGGAGGAGAACTTGCAGCCCTTGCTTAGCTAGGTGATAGAGGTCACAGGTTTGGAAGCTGCTATCGAAAGAGCCTTGGTTAGTCACTGCAGTGCATCTTGTAGATGGTACACACTGCTGCTACTGTGCATCGGTGATGGAGGGAATGAATGTTTCAAATGGTTGATGAGGTGCCAATCAAGTTGGATGGTTTTGACTTTCTTGAGCTGCACTCATCCAGGCAAGTGGGCAGTATTGCACCACAGTCCTGACTTGTGGACAGGTTTTGGGGAGTCAGGAGGTGAGTTATTCACTGCAAGGTTCTCAGCCTCTGACCTGCTCTTGGGACCACAGTACTTATACTTATGTGGTTGATCCAGTTTAGTTTCTGGTCAATGGTAATCCCCAGGATGTTGATAGTGGGGTTTCAGCAATGGTAATGCCATTGAATATCAAGGGGAGATGGTTAGATTCTCTCTTGTTGGGGATGGTCTGACACTTGTGTGGCATGAATGTTCCTTGCCACTTGTCAGCCCAAGCCTGGATCTTGTCCAGGCCTTGCTGCATATGGGCACAGGCTGCTTTAGTATTTGAGGTGTCGTGAATGGTGCTGAACATTAGCCAGAAAATTCCCCCCGTTGGGGGGGGGTTGTGTAGGGGCGGGCGCAAACATGATCAGTGCCACCAATTGGGTCTGCGCTGCCATTTTAAGTGGCCAGGCCAATTAAGACTCGCCCATCATGACGCTTGCCTGGAAGCGCTGAGCAATCCCTGTGCAGGCGATTATGGTTCCCTGCACTATTTCGTTCTTGTGTGTGAAAGAGCGCAGAGATCTCCCTGAGGCACCTCTGTGCCTCAGGGAGATTTGTTTGAGTGTTAAACTTTTAAATAAAGGATTTTTAAACTTTTAAAACATGTCCCCTCATGTGACACTATCACATGAGCTAAGACATGTCAAAGAATAAATGTATAAATTTTTATTAGATTTTAAAACTGTTCATGAAACCTCATCCCGCTCGTGGGTGAGGTTTCATGAAAAATTACAAGGCCGCCTGGGCTCTTCGCCTGCCCGCCAACCTTAAGGTTGGATGAGCAGCTCATTAAATTGAATTAATTGGTTTTAAATGGCCTTAATAGGCCTTTGACATCTAAATGACGTGTGGTGATGTCACCGCGCGTCATTTTATGAGTTGGTGAGTGGGCCCCGCCCCCCCCCCCCCAACTTGCCGGCGGGAAAATGCTGCCCATTGTGCAATAATCAGTGAATATTCCCAATTCTGAACTTCTAATGGAGGGAAGGTCATTGACAAAGAGGCTGAAGATGGTTCAAAAAGTTCAGTGCCACAGTGACTTTGATGGCCAATGTCAGGACATGGTGACCAGTGCTTCAGGATGATAGGTCTCCGTGATGAGGATACAAACCTTTAAACCATCTGCCTTGTTATGAATACATATCTTCAAGAACTACATGTATTTTTTAAAAATTGGAAGCACATTGAGTTATTTGGACACTTTCTTGGAAACTGACCTGGATGTTTTTTAAAAGGTCATAATGAACTTTGGACAATGAGCAAATTGCTTTTTCCAAGAAGTCACATGACTTCAGTTAATTGACCAGCAAGGTACCTGAGGATATAAGAACTGTTTATTTATTTGAACTTTAATTGCTAGGGGAAAAATCTACTGCTTATAGAGGATTTTCTGGAAACCACCTGACTGAGTTGAGTTTTCATTTTGAGCTTGTTTTTAGACTAAGTTTCTGAGTAAACCAAAAAGGGGGAGATTGCAAGTGCCCTTTCTCCCTGCCTTGTCTGAAATTCAATGTAGTTATCAGCCTCCAGCTAGATATCCTAATCTCAGTATAACTGGTCTATATTTGGAAACCTGAGAAGCTGAGATGACAGAGAGATCCCAAGGTCATTGATCCTGCTCTGTTCTCCTCCACACTGAAGCTCCTTTGGAAAGAACTTACAGACAACTACTGTAACCAGCTATCTGTCTTCACACACAGGAACACCAGATTGACAGTGTGAAAGCCCTTCGGATTTTATCCTTTTTCATTAAGCTTTCCCATTGGCCAAAAGGCACTTTTTTCCTTAAATGCCGACTTCTGCAGAGACCCTATTGTTTTGTCCTTTGTGTGTATGTGTGTGTGTGTTGCGATTTAAAGAGGTTTATAGTTATTCTTCTGGATTACAAATTGTATGCTAACCAGTTTTTGCAACTTGCTTTTGAAAATAGGTTTCATTTCATAATAAATCACTCGTTCTGAGTTTATTGAAAGACGTGTGGTTATAGTCTCTTTATCCTGGTTCTAACAATAGCAAAAATAAACAATTGGCCATTTTAATGAGTGAATAAAACACTTACACCTAAGGTATGACCTGTGGAGTAGTGGGGCTAGATAAACTACTCACCCCTCCCATCCCAAACACAATACAGGAGAATTGCAGTCTCCTGCAGAATTGTTATTCAGTCATCGGTAGCTCCATCTTCAGTGGTCAATTCTATATTGAGGATTTGCCCTCTGTTGCCTTCCTGCCCTTCCTTCCTCTCCTATGCCCTGCTGATGCCCAGGGTTCTGCCCTTCCAGAGAAGGGTGTTGCCCATCATTGCCATGAAGCCCAGAACCTGGCAGTCGTGCCCCTGTTGCCAGCTAAAGTCTTCTTCCTGGGCAGTTGCTGCCCAACTATCAATGGCATCTTTGCCACTTGCTCTTCTGCTCCTGCATTGCCAGGGCGTGCAGATCCCATTAAAGCCCAGATGTTCAGTGCCCAATCTCCCTGCCACTTATGCTGCATAAGAGCACTCCCTTACCAAATTTCACTTTGCCCTTACGGAGTCAGGATAAGCCCTGGGGAAGCCATGACTGGCTCTCCATTGTATACCGATCTTCCCACAACTGTTCTGAAACTGACAACTTCAAAAATTTTTCTGTCCCTTTAAATCTCCCCCCCTCCCCTTTCAATAGTTCTAAACAATCTTATTTGGCCTGAATTGGAGGGAGAGTGGGATTTCTGTACCATCTCCCCGCCCATGTTGTTCATTATAGCCGGCACCAAGATTAACATGTTGCTGCCACTGCTGCTTTTGGGGCCCCTGCCTTCATCCCCAAAAATATCTTTGCATCTGTCTTCATGGCAGAAGATGCAGAAAGCAATCTGGAAATAATGGGGAAACAAGGGCTTAGCAAGAATGAGGAACTTAGAGAAAACAATATGAGTAAAGAAATAGTGCTGGAGAAATAAATGGCAACAAATCCCCTGGACCTGATGACTCACATCTTCGGGTTTTAGAAGAGGAAGCTGCAGAGATAGTGGGTGCAGACTTCTTAGAGCTCCAGAATTTCTTTGATTCTAAAGTGGTTCCCAAGCTTTGGAAAGTAGCAATCATAACCTGCTATTTAAGAAATGAATTAGAGAGAAAACAGGGAACTATAGGCCAGTTAGTCTGCCATCACTAGCAAGCAAAAAGCTAAAATTAAGGTTGTGGTAACAGGTCACTTAGGAAATCATAATGTGTTAAGTTGAGTCAACACAAAATTAAGAAAGGGAAATTTTGTTTGACAATCCTATTGTTTTTTTTATCTGTTCCTGGGATGTGGGTGTTGCTGGCAAGGCCTATATGTATTGCCCATTCATAATTGCTCTTGAAAAGGTGGTGGTGAGTTGCTTTCTTAAACTGCTGCAATCCATGTGGTGTAGGTACACCCACGGTGCTGTTAGAGAGGGAGTTCCAGGATTTTGACCCAGCGACAGTGAAGGAACGGTGATATATTTCCAAGTCAGGATGGTGAGTGACTTGGAGGGGAACTTGCAGGTGGTGGCGCTCTCATGTGTCTGCTGCCCTTGTCCTTATAGGTGGTAGAAGTTGTGGATTTGGAAGGTGCTGTCAAAGGAGCCTTGGCAGGATGCTGCACAATTTTAAGGATGGCATTTTGAGGATGTAACTAGTAAGATGAATAAGTGGGAACCAGTGGATGTCGTATATTTAGATTTTCAAAAAGCATTTGATAAGGTGCTACACAAGAGATTATTACACAAAATTAGTAATCATGGCATTGGAAGCAATATATTAGCATTGATTGAGGCTTGAGCGATGGATAGAAAATAGAGAGCAGGAGTAAACAGGTAGTTTTCAGATTGGCAGGCCATAACTAGTAGGGTAGCATGAGGATCAGTACTTGGACCTGATGAAGGGACTGAATGTGATATATCTAAGTTTGCCAATAATACAAAGTTATTTGGGAAAGTAAGCAGTGAGAAGGATACCAAGAGTATGCAATAGGATATAGACAGATTGGGAGAGTGAGCATGGGTATGACAGATGGAATAAAATGTGGTCAAGTGTGTACTTATCCACTTTGGTAGGAAAAAACAAAAAAGCAGAATATTTTTTGAATGGTGCGAGACTGGGAAATGTTTGCATTCAGATGGGCCAGGATGCCCTTGTATTTGAATCACAGAAAGTTAACATGTCTGTATTGCAAGCATTAAGGAAGGCAAATGATATATTAGCTTTTATTACAAAGGGTTTGGAGTATGAGTGAAGAACTTTTATTACAGTTATACAGGAGGAGATCACAACTAGAGCTCAATACTCCAATCAAAATTACAGTTGGGTCCCAATGTGTTTATTTAAAGAAGACCATAGAATATGTTGCTGCCATTATTTTAATTTTCTGTTGTTGCCGGAGGTCACCGGTAATGGTTATTGGCTTAGTACAAAGAGGAGAAGTCAATTCTCTCTTTACTCTAAGTTTGCTTTATTCATGTTGTTAGATCATATACATATAGCTTATACGTCTGGTTAGATTTAGATATGCAGTTTACAGCAGGTTCTACAGTTTTTGTACCCAAACTAGAATCTAAACGCACATCCACTAGGTTTCTCTGACATTCCCAGAATATAAAAACTAATACCCGAAAAGGAGAGCTGACGCTGGCCAGGCGTTCCATTCTCTTTCTCTTTCGATGTCATCTCTACGTTGCTGATATAGGTTCTTCCACTTCCGTGATAGTTGTTCTCCGGAGTTCTAGCTGGCTCCATGCCTGAAATTCTCCATTCTTATACTGAATCTTATCTCTTTGACCTGTGCTTTCTCTCTCCTGTTGGGTTAGGCTTGCTTGCCTAGTCTGTGGCATCTTCTCATTGGCTCTGTCCCAAGGACTTAGGTAGCATTACGTCGTTACTCCTTTCCTAAATAAGGACTTGTGCCTTATCACATTCCCTTTGTTTTCCAGGAAACTCAGCTACTTCAAACAGGTTCCAGCCAGCTCAGGCCAGTGACTGGACTCAGGTTACTTCAGGTCAAAAGTTGCTTTTGCCTGTGTCAGCAGTTCGGCTGCAGACCCTGGCCAACACTGTTATCTGGCTTTCTTCACCATGGTTGAAAGTTAAAGTTGGGACCACAGAAGCTAGCTGCTTGACCTAACTATTCCATGTCCAACAGAGTGTAGACCAAAACCATGGGGCTGCTCCACTCACATATTCTTTAATCCCCCTTTCTTTCTACCTATCAAACCTATTCAAAAATATTGAAATGATCTATACTTCAATCACTAACTCCAGTTGTATATTCCACAACCTCACAATCTTCTCCTACTCTTCATTATAAATGTCTTATATTTTATGTCTATGTCTTTTCAGTAGACTCAATCACTGGAAACATTCTACTTACTCAGGCTAGCCTTTCTCAATTTTAAACACCTCTATCGGGGAAAAAAATTCTTTCTGCTTCTGATTGACACAGATTACTCCCAAGGGCTTTATACCCATAATTGAATTACAGTTTCTGTATAAAATGTGATGAAATAATTAATTTCCACAATGTGACAACACTTAAATTATTCGGTAGTACTTGGCGCTGCTATAAAAACAATAGTGCCCATTTATTTGAAGAGCTGTTCAGGAGGGTAGTAGGCACAGCACATGCAGCAGCCATTCATTCCTTTTTGGTTTGAGGCTCATGTGAGCTACTGCCTTAGGCAGGTTGCCAATCTGGAGGTGAGAAAATGGTGAAGTACTTAAAAGATAACGGTCTACAGCACCATCCTTTTACCAAAGACTATTAGAAATGTCAGCAGTGTGGGTAAAAAGCAGTATATCAGAGCAGCAGGCAGTTTAGCATAACCTATTAGAGATAGACCAGGCATGCTTCAGTTGTGAAAGTGAGCCACTTGCTCACCTTGCAAGAGCAACGCAGAAATGGATTGCGTCAAAGATATCCTACAAGACAATGGCTCTCCTGATCAGGTCATTGTTCACTGTGTATAGACCAAACTCACAAATGGACCAAAGGCCGTCAATTTTGGACCAGCAAAATGCCTGTCTACCTCTAATTATCCCGGAAAGGCAAGTATTTCAAAAATTTGAACAAGCTGCTACTACGCAGTGGTGATGTGGCTGGTATTTTCCACTAATAGGATGCTGCCATCAGCCCAAAAAGACTTTCTGCCGACACACAATTGAACAACATTGTGTATGAATTTCAGTACGAGTGTAATGCCTGACACATGGGCCGTGTGTCCTAATGATCAGCTTATTGAATTAAACACATGTTCCTCTGGCTGTTTTTGATCAGCAAAGTACAAATTATACTCAAGCAGCCCATGCTTGCAAAACCCACAACAAAATGTCTACTGTTAGATGTAATTCCATGATTGGGCAGCATTTGCAGCACTAATAGCTAAACTAACAACCAATTTAAGATAAACAAGTGAGCTCATAATGGGGCTCATTTATGCTTCCTAGAAGTGACATGCGTTCATACATAAGGACCCATTCTCTGCAGACGAAAGGAATATGTACAAGCCTTGCACCTTTTTTGAATTACCTGGGAGCTTGGGAAGCCTATAATAAATGTTGCTTTCTCCATGGCAATGCCATGGCCAATCGAAGTGACTTGCAAACCAGTTAACACACATTTTTTCCTGTAGTATAAATTGTTGTTTGAAATTTGATATTCTTGCATTTATCCTGATGAGTGAAAGTTGCCTCTCCTTTCAGCAATATCTCATTAGTTATGCAAAGACCATCTCCTGAATTGTACTGTCCATAATTGGTGGGTGGAGCAAGGATGTTGGGACAGCATTGGGTGTCCTAAATGTGTCTTCTGTCCTTAATTAACATACGTATATGCGTGTCCCACCTGTTTCAGGCAGGAAATGCCACGGTCTGCTTGAAAATAGAGACAGGGACTCGAAGGTAAATTAGCAGTTCCCATTCCATATACAATTTTGATCTCACCACTATCCTGTTTTAAGTACAAATGGAGCAGTAGGTACCTGAAAATTGTGCCAGCATGTCAAAACAAATCTGCAAAACATGCTCCAAACTGCATTGCATGTAATAAATTGACATATGTACAAGGAGATAAAGCTTAGGCCCAAAACTAGAACTCGATGTAGGCCTGTGATCTTAGACTGGCTTTCAGACCATTCAAAACTAGAATATCAAAATATACGGTGTAGCCAGTCAGCTTGGGCTTCAGGAGAGAGGGGCAGTGACTCAGCCATTTCAGCATTAAAATTGAGAAATGTCCATTTTCAATTTTTAGTACTTAAATTTAGAATTGTGGATTTTGCTAAATTGACAATCTTCTAATAGATATAAAATCATGCAATAGTCTTTGGCCTGAGTTTTGCGCATGTCGTGTGCACGTGATTGGCAGGCCCAGAAGTGGCTGCGATATCCGCTCCCGGCCACAATCGCAAATGAGACGTGATTTCACGCTGGTTGGCCAATTAAGGCCAAGCCAGCGTGAAACACGCCCAGATATTGGGGCAGTGGCTGCCAGGAGGGCGGGAGTGTAACGGGCACTAGGTCCAATGGGGACCCGAAGGACGGGGATCAAAAACTGCACAGGCAGCTCCCTAAAGGCTGCCAGGGGTTGATGAGGAGCCTCAGGGAGCTGTCAATGGAGAGATTCTAATATCTGGCAGGAGTTATGGCCTCAGCACCCACCTGGCATGCCAGGCGGGAAGGCAATGCTGGTGGGCATGCTGCCCACCCCACCACCCCCCAACCCCAGTTCTCTGACAAGTGCCTGTGCACCGTCTTGGAGGCAGAGAGTGCCTGGCATGATATTCTCATGCTGCGAGATGTCAAAAGGCGGCCACCCCACCTAATGAAAAAGGCCTGGATGGAGGTGGCTGCCCAGGTGACCGGGCATGGTGTGCGCCGCATGTGGATCCAGTGCTGGAAAAGATTCAATGATCCTCTGCGCTCCTTAAGCATGGACTTTTCATGGAACTGTGTATAGATGTCTTGGTGGGTGGCTATTCATCGTGATGCTCAGTGTGTGAGACGAAGAGTGCCAAATGCCACATATCTCCATGCTGGCCAAGGCTGGGAGGTGTGCCGGCTTGCCTTGTGTACATAGAAGGGTGAGTTGTGCCAATCTGATGGGCACCTCAACCTGGGTCTACTTGAGGTGGAGGGGCAAGGCTGGGATGGTGTGGCAGGTAGAGGGTGTGCTAATGAGTGCACCCGTACAGGAGAAGAGAAGCCATAATGCGCTGGAGCATGCATGATGGGGTGCCCAACATACTAATTCTTTTCAAGGTCGAGAAGGACGTCCTGGACATGGAGTGCGAGCATGGAGCTAGGTCCGCAGGTCGCTGAGAGGTAGGGATCTCGGATGAAAGTAAGAGTCCAGTGGACAGATGAGAGCCTGGGCAAGTGTGGAAGAGCTGTAAGACTGTGGCAGCTCCAAGGAGAAGTTCTAATCAACATTGCTTGTCCAATCACAGTGCCTCAGTAAAGCAGTTGTCCATTCTGACAAGCAACCGTAGTTTATGTAGAGTCACCTTGTTACACTGTAATCAACTGACATATTCTGTTCCTCTGTTAGTAGCACCCGCCTCATGATGCCCGATAGACCCTGAGGACCCTCCCTTGACACCCGAGGAGGAGCTGCGGACAGATGCACCCGCATCACTATCTCTCCAAACTAAGCAGCAGAGCAGATGCAGGCATGTCAGTGGATAATAGCATGTCAGATAAGATGGTTGTGCACAGTGGTGAGGGCACATCACACTCACTTGAGGAGCTGGTGGAAGTAGAGAGTGCCCAGGGCATTGGCAGTTGAAGGACTGTTAGAGGCCAGGATAATGCTGAGTCTGAGGCAGATAATGAGCCTCTAGAGTCGTCCATCAGGCAGAAGATGCTGGATGTCCAGCGGTATGCGTGGGAGAATCTGGTGGAGATCCCTGAAGGTTTGCCTGCCATGGACTCTGTCATGAAGGAGCACTGTGTTGACCAAGCGCACAGCCTCCTCCTTAGAGAGAATGGTGGCTCTCATGGGGAAGCAGTTCCAGGAACAGAATCAAGGGTTTCTGGGGCTGCGCTCAGAAATGCAAGCCCACACACTGGCAGTGATCTCAGCAGGTCACTGCTGTGTGAGAGATGGATGAGGCGTCTAGTCACTCTGCTAGGTGCCCGTCCATCAATTCTGAGCAAGGAAGTTCAAACCAATCTCACACTGGTGGACCAGCTGCATGTTGCATCTGTGGGCTCCTCTCAGGGTGCTGCAGATGAAGGCAGCAGCTCCTCTGCCCCTCTCCAGTGCACGTGGCATCCGAGGAGTGCCCAACCATGGCGCTGGACGCTCCTTCCCAGGTGGTGCCTGCACAGGCTCCGCCAGCCAGTGGACATCCGCCAAGGTCATCATTGCTGACAGGACATCACAATCAGCAGGCTGCCTCCACTGTCGCTGCCAGTGAGGGATGGGTGGGGCGGGGGTGGGCACCAAGACGCAGTACTCACAAGTGGAAATTTAAGGCACTGTAAATACATGAGGGGTTGTCATGGGTGATATTACTTCAGTTGAAATGTGCTCTATGCTCAAATTGTGTAAATATGATCACCAGTTAAAGATGTTATTATGTTTCATAGTCTAAATGTTCTTTATGTTTCTCATAGGCGTTGGGCATGGGAGTGGCTTGTGACAGACAGAAAGGGCTGCAACTTTATTTCTGTGGTAGTTAGTTGACAAAGGGGGTCCCAGGATGGCCTCATCAGGGATGTTCAATAATGAGGCGTCACCATTGCGCTCACTTTCAAGCCAAGCCTTGGATGCCTGGCTGAATGAACAGAGAATAAAGGCCTCACTGGTCTCTCTCAAGGTTCATCACTTCTGCAGCTACGTCCTCACCCTGGGCTTCCTGCAGCTCCTCATAAGACCCATCAGTTGAGTCATCCTCTGCGGCTTGGGGAGCTGCCTCGCTGTCCTCATCCTCCGCAAAGTCCGCGCTTGACAGAGCCAAATTGTGCAGAGTGCACAGACACGCTCTGGAAGGTATTGCAGTGCTTCCCCTGCTTGGTCCAGGCATCTGAACCTCATCCTCAGCAATCCAATGGTCCTCTCAATCACTGCACTTGTTGAGGCATGACTCCTATTGTACCTCGCCTCTGCTTCTGTCCTTGGGTGTTGGAGTGGCATTATGGGCCACCTTTTCAAGAGATACTCTTTATCACTCAGCAACCAACCATCTAGTTGAGCTGGAGCCATGAATAGCATTGGTATCCGGGATTGTCTCAGGATGTATACATCATGGGAGCTGCCAGGGTCCCTGGCACAGACTTGCAGAATCTGGGTCTTGTGATCACACACTATCTGCACGTTCATCAACTGGAATCCCTTTCTGTTCATGAAGGCACCCGGCTCACTTGCTGGCACTTTGATGGCCACATGTGTGCAGTCGATTGCACCCTGGATGTGGGAAAAGCCAGCAATCGTTGCAAAGCCTCTGGCTCACTCAGCCTGGCTGGCCTCATCTGTCCAGAAATGAATGATTGTTATAACCCATTTGAAGAGATCATCAGTGTCCAGCTTGACGCAACTTTGGGCAACAGATTGGGACACACCACATAGATCCCCCAGTGACCCCTGGAAAGAACCAGTGGCGAAAAGGTTGAAGGCTACTGTGATCGTTATGGTGGCCACCCAAACAGTTGGAGGCAATCTCGAGTCCAATCATCTGACGTATGGAGGGTACAGCCTCCCTAGAGAGGCAGAGGCTCCTTCAACACTGGACCTCAGACATGTTGAGGTAGCTGGAGTTCTGCCTGTAGACTCCGGATGCAGGATAGTGACATCTTCTGTGGACCGTTCTTACTGGTCCTGCACCCACTGTGGCTGCGCCTCTCCTCCCACGGGTTGCTCACTGGGATGCTGCCTGTGGACACCTGGCCTCCCCTCATTTCTGCCGCTCTTGTCCTCTTCGGAGGAGGTCCCACCAGCGCAGTATACTATACCCATTTGCTGCAATGCAAATGGCACTGTCTCACCCACTGAAGGGCGCACTCAGCAGAAAGCCTCCAAGAAAGTTGGAGAGACAAAAGAGTTCTCAAAGAAAGTTAGCAATGCATAGAGTCCAGCAGCAAACTCTCACCTAAACTCCTAACTACTCACACTGCCTGGGCTCCGGTCCCCTTTTATCCCAGCCTGGAATGAGAAATCTGTCAAATTGGAATGGCCGCCTGCCCATGTTGCCTGTCCAATGACGGCAAAATCGCACGCACAATATAAAATTTAAGACAATTGGCTTTTTAATGGGCTTAGTTGCCTGTTTAATTGTTGGCGGGCATGCTTCTGACTCCTGTGTGTGCACGCCAACCGCAATATGGCATGAGGGCACGATGACTTCGGGGCACTCACCTGACATGTTCTCGCGCGATTTTGCACTCGTTCGGACTGGTCGGGCATCCACACCCGCAACATAAAATTCCGGTCTTTACTCCCAGATTTAAACTGGCAAAACACTTTGTTGAATTAACAAATACAATTAACACTCAGATTCTATCAATTTCCCTATGCTTTAGATCTAGATGAAGTCCAAGTAGCTAACACTTTCGGACATCTCTTGTACTTGACTGTCCCCAACTGATCTAGGTTAGTATATACTTTGTACATTACATGAAAAACAATAGCAAAATAAAGATTAGCGACCATTTATATTTTTCACAAAAACATGGCTAGTTAAGTAGGAAAATATTACTTTTCCAAACACCTTATTTCTCGACTTTTATCAATCAGCCAGGGGGGGCTTGAGGAGTGGAGAATGTCTATTAGCCGCCAGTAGATGAAACATAAAACTACTTTTCAGTCTCATTGGTTTCCATGTAGAGTGACGATGAATGTTTTATTCATTTTGCCCTAGGTTTTGTAATTGGAAAGCCAATCAAATACCTGCTTGAACAAAATAGAGAACACAATCCAAGTGACCTGTTTACCTCTGCACTGAGATCTGAGAGCAGTCGTTGTATCTTCACCGCAGGTAGACGCTATACTGACAATTTATAGCTTATCTCATTATTTTGATATTCTGTAGCTCTTGCTATAAATGTACTTCACAGATCAATATATGACAATATTATAAATATAAAGCCTGTGCAGCTAGAAGATTACACAACAAGCAGTTATTTGACCATCTGTTAGTTGCAGCTGACTGTGCAGGAGAGTTTGGTTACAGCAGCTGAACTGAAGGGTGCTTTGAATGTGTAAGGTTCAATTTGACAACTCAAGTTTGTGAAATTACTGAGTTTTCTCTTGCAATGAAATGTGTGAGAATTTACTATTGTATATTGTGGTGTTTTAAAAATATTTATACTAAAATGGAAGTGTGCTAAAACAAACCTCAATTTCTTTCCTCCACCTTTATATAATCATTGTATTTTCTCTGACACATACTTGCCATGGTTAAATGGATATGTCTTTCATAGGATTTGGCTCTTGGTATAAACATTTCCATTTGTCAGGATTGTATTAGTTGTTTTAATAGTCGCAGTTACTTACATTAGCTCCTATCTTGACATTAGCCTCTACCATAAGGACTATTTCCTTTCCACCTGCTGACAATGTAAGCGGTAGAAATACTATTGTGTAAGTTAATACAATGGATCTGTTCTGAGGTGAACTACTATTTCATGCGACAAAGTCTAAGGTCACTTACCTCCAGCTTTTTTTTAATGGATGCCACCTTCTTGGTATGATCATGGCTTTTTAATGTTATTTTGTTGTCTGCCCTGGTTTTGCAGCTATAATTTACTGATTTTGTTTTCTCTCTGCTTACTTCCCTTGGAGTTCCACAAGATCAACTTGGTGTTTTATTTGAGTTTTTATTTATTTTTTGTTCAATAAATATTTCATAGTGTCACAGCTGATTATTCACCTTTACGTGGTCTTTAATGCTCTTTGTTACTCAGTTCAATCTGCCTTTTAGTTGGGTTGCACTAATTTTATCTATCAGCATTGGACGAAATCACATTGTAAGATTTTTTAATGTGAGCTGTATAGTTAAGGCATATCATCATTGCAAAAAAAAACATGGCTTGAAGGTGTCTCAGCACTTGAGTCTCAAGAATTCAGTTTGTCTATCTGTTCAGAACTGGACCAGCCATATAAATACTGTGGCAACAAGAGCATGTCAGAGGCTGGGAATTCTGCAGACAGTAATTCACCTCCTGGCTCCCAAAGCCTGTCCACCGTCTGCAAGGCACAAGTCAGGAGCGTGATGGAATACTCTCCACTTGCCTGGATGAGTGCAGCTCCAACAACACTCAAGAAGCTGGACACCATCCAAAACAAAGCAGCCTGCTTGATTGGCACCCCATCCACCACCTTAAACATTCACTCCCGCCATCACTGACGCACAGTAGCAGCAGTGTGTACCATCTACAAGATGCACTGCAGCAACTCACCAAGGCACATTCCAAACCCACAACCTCCACCACCTAGAAGGTCAAGGGCAGCAGATGCATGGGAGCATCACCACCTGCAAGTTCCCCTCCAAGTCACACACCATCCAGACTTGGAAATATGTTGCCATTCCTTCACTGTCGCTGGGTTAAAATCCTGAAACTTCCTCCCTAACAGCACTGCGGGTATTCCTGCAACACATGGACTACAGCGGTTCACGAAGGCAGCTCACCAGCACCTTCTCAAGGGCAAGTAGGGATGGGCAATAAATGCTGGCCCAGCCAGTGATGCCCACACCTCATGAATGAATTTTTAAAAATGCTGTCGCTACTGTCAGATTTTATTTAGTTCTCAGTGGATTAATTGCAGCATATTTCTTGGTATCACAGGGAAGAAGGGTTCTCAGATAATCAGAAATTACCTGGACACCAGTAAAATAACTGCTGTAAGCAAGATGTCTGAGTCATCTGTTGTTCTGAAATTGTTTTATGGGTTCACATACGTTTTCCTTATCTTGATGAAGCTTTGCCAAAATTAAAATACCGCCTCTTGTATTTTCCGTGAGCATGCCTCTAAAGTTGAGACCCATGGTGTAGTAATTATAGTTTTGGAAAATGTTGGACTGTAACTTTAAGAATAATCCTGTGTTATAAGCTTGCATGATCTGTGTAAAATAATGTGTTAACAGCATGGGGAACCTCTAAACGGGAGTTCTCCTTTAGTTGTGGAGTTTGATGCAAACGTGTAATTGCTGCTGCTGTCTTGTAAATAAAGTTAAATGTGTCCACCAAGAAAAATAGTCTCAAGATCAACTCTATAACAAACTGGCAATGAGGATAAGTCAGATTGTAAGTATCTAAGTTTGTTAAAAATAAAAGAAGATATACACCTTTGGCAGAATCAATCTCTTTGAGCCAGCCACAGATGATTGGTCTCAATATATTGAATGTCTTGCGTTCTTCTTTCAAGCCAACAAAAATCACAGGAGAGGAAAAGAGGAGAGCAATTCTCCAGATTATTCATGGGAGCAAGATCTGCAGGTTAATTTGAAGCTTAACTGCCCCCAGTGACCCAGATTCAAAGACTTTCAGCAAATTAATAGACCTCGTTAAGTAATATTTTTAACTTAAGCCCTCAGTCACAATGCAGAGGTTCAGGTTCAATTCACGGAATAGAGCCCCAGGGGAGACAGTAGCTACCTACGTGGCAAAATTAAAACAACTAACAGAATATTGTGATTTCAGTGAAACCCTGAAGGACATGCTTAGGGATCATTTAGTATGTGGTGTGCAAGAAGTCACTATTCAATGAAGATTGCTAGTTGAAGTGAATCTTGATTTTAAGGAAGTGTCAGAAATAGTCCTGGTGATGGAAAGTGCTGTAAGGGATTCACAAACAATTCAAGAGGTGCAAAGTGGTGCTGTTCTCCTACTTGGGCGGGAACAGTCAGCCACAAGTTGCGCGAAAAGCCGGCACTCCACTGAGAAGCGGGAAACAGCCCCCACTAACCAAAAAATGAAAGGAAACAGCTGAGCAACTAAATTGAAAAATAGCTTTCATCGACATAGAAACAATCAGTTTTCTAGCAATTAGCAATTTTAAAAAGTAGAATGTTATTTTTGTCACAGAAGTGGACACATAATGAGCAGCGCAAAGCAAAATCTAAACAGGCTTCCAAACAACAAACAAAGTCCAATGAAGTCTATAGTGTAAAAGAGCCTGAAACAACCAATTCTGACATTTATTCATTATTCAACATGAAAGTTGGGAAGACAGAGCCAATATTTGTTAAAGAGCAAGTGAATGGTAAACCATTAAAAATGGAAATAGACATGGGAGCTTCTACCACTGTAATAGGAAAACACAGTTTCAGATATCTAAATAAAGGTGATCAACAATTAAATTTGGAACAAACATCTGCCAAGTTGAAAACGTACACAGGTGAAGAAATCCAAGTAAAATATATTACCAAAGTAACAGTTCATCATAGACACCCCAACAGCACATCTACCTGTGATGGTATTAGAAGGCAATGGTATTAGAGTTGGAAGATCAGGTCAGCAATTTAGGTCAGCAATGACAAGCATGCTGGCTGAATTGGTCTTATGTGAAATTGGACATAGGGTACACTGTTTTGAATGGGGGTCTTGGAAATTTGAAAGACAAGAAGAGATTACAGAGACAGGGAGGGGTGATGCCATGGAGGGATTTTAAAAGCAGAATGAACATCTAAGCATAAGGACCTGGATACCATGTAGGTCAGTGAGCACACAATGGGACTTGGTAAGAGGTAGGATATGTGTAGCAGAGTTTTAGATGAACTCAAGTTTATTGAGTTTGGAAGATGTGGGGCATAAGATTAGAAGTAACAAAGGCATGGATAATAATTTCTGCAGCAGATGAGCTGAGGCAGGGCTGGAGTCAGCCAAGGTTACGGAAATTGAAATATGGCAGTTTTAGTGATGGTGGGGACATGTGGTGGTCAGAAGGACATCTCGAGGTCAAATATGACACCAAGATTGTAAATGCTCTGGTTCAACCTCAGTAACCTGGGAGAGGGATGGAGTCAATAGCCAGGGAATGGAATTTGTTGTGGGAAAGATAACTGTTTGATCTTCCCAATATTTAGTTGGAGGAAATCTCTGCTCATCCAGGACTGGATGTCGGACAGGCACTGTGACAAATCAGGGACAGTGGAGGCCAAGAGAGGTAGTGAGATATAGCTGGATGTCGTCAGTGTACATGTGGAATCTAATGGGGGCCAAGGATAGATCACTGGGGGACTGAAAAATAGAACATTGCACCACCGGTACTTCCACATTCTTCCCTCTATAAACTCAAACTTATTCAAAGCTCTGCTGCCTCACACCATTCACTCTATGGCCCTGTGCTTGCTGACCCTACATTGGCTTCAGATTAAGGGAAACCTCTAATTTACAATTGTCATTCTGGTTTTCAAATCCCTCCATGGCCTCATCCATCCCTATCTCTGTAACCTCTTCCAGCCATAAAACCCTCAGCTATCCAAACTCCTCTAACTCTGACCTCCTGAGCATCTCCAATTTTTATCCTTCCACCATTGGTGGCTGTGCTTTCAACTGCCAAGGCGTTAAGCTTTGGAATTTCACCTTAAATCTCTTCATCTCTTTACCTCTCTTTCCTCTTTCAAGATGTCCCTTAAAACCTACATCTTTGACCAAGCTTTTGATAATCTGCCCTAATAATGTAGCTCGGTGTCAAATTTTGCTTAAGAACACTCCTGTGAAATGCCTTGGGATGTTTTATTCTGCTAAAGGTGCTGTATACATACAGATTTTTGTTGTCGGGTGGTAAGAGAAGGCATTTCAGATGATTCTCTGGTTACCATTTGATAGATAAAAATGGAACCAGGTGAGGGCAGTTCCACCCAGCTGGACAATGGAGGAGAGATATTGGAGGAGGCACGGTCAGATAGGACAAAGGCTGCAGGAGGTCAAGAAGACTGCGAGGAGGGATGGTTTACCACAGTTACAGTCACATAGGATGTCATTTGTGACTTTGATACAGGCTATATCAGCCCTGTGGCAGGAACAGAAACCTAATGGGAAGCGTTGAAATATGGAACTCCAATAAAGACGGGCATGATTCAGAAGGAGACAATTTGTTCAAGAACGTTGGAGAGGAAAGGGATGTTGGAAATGGGGAGGTAGCTTGTAGAGGGATCAAGGGAGAGATGATGGCAGTTTTGAAAGGAGTGAGACAGTACCGGAAGAGAAAAAGACTGTTAACAATCACAGCTAACATGGGGACCAAGAAGGTAAGTTGCTTGGTCAACAGATTAGTGGGAATAGGATTGAGGGAGTAGGGTCTCATAGATAGAATGTGCTCAGTGAGGACCTGAGGTGAGATAGGAGAGAAACTAGAGAAAGATGTGATTTCAGGGAAGGAGTTGTTGAGTATGAGAACCTTGGGAAAGTTTAGCCTTGGGGACTAGTGGAAAGGAAGAATGTGACAGAGGCAGCTGAATGAATGGTCTCAATAGTGGTGACAGAAGTCTATGAGCTCTTTGCACTTGCTGGAAATGAGAATGACAGAAATGGAGGAAAGAGGTTTCACCAAATGAGGGGTTTCAGGCGATTGTTTGTAGTGAAGAGAAGCCAGAATGATCCTGGAATAATGAGCAGTTTTGGCAATGGAGGCCAGGACCCAATTTTTATGTGGTCCAGTCAGATCTGATGATTGTTTATGGTGAGCAATTGGCTTAGCCATTCAAGTATGCAGCTTTTGGACTTAGGGGAGCAGGAATGAGGGCATTTCAAGGTGAACGACAAGGGTGAGAGAGTAACGGTTTTAGTGGGAACAAAGGCATCAAACGTGGGTGTGAGGGAGTGATTTAGCAGAATGATAGCTGCAGAAATATCATGGTGAATTGAAGACCAAAGGCTAGGCAGTCTGGTGCTGGCTTGAAATTATCCTAAGTCGCATTCTTCGTACATGTCTCATTCCAGGATAAACTCAAACTCTTAGGAAGTAAAAGGTCAATGTTTCAAGCTACTGTATCTCCTATCCTCAACCCAGCCCCCATGACCATTGAGATAGATCGCAAGTATGTCAAATAACATGTGCCTCTCTTCTGTGAACTGATAATCACTTAGAATTAGGTTAAGAAAAAAAAGGCAGACTTGAAGGGAGACAAGACTTTCTGGGGATTTGAACCCATTTTTAAAAAGTGAATGGACAGTGTTCAACTTCACCCATCTGTCCAATAATATACAACAGCCACAGAGAGACATGACTATGCACTATTTTTTTAAACAAAAGTTTTGGAGTTAGCTTTCAGGATTTACATCACCCAGCGAAAGTGCTGCCACAAGAACGGGATAAACTTGTAAAATGGTAAAAAGCCTTGCAGTAGAACACATTTACATTCATACCATGTATATCAGGCTTTTCATTTTTTTTAAAAAAGCTGCTAACTTAAAAATATATATCTTTTGTAGGTTAGGTGGTATAGTAACAGCTAGAACCACTATAACAAGAAACTTGGCCAAAAAGGAGCACCGACCAGGCCATTTACCGGTTGCCCAGAGTGTCCAGCAACCCTCTTTCAATAAATGATAGTCAGCTCTATATTTAACCTTTGACTTGCAAAGAACAGGGAGAGGGTAAATGGGTCAATAGATTTTCCAAATTAGTACTCCTAGCAGAAAGTATCAGGCAAGAGATTGCATAAAGTGAAGATTTTGCCGTAAGGACTGTGCCATCTTAAAAGATGGGACATGGTGCAGAGTGTGGTGAATGATGTGCCCAAATTCCCATGCAATCCCTTTGCACAAAGTTCAGTCAGCAGCAGTAACTTGTTGGTTTGTTAGTGCTCTTGCCTCTGATTCAGAAAGTTATGGCTTCAATTTCCACTCCAGCATCTTGTGCACGGAAAGTCAGATAGTGGTCACAGGTAGTCAGATCTTTGTTGACTGACATGGTCACGATGGGCTGAATGGCCTCCTTTTGTGCCGTAGACGTCTATGAGCCTATGAGATATATATGCTGACACTCCAGTGTAGTACTTGGGGAGTTCTAAACTCATGTTAAACCGAGGCCCCATCTTCCCCTTCAATTGGGTGCTAAAGAACTTGTGGAATTATTTAAAGAGGTGTGGTGTTCTCACTGATTATCCCTCAAACAACATCACTTAAAACAGATTATCTGGTCATTGTTAAGTTGTTGTTTGTGGAACCTTGTGTGCAAGTTGGCTGACACAGTTCCAAAACTTCAAAGGTACTTAATTAAAGCACTTTCAACGTAATAAAAAAGAAATAAGAGCAGGGGTAGGCCATTCGACCCCTCGAACCTACCCCACCATTCAATGAGATGATTGGATTTTAGCCTCAACTCCACTTTCCTGCCTGCCCCCCATAATGGTTGATTCGCTTGTTGATCAAAAATCTGTCTAACTCAACCTTCAATATATTCAATGACTCAGCATCCGCTGTTCTCTGAGGTAGATAATTCCAAAGATTAACAACCGTCTGAGAGAAATTCTTGCTCATCTCCATCTTAACTTGGAGACCCTTTATTCTGAAAGTGTCTGCCTTAATTCTAGAATCCCCCATGAGGGGAAACATCCTCGCTGCATGTGCCCTGTCAAGCGTCCTCAGAATCTTATCCATTTCAATAAAATCACCTCTCATTCTTCTAAACTACAATGTGTATAGGCCTAACCTGCTCAACCTTTCCCCATAAGAATCTTGGGAATCAGCCCAGTGACCCTTATATGATCTGGCACAAGTGCAACTATATCCCTTCTTAAATGAGAAGGACAAAACCACACGCTATAAGTTGGTCTCATCAACACCCTGTACAGTTGTAACAAAACTTCACTACTTTTATATTCCATCCCCCTTGCAATAAAGGCCAACATTTCATTTGTCTTCCTAATTTCTTGCTATACCTGCATGTTAACTTTTTGTGATTCATTTACATGAACACCCAGATCCCTCTATACTGCAGCATTCTGCAGTCTTCCTCCATTTAAATAATATTCTGTTTTTCTATTCTTCCTGCCAAAGTGAACCACCTCACATTTCCTCACATTTTACTCCATCTGTCATTATTTTGGCCACTCACTTAACCTATCTTTATCCTTTTGCAGATTCTTTGCATCCTCCTCACAACTTGCTTTCCCACCTATTTTTGCATCGCCAGCAAATTTGGCTTATTTTGTCTTTTCATCCAGGTCATTATTGTATTGTAAATAGTTGAAACCCCAGCATTAATCCCTGTGGCACCCCAGTAGTTACAGTTTGCCAACCTGAAAACGACCCATTTATCATGACTCTGGTTCCTGTTAGTTAGATAATCTCTATCCTTCCTAATATATTGTCCCCAATACCATGAGCTCTTATCTTGTGTTGTATCCTTTTGTGTGCTCCTTATCTAATGCCTTTTGGAAATTAAAATACACTGCATCTACTGATTCCTCTTTATCCACCCTGCTTGTTCTATTCTCAAACATCAAATAAATTTGTCAAACACAATTTCCCTTTCATAAAATCGCATTGACTCTGCTTGATTGCATAATGATTTTCTAAATGCCCTGCTACAACTTCCTAAATAATGGATTCCAGCATTATCCCAGTGACAGATATGAGACTGACTGCCCTATGGTTTCCTGCTTTTTGTCTCCCTCCTTTCTTGAATTAGAGGTGTTACATTTTGGTTTTCTAGTTAGCTAGGACCTTTCCAGAATCTCAGGAATTTTGGAAGATTACAACCAATACATCGACTATCTCTGCAGTAACTTCTTGCATGACTCCAGGATCAAGGCCATCAGATCCAGGACTCTTGTCAACCTTGAGTTCCATTAGTTTTCCTAATACTTTTTCTTTAATGATTGTGATTGTTTTCAGTTCCTCCCTCCTTTTTGCCCCTCATTTTCAGTTATTTTTGAGATGCTTTTAGTGTCTTCTACTGTGAAGACAGGTACAACATAAATGCTCAAAATCTCTTCCATTTCCTTGTTTCTTATTATTAATTCCCTAGTCCCATCCTCTAAGGGACTAATGTTTACTTCAGGTTACTCTCTTCCATTTTGTCTACTTGTAGAAGTTTTTACTGTCCATTTTTCTTGCTAATTTATTCTCATATTCCAGTTTCTCCATCTATTTTTTTTTAAGCATCCTTTTCCGGTTTCAAAAATGTTTCCAATCTTCTGGTCTATTAATCTTAGTAACATTCTACACCTTTTCATTTAATTTGATACCATCCATGACTTCCTTAGTTCACCATGAATAGTTCATCATTCTCAATGGAGTCTTTCTCAATTAAATATATCTTTCTTGAGAGTTAAGAAGTATCTCCTTAAATGCCTGCCTCTGCTTCTCTATCATCTTATATTTTAACACGATTAACCTATTTGTGACATCCTGAAGACAGATGAGGTGCTATATAAATGCAACTTCTTGCCTCCACACCAGCTGTGACCTGTTTGAGGATTCCAACTCTTCTGTTGCATTTTAAGTCATTTTTTTACCTCGGTGCACATCAGATGTGATTGCCAAACTCCAGAACTACATCTTTGTAAATTAAGAAACTTTTCAACCATTGAGAGGAAGTGGGTGAGCAACAATCCAGTTATCAATGTCACTATCCGCTAGATGATAATCTACTTACACAAGATCACACACAATTCTTTGATCAGATTTACTATAAACTGCAATAAAAAACTGTAATTCTGAGGATTGGGAGCATTTTAGAGTTCAGCAAAGGAGGACCAAGAGTCTGGTGAAGAAAGAGAGAATTGAATATGAATGTAAACAGGAAAACAGGGGACTACAAACTTGTTAGCCTGATGTCAGTAGTAGATAAAATACTAGAATCTATTATAAAGGAAGTGATAATTAGAAAATATTGATCTGATAGAGTCAACATGAATTTATGAAACCTGTTGGAGTTTTTTGAGGATGTTACTAGCAGTATAGATAAGGGGGAACAATCGAATCCCTGAGGAACCTCAAAGTACTCAGAGAGATCGAAGAAGCCCTTAAGGATAGTGGAGGTCCAAGAGGATTAGGGTCATGAGGACTCGAAACGTCAACTCTTTTCTTCTCCGCCGTTGCTGCCAGACCTGCTGAGTTTTTCCAGGTAATTCTGTTTTTGTTTTGGATTTCCAGCATCCGCAGTTTTTTGTTTTTATCTTATTGATGCAAAGTCTAAGTTTGGGAATTTTCTGAGGCTGCAGCTGCTCTGACACTGAACCTTTGTCGGAAATGCAATGGAAACCCCCCCATTTACATGCTCATGATTTTCTCCTGCAGTTCAATAGTGGCAGCAGCTCTTGAGGAAATCCCTGGCCTAAGAGAACTCTAGTGCCCTCTAGTGGACCAAAACCTGACAGAATGAACAGGACAGCAAAAGGTCATTAGGCACATTGCAGCCCAGTTCTCCAACAGAACTGTTCAACTCTTTTCCCTTTCCCCTTTATTCTCAAATTCTTTTTCAAAATTTAAGTCTTGGAAACACATTCAATGCCACATTGGTTCGGGTGCTGTAGAGATGTCCCTGGCATCAAAAACAGGCAGTTGGCCCTTTAAGAATGCTAATAGAGGGTGTAGCACCATTTTGGACCTTTTCCAGAAATTCAACTTTTTTTCATTCATTCATGGGATGTGGGCTTTTGTTGCCCATCCTTAATTGCCCTTGAGAAAGTGGCAGTGAGCTGCAATCTTGAACTGCTGCAGTCCATATGGTGTAGGTACATCCTGTTAGTGAGGGAGTTCCAGGATTTTGGCCCAGCGACAGTGAAGGAACGGAAATAGATTTCCAAGTCAGGATGGTGAGTGGCTTGTAGGGGAACTTCCAGGTGGTGGTATTCCCATGTGTCTGCTGCCCTTGTCCTCCTAGATGGCAGCAGTCGTGGATTTGGAAGGTGCTGTCTAAGGAGCCTTGGTGAGTTGCTGCAATGCATCTTGTAGATGGTACACACTGCTGCCACTGAGCGTTGGTGATGAAGGGAGTGAATGTTTGTGGAGGGGGGTGCCAAATCTAGCAGATTGCTTTATCCTGGATGATGTTGAGCTTCTTGAGTGTTGTTGGAGCTACACTCATCAAGGCAAGTGGAGAGTGTTCCATCACACTCCTGACCTGTGACTTGTAGATGGTGGACAAGGGAGTCAGGAGGTGAGTTACTCGCTGCAAGATTCCCAGCCTCTGGCCTGCTCTTGTAGCCACAGTATTTATATGGCTAGTCCAGTTCAGTTTCTGGTCAATGGTAACCCCTGGGATATTGACAGTGGGGGATAGTGGATGATGGTTAAATTCTCTCTTGTTGGAGATAGTCATTGCCTGGCACTTGTGTGACGTGAATGTTATTTGCCACTTATCATTCCAAGCCTGGATATCGTCCAGGCCTTGCTGCATTTGGACATGGACTGCTTCAGCATCTGAGGAGTCGTGAATGGTGCTGAGCATTGTGCAATCATCAGCGAACATCCCCACTTCTGACCTTATGATATAAGGAAGGTCATTGATGAAACAGCTGAAGATGGTTGGGCTGAGGACACTACCCTGAGGAACTCCTGCAAGTGATGTCCTGGAGCTGAGACAATTGACCTCCAACAACCACAACTATCTTCCTTTGTGCTAGTTAGGACTCCAACCAGTGGAGGGTTTCCCCCCTTGATTCCCATTTGACTCCAGTTTTGCTAGGGCTCCTTGAAGCCACACTCGGTCAAATGCTGCTCTGATGTCAAGGGCAGTCACTCTCACCTCACCTCTGGAGCAGGTTTTTCTGATCAGGGTTACTTGATCCACATGAGGCCTAACCAATGGTCCTCACATATTTCTTTAAAAAATACCTTACCGTGGATTCGTGAGGAGCAGGACCCTCGCAGATGCTTATCACTATTGTTGGCCTCTACTGAACAGGCGTTAGACAGCCACAGGTTGTTGGTGTTGTTAAAATGAGTTCTGAAGCCCAATATTGATTTGAGGCCTACCCATCCCAGAGCAGGAATTGTTCCCTGCACTGGCTTGTGCTGGCCTACCAATTTCTACCCCATAGTTTAAAAAGCCTCACATTTGACCGCTGTTGTGAAGATAGCTCTCTATTCCTGATTCAAACAGCTTTCTACAACATAATTCCAAGATTAGCTGGGATATCTGCTGAAAGTTCCATTAGTTCTATTAGACAGGGGCAGGGAATCAGGAGGCATCTAGGATTTTCTGGGATTTTCTCACCCAAGTGACAGGGAATCATGAAACACCCAGCATCATATGGGTGAGCATACTCAAAAGATACACAAACTATAGATGAAATTTAATGCAGAGAAGTGTGATATATTTTGGCAGAAAGAAGCCAGGGTCCAATTATAAAGGGCTGTAGGAACAGGGGGACCTGGGGGTATATGTGCACAAATTGTTAAAGGCGGCAGGGCAGGCTGAGAAAGAGGTTAAAAAGCCATATGGGGCTCTGAGCTTTATAAATCGAGGCATAGAATATAAAGCAAGGAAGTTGTGATGAACTTTTGTAAACCACAGCTTCGGTTTCAGCTGGAGTATTGTATCCAATTCTGGGCACTCCAGTTTGGAAGGATGTGAAGGCTTTAGAGAGGGCGCAGAAAACATTTACAAGAATGCTTCCAGAATGAGAAGCTTCAGAAACATGGATGGATCAGAGAAGCTGGTTTCTTAAAGAAGAGAAGGTTGAGAGAAAATTTGATTGAGGTGTTCAAAATCATGAGGAGTCTCAACAGCGTAGATGGAGAGAAATTATTCTCATTGGTGGATAGCCAAGAAACAGAGAATTCAGATTTAAGATGAATGACAAAAGAAGCCCTGGCAATATCAGGAAAATCTTTCTTATGTAGCGAGTGGTTAGCATCTAGAATGCACTGTCTGAGAATTGGTGAAGGCAGATTCAATCATGGTTCTCAATAGAGAATTGGATAAGCACCTGAAGAGCTACAGGGAAAGGCGGTGTGGTGGGACTAACAGAGCCGCACTTGCATTCTACATCATACAACAGTTTTCCAATGATTTCTACCACAGTGGTTCTGGAGACTAGGAATGCTGCAGCATTCCCTGCACCTGGTTATTATGAGCATGCAGGGAAGATTTAAAATCATAATCGGTTAAGAAAGGGTTTTTGATCCTGTGGACCATCAGCTATATTTCACCATGGCAAGTAACCCAATCCTGTGGCATCCATTTTCTTCATTTCAGCTGAGGTGAATATCCCAGGAAAAATCATTTAAATTTACCAGATTGCAGAAAATCTGCTGAGTTAGGAGTCAGGCATGGGGCTGGTGCAAAGCTTACCCAGGCAAGGATTCAGCAGTAATCAATTCAATGTTTTGGTATGTTTCACTAAAATAGTTAACCCAGAGGTATGTTAAAATCATTTCTTTTTATCTGCATGAACGTTCCATCTTTGCATTGTCACTTGTGCGTGGGTGATATCAATCTGTAATTTCATCGGCTGATCAAACATATCTTGAACTCTTTAAAAGGGACTTTTTAAAAGCAAGAAAAGACACCGACTTAAGATGGCTCTCACAAGCCACCTGACGTCTGCTATTGCAAGTTGACCAGTTTCTAGAAAGTTCCAATGTGAATTACAATTTAGACAAGCCATGACATCCTTCTCTGGAATTTCACACCTGCTGATGTCAAGAACCCCTTCACAAAGATTTACTGAGAGCTGTACTGGGCCTCACATTTGCATTTCTATAAGACTACCTCTCAAGCGGAGATAGAAAGTCTACTAGGACATTTCTGTCAGAAATGCAGAGCATACAGCCCATTGGAGAACTCCATTACAGCATTGTTGCATCAAGGGGAAAACAAGCCACACATCCTTTTTATGGCACTAACTGTTGTAAGGGAGGGATAATGGCAGGATTGTAAATTCCCGTCCAAAGTCAATGGACTTTTGGCTGCTCTCCAAGTTTTTCAGTCCCACCAGTGCTGATTCCCGTAGCGGGCAGGACCAGAAAGTCCCGGCCTAAATGTCCAATGTGAATGTTGTGAATGGATGAATGTTAGTGAATAGGTGAGTGGATGTAAGTGGGTAGGGTGGCAGGTGGTGATGTAATAGGTAGGTAGAGTGGCTGGTGGGTGAGGTGGTAAGTGGATATGGTAGCAGGTAGGAGAGTTGGGTGAGGTGGGTAGGTGGTGAGTGGGTAGTTGCATTGGGAGGGTAGTCATGAGGTTAGGAGCTCGGGGGGGGGGGGGGGTGGTTCAGTGCGAGTGATTGTGGGGAGTGGGGGATTATTTTTGTATTTAACTAGGAGTTAGACTAGGATTTTTCTGTCTAATGTTTCCTGGGTAACTATTCATTTAAGGCCCCTGGAACTGTCTGACATCTGAGTCTAACTCAGATTTTGAGGCATTCATGGAGGGTTTCATTAGGAGTTCAAACTTCCCGGGCAATTCCCACGGAGCTCAGTGTGCCAGGACTTCTGCCGGGTCCCAATGCGCGTCTTGGGTCATAGTCTACTACTAGAGCTATCCAGCTCTGACGATCTGAAAACCAGAAGATCTGGGCCATTGAATGCTGATTTGTATGCAATATTCTGTGGAAAGCTCAGGTCTGAATTATGGAAGCCTGCAAGGCCACCTGCTCTGCACATTTAAGGTTGCATGAACAGAGATGGAGGACAAAAGATTAAAACTGGGGCAAACACCTCAATACATGCCCCCAACAAACACTCACCCACACATACTGTTGTGCATAAATGGAGCCCAAGGTAGCCAAATAGTATAACAAGTGAAGAGGGCATTCAGTAGAGCGCATACCTCCACCACACTGTGTTAACTCAACATTATTACACATCTCTTCCTTGAGGCTTTTCTCTGCCTGGTTGATGTTCTGTAACTATAAAGCTAAAAAAAAAAAAGCTTTTTTATTAAGAGCTTCCATTTCCAACAACCTGCTCTGAAAACTCTGCTCACTTTTTGACAGCTGTGACAAATTGCACTACAGCAGCTAAGATAATCTACAACATTCTAAAACAACCAAAAACATTCTAAATCAAACAGCCCACAACATTGTAAAACAAAAAGTCAATTTGCCTTATCTCCTAATTAGCAAATGGATCCTTTTTTAAAAAAAATCCAGGATCTGGATCTGGATCCACATCTTCACCAAAAACTAAGCGGTTTTTCCTTGGGCCATACCCTATCTGTGTACCATTCATTGAAATCTGTCCATTAGTTTTTGATATATATTGTTTACAGACTAACAGACTGAGTGAAAACATTACCTTCGCCCACCTTCAATGGCAAAGATAAAAATGGGACACATATTCCTTTTACAAATAATAACCACATTTGCAGTCAAATATGCATATACTACACGTTATTGGGGATTAATACATGCAGAGGCTCCAATTCCCAGATTGGTAGCACACTTGATGGCATGAATGTAATATATGCAGACCTCATTAATCTTAACATTGATGGCTCTTGGAAAGAACCTTAATGTCCATACATCCTGATGTAAATAATGTTGGGGGAATGAAGATAAGTCAACAACCAGAGTCAGATTTTCAGACATGAATGATGCCGAGGTGTATACCAAGCATGCTCTACCCATTTTTAACCAGGCGTTCAGTGGTCCAACTAACAGCTGTCATAGGCCAAAAAATGTTAATTTTAATTTTGTGGGGCTAGGAGGAGATTCTTCCAAGAATCCCCTCCATGTAGCATCGATGAACCGGCTGGCACAGCATGAGAGCTGGCTGATTTTCTACCCTTGCAAGCAGCGAGCTACAGCAGGGTGTCCATCTTGCATTTGCAGCCTGCTGGTGGAATTCAAATATGCCTCCTCAAGGAGGAGGCTTCTCCTAAGACTTCTCAACAACAGCAACGTTATATAGCACACGCACTGTAAGAAAACATCCCAAGTTTTTTTTGGAGCAAGGTGCTCCAAAAGAGCATTAAAACAAAATATGATCCTCCACCTTATAAGGGGATATTGGGTCAGATGAGCGAAAGCTTGGCCAAAGAGGTAGGTCTTAAGGAGGAAAGCAGGGAGGAGGGGCAGAGAGGTGTAAAGAGGCTGTTCCAGAGCTTAAGGCCATCAACCTTTCACCTGTTTTGGGAGAAAGTTGAAGCTGAACCCCAAAAGCTTCTGACCCCTAAGGTGAGCACAAGAAGAAAAAATAAAAAGCAAAAGACAGTTTGAGGAATGGCATGAAAATGTCTTAGCAGTGAGACGAGGTTCTTGAAATCCACTTCTGTATATATCTGTGACTAGCGATACTGGGTATCCCTGTTCAATGGATTCATAGATAAATCTGTATTGTGTGGATGAAACGCTAGGTGACTGTGTATCCCTGTACTCTGAATTTCATGAGAATTTTGATATAAAGCTTCCTGTAGCCCAGAATAAGAATTGTGTGATGTGCTAAATGGAAAAAGAGCTGGCATTATATATTGGTACATTTTTAAGAAAAATATGAACATTGAATTTCGTTTTTTTTCTATTTTTGGAGAAGTTCAAGAGTCCAGAATTAGATGAGCATTGGTTTCTTGGAGGGTTGTGGAGCTGGAGGAGATTACAGAAGAGAGGGAGGGGGCGAGGCCACGGAGGGATTTGAAAGCAAGGATGAGAATTTTAAAATCAAAACGTTGCTTGGCCAGGGGCCAATGTAGGTCAGCAAGTACAGGGCGGTAGGTGAATGGGATTGGGTGTGAATTAAGACACTGGCGCAGAGTTTTGGATGACTTCCAGTTTTACAGAGGGTAGAATGTGGGAGACCAGCCAGGACTTGGTTTGAATAGTCAAGTCTAGAGGTAACAAATGGTTTCGGCAGCAGATGAGACAGGGTGAATTGGAGCAATGTTACAGATCTGGAAATAGGAGGTCTTAGCCCTTTCTTAGTACTGTCTTAGTGAATAACTTAACAGGTTGTAATTGTTTGAACCAACAGAAAAATATGAGACATGTAATTTTTCATGCTTCAAGCAGATTGAAGTGTCAGCCAACAGATTTAAAGTATGACACACATAAAATTTGCAAGACTTCGAATGACAAAGATTGATGTGTTCTTCCTGATACAAAATGATGGTTGACCCAGATAAATAGACAAATATGAACAAATACCAAGTGACTGTAAATAAAATGAGAGCAAGAAAATCCATGTTTATTCCAGTACACTGTTGATTTTACAAATGAAGCAGAAGATTGTTGCTTTGCATGTTCAGATATATATTATCGACCATCTTGATGCTGTTAAGAGGTGCATAAATTTATTGTGGGAGCCATCTTTACATATAGGCCAGAATTTTTAGCTCAGTGGTTGGGCACATGCCTGACCTGACCAAGCGTGAAATGACGTGCGATGATGTCAGCCGAGCATGCCAACGTCAATGCACTGTCGCGCGATAGTTCAGTCAGTGGGCGGCCACTGGAGCCGGCAGTGCGCCTGCCGACAATTAAAAGGCCTGTTAAGTTATCAATTGTCGTTAATTTTTCACTGCCCTTTCAACCTAATGGTTGGCGGGCAGGCAAAAAGGCCAAGTAGCCTTTGCATTTCTTTGGAAACCTCATCCGAAAGCAAATACAAATAAAATAAAAACTTTATGTTTTAATTAAAAACATGTCTCTGTTCATGTGACAGAGTCACAAGAGGGGACATGCTTTATTACATTTTTCTGTTGTTTATTAATATTTTCAATACCTCCTTCATCTCTGCGCCTCAGGGAGATTATTCAGCGCTCTCTCACGCACATGCGTGAAGTTTGCGCTTGGCCCGCTTGCACTCCTTCCTCCCACAGGCAGCACTCAGCGCTGCCACTCGCATATCATACTGGGTGGGCCTTAATTGGCCTGCCAGCGTGAAATCACAATGCGCTGTCAATTGCAGATGGCGTTCGGCTTCCTGACCGCCCCTGCTGATCCTGCGCGTCAAGGGCAAAATTATGCCCACAGTTAAAAAACCTGTCCTTGTGGTCCAGGAAAGCCCCAAAATAAAACAGTCATGGGCTTACACTAGAAACCTCCATCAGGCCAAAGGAGCTGTGCCTGTCAGACAGCCAAGAAGGACCCCAAAAATAGGTTTTAATTAAATTCTGACACCAATGGAAACTAAGAAGGCCTTCCAGTTGGTGGCCAGGCCTGTGGCTACTACCCTCCATTTTCCTGGTTAATTTTCTGGTGCTATACCTAGTCAGGGAGCAGAATTTAAACTGGGGTAGCTACGGGTCATGTTAATACCACAAGACAGGACATTCAGAAACACCTGGGCACAGCTGCTGTCCAGCCCTAGGATAGCAGAGGAACCCGAAAAATGGTTTCCTGTATATTAGTCAAACTTATTTTTGTTATATGATTTGCCAGCAATGTTCCTTCTAAGTTGTGCGGTCGCAGCCTGGAAGATTATATGCAGATTTGTTCTGTGATATGAACGTGTGTGCAGCTGAACAAAAGGATTTAAAGGGACCACACACTCCAAAAACTGGACACGCATGACAGATTTGCGCTAAGTGCATTAGCAGGCATGAAAAAAGACGGCCGACTGGGTTTTGCACCATAACGTCCCCTTCCCGTCTTATAAATTATGCAGTCACAGAAAACACACCAGATCACTGGCAGTCAGCTTCCAATTTGGCCACCATGCTGTTACCTCACAGCTTTCTCACGTTGGGCACCATATTTAAAAGGCAGCTGCGTGCACACTTCTGAATGCCTGCAGCCCAGGACTGCTCTGGGGAAGACATGGCCTTGAAAGCCAAGAAGTGTGTAGCCCTCCGATTCAGTGAAGCATCACAGGGGTGCCTTCTGGACACTGTGGAGGACTTCTGCAATGTCCTCTACTGCTATTCTGCCCGTAGGAGGCCCATCAGTCTCACCACTCTGGCTTGGGATGTGGTGGCAAAGGTGGTCAGTGCCAATGCTGCACAAAAGAGGTTGGCCATCCAGTGCAGAAAATGGATGAATGATCTCATCTGCACTGCCAGGGTAAGGCAACTATCTTAACACTCTAAACTCTCACACCCACAAGCCCATCACACATTCACTGGCATTTCAATCACTGCCAGCCCAAGAGACATCAGCACTCACTCTCTCACACATTCTCACAACTCTATTTGGCCTCATCTCCCTTGGAGACTGCCTCTTCATCCCATTCATTGTACCACGTCTGCCATCCTTCTCATGTGGCCTGGCATGCGCCTTGCTCACACTCTCTCCATCTGTCTTTATGCAGGACAAGACCAAGTACAATCACTGGGAGGGGTCCAAGACTGGGGGTGGAGTGCCGGACATCAAGGTCCTCAGTCCATTTGAGAGTCGCACGTTGGAGCTGGCTGGAGAGGACGTGGACCGTTCCTGCAGCGACGGTGATGTCAGCGGCAAGCACCCATGTCAGGATCCTACACCAGATCATCACGCTCTCAACGCTACTATGGGTCCACTGTTCTGCATGCAATGTAGCTCCCAAGCACTAACAATCTCCACTTTCTGTCCTAGGCACATCTGACCTGTCGCCCTAAGGCAACCTTGACTCTGACCCCAGCGCCGGGAGGACTTAAGATGAGGACCCTGCGGTCAGCACCATTGAAGACCTGTCCCGGCGCTTGCCCACACCCTCCACCAGCGCAGCAGCACACACCTTGGTGGGACCTAGATGTAGAGCAGCCTTGGGATCACAATCCGGTGAGCACAGCTCACAATCTGTTCCACAGCAGGAGGAGGCAGGGACACCCTTGGTCGCTGGCACTCAGAGGACTGCTGGAGGCAAGGAACCTGCTGAGCCTGAGTCAGATGATGAGCCTCTGGACTCGGTCCTCAATCAGTTGTTGCAGCTGCAAAGACAATCACAGCAACATCAGGAAGGGATGTCTGGTGACTCCTCGGATTGAAAGGAATGATGGAGGAATCCGTCTGCCTTCAGTCCAAGGTGATAGCGCCGGCATGCCGACACACAGAGGTCAACACTGGCAGGAAAGCGGCCGCCATGGAGGCCTTGATCCAGGACATCGCTCCTGCACTGCTGCGCAGGCCGAACTCCGTCGCTGGTGCCATATTTGGCCTCCAACAGTGTCAATGTGATACGGGTATGGGGTACCTCAATCTCACGCCAGCTTCTCCTTCTCCTCAAAGAGTCAGCCAGAGGCCCTCAGGTACCCGTAGGGTGGAGGGCCTTCAGCATGGTGAGGATGTCAGGACTGCCCTCACTGTGTCTCATCATCATCCTCCATGAATCGTGTGGCAATGAGGGCCTCCGAAGCACACCTGTCTCATCTGGCCAGTAAATCCTCGCCTTCGAGGACCTCATCACTGTCATCCCCTTTGATGTCCTCCTCATCGGAGGAGAAGTGCAGCTCTTCCATCTTCTCCTCAGCCGGGTCCTCTCCCCACACCCCCACTCTCCAGCTTGCAGCACCAGGTTGTGGAGCGCGCTACAAGCTACAATGATGCACAACACCCTCTGGGGACTGTATTGCAACGCTCCACCAGATCTGTTGAGGCACCAGAACCTCATTTTCAATATGCCTACTGTTTGCTCCAACAAAGTCCAGGTTGTGGCATAAGCCTTGTTATACAGTCTCTCTGCTGCACTCTGAGATCGCGTCACAATCAGCCACATCCTCTGCGGGTAGCCCATGTCCCTGAGGAGCTGACCCTGCAGCCTCAATTGACCCTGGAAAATGTCAGGAATCCGAGACCTCCTAAGGATGTAGGAGTCATGGACACTCCCTAGGAATCGTGCACAGGCCTGCAGGATATGTTTGTGGTGGTCGCAGGCCAGCTGGATATTCAGCGAGTGGAAGCCCTTGCGGTTGTCGTAATTGACAGCTTGTTACCATGGACAACTAAGCACCATGTGACTGCAGAAGACGGCACCCAGCTCCTGTGGTAAACCATAGATCTGAGCAATTCCCTGTGTCTTTCCTCCTGGCTTTCCTGATCCCAGGAGAAATGCACAAAGCTCTGTGCCTTCGCGGATGTGGCATCATGACCTCCTGGGTACACTTGGGTGTGGAGGCTTTTAAGATCTCACACAGGTCACCTGTGGAGCCCTGGAAGGAGCCACTGGCGTAAAAATTGAACATCATGGTCACTTTCACGGCCACTGGCAATGGATGCCCTACATATACCTGTGGCGCCAAATACAGCAGCAGGTGACATATGTGACCAGCCAGTTCCCTAGACATGCACAGTCTTCAGCGAGACTGGTTCTCAGTGCAGGAATAACAGGCAATGTCAATAGACTAAGGGTCTGGCAAAGAGCCTACAAACAACAGCTTCAACTGGATGTGCAGCAGGCACTGCCGCCCTTTCATCTTGAGAGAAGTGCTCCCCCATTTGCTGAGCCAGGCGCCTCCATCACACTCTTCTTTGTCTCTGCTCCCTATAAACCATGGGATATACCGTTGAGTCACCAGGCTCCATGATCCTGATGTTCTTCTCATTCAAGATCAAAGAGAGAGATGTCTGAGTTAACATAGTGTCCTGAGAACCTCTCTTGTTTAAGTCTGAAAGCCCCTTCACGCATGCCGGAGAGTGCTGGCCACCACTTGGATGGCCAGAGTTTAGTGCACTTCATGGATGTCCGAAACCCCACCCACATCCTCCTCACTCTACTTGACCAATTAGCGGCAGCTTCAGCCACTGGACTGCATGCTGTGCTCTCAGCTCAGCTCAGGTGCTGGCATTCTCCTAACCCACACTGCAAGGCTGTGCTGTTAGCTTGCATCATGAGGGATACTAGTCTACACCTTAAAATTGACATTGCAAGGGACTCTGAGCACCTCTACCAGTGACTGCACCATGGCCACCTTTCACAAGGGGATTCTACAACTTGCCCAGAGGGCCAGTTGTTTTGCTGAACCATAAAATGCACATTATTTTTTTTTTTCCAAGGGATGTGGGCTTCACTGGCTAAGCCAGCATTTATTGCCCTTGAGAAGGTGGTGGTGAGCTGCCTTATTGAACTGCTGCATTCCATGTGCTGTAGCTACACGATCAGTGCTGTTAGGGAGGGAGTTCCAGGATTTTGAACCAGCGACGGAACGGTGAACTATTTCCAAGTCAGGATGGTGAGTGGCTTGGAGAGGAGCTTCCAGGTGGTGGTGTTCCCAAGTGTCTACTGCCCTTGTCCTTCTAAATGGTAGTGGTCATGGGTTTGGAAGGTGCTGTCTAAGGAGCCTTGGTGGGTTTCTGCAGTGCATTTTCTAGATGGTACACAGTGCTGCCACTTTGCATCGATCGTGGAGGGAGTGAATGTTTGTGGATGTGGTGCCAATCAAGCGGACTACTTTGTCCTGGATGGTGTCCAGCTTCTTGAGTGTTGTTGAAGCTGCACTCATCCAGGCAAGTGGGGAGTATTCCATCATACTCCTGACTTGTGCCTTGTAGATTGTGGACAGGCTTTTGGGAATCAGGAGGTGAGTTCCTTGCCACAGGATTCCTAGCCTCTGACCTGCTCTTGCAGCCATAGTATTTATATGGCTAGTCCAATTCAATTTCTGGTCAATGGTAGGATGTTGATAGTTGGAGATTCAGCAATTGATAATGCCATTGAATGTCAAGGGGCGATGGTTAGATTCTCTCTTGTTGGAGATGGTCATTGTCTGGCACTTGTGTAGCACAAATGTTACTTGCCACTTGTTGGCTGAAGCCTGGATATTGTCCAGGTCTTGCTGTATTTGAACATGACTACTTCTGTATCTGAGGAGTCGCGAATGGTGTTGAACATTGTGCAATCATCAGCAAACATCGCCACTTCTGACCTTATGATGGAAGAAAGGTCATTGATGAAGCAGCTGAAGATGGTTGGGCCTAGGCCACTACCCTGAAGAACTCCTGCAGTGATGTCCTGGAGCTGAGATGACTGACCTCCAACAACCACAGCCATCTTCCTTTGTGCTAGGTATGACTCCAACCTGTGGAGAGTTTTCCCCCGATTCCCATTGACTCCAGTTTTGCTAGGGCTCCTTGAGGCCACACTCGGTCAAAGGCTGCCTTGGTGTCAAGGGCAGTCATTCGCACCTCACCTCTGGAGTTTAGCTTTTTTGTCCATGATTGAACCAAGATTGTAATGAGGTCAGGAGCTGAACGTCAGTGAGCAGGTTATTGCTAAGCAAGTGTCACTTGATAGCACTGTTGATGACCACTTCCATTACTGATGATGGAGAGTAGACTGATGGGGCAATAAATGGCTGCGTTGGATTTGTCCTGCTTTTTGTATACAATACATACCTGGGCAATTTTCCACATACCCGGGTAGATGCCAGTGTTGTAGCTGTACTGGAACAGCTTGGCTAAAGGAGCAGGAAGTTCCAGAGCACTTCAGTAGAATTGCCGGAATACTGCAGTAGCCTTTGCAGTATCCAGTGCCTTCAGCCATTTCTTGATATCACATGGAGTAAATTGAATTGGCTGAAGACTGGCATCTGTGATGCTGGGAACCTCTGGAGGAGGCTGAAATGGACCATCCACTCGGCATTTCTGGTTGAAAATTGTAGCAAATGCTTCAGCCTTACTTTTTGCACTGATGTGCTGGTCTCCTCCATCATTGAGGATGGGGATATGTGTGGAGCTGCCTCCTCCAGTGAGATGTTTAATTTTCCATGACTGTTCATGTCTGGATGCAGCAGGATTTCAGAGCTTAGATCTGATCCATTGGTTGTGGAATCGCTTAGCTCTGTCTATCACTTGCTGCTAATGCTGTTTGGCACACAAGTAGTTCTTTGTTGTAGCTTCACCAGGCTCACACCTCATTGTTAGGTATGCCTGGTGTTGCTCCTGGCATGTACACCTGCTTTCTTCATTGAACCAGGGTTGATCCCCTGACTTGATGGTAATGGTAGAGTAGGGAATATGCCAGGCCATGAGATCACGGATTTTGGTTGAGTACAATTCTATGCTACTGATGGCCCACAGCATCTTGTGGTCGTCTAGTCTTGAATTGCTAGATTTGTTTGAAATCTATCCCATTTAGCAGAGTGGTAGTGCCACACAACACAATGGAGGATATCCTCAATGTGAAGACAGGACTTCATCTCCATAAGGATTATGTGGTGGTCAGTCCTACCGATACTGTCATGGACAGATGTATCTGTGGCAGGCAGGTTGGTGAGGATGAGGTCAAACATGTTTTTCCCTCTTGTTAGTTTCGTTACACCTGCTGCAGACATAGTCTAGCATCTGTGCCCTTTGGGACTCGACTAGCTCGGTCAGTAGTGGTGCTATTGAGCCACTCTTGGTGATGGACATTGATGTCCCCACCCAGAGTACATTCTGCTCTTGCCACCCTCAGTGCTTCTTCCAAGTGGTGTTCAACATGGAGCAGCATTGATTCATCAGCTAAGGGAAAGCAGTACGTGGTAATCAGCAAGAGGTTTCCTTGCCCATGTTTGACCTGATGCCATGAGACTTCATGGGGTCTGGAGTGGATGTTAAGGTGTCCTCGGGCAGCTTCCTCCTGACTGTATACCACTGTGCCGCCACCTTTGCACCTGAGGGGTGAAAAGTTCTGGAGCATTTGGTGGTGTATTCGTGCTTTTGTATTGCTTGAGTGGGCAGAAATACTTCAGAGGCCCAACCCTAAGCATGTCAATGGAGCTGCTGCTGAACGGTCTCAGCTGCAGAAGAATGTTCACTTTTGACAAGCTTTTCCAAGTGTGTGGCCGTTTCCATCATTGACCCCCACCCACCCAGCATGTGTTTGTGTACTTCCTTCAGTCTGTGCTGCCTTGCCCCCCACTCCCACCTCTCCCCCCTCCGCCTCACCTGCACTGGAGCTCTTGCTCTGACATCGCACTGAAAGCTAGCCAGGAAAAAAGTGACTTTCTTGTGCGCCCCCCCCCCCCCCCCACCCCCCCCCAAACCTCCACTGAATGCACTGTGCCTCCTATGGGTTCATGGCTGCGCAAGGTTGTGTGCGCTCACCTCCAAGTTCCCCTCGAAGTTTGGCTCGCCAGGTGCACGCCTTTTAAAGGCAGCCGTAAATCACAACGTTCTGATGTCACGCTGACGTGGGAGGTAAATTTGCCGTGGGGGATGATTCCGGCCTGAGGGCACAATAATGAGATGCAAGTACATTAAAACTAATTTCCCAACGTTGGATGATGGAAAAAACAGCCCAGCATTGACGGGTGGAGCAGATGATCGCAAACTGGTTTCACGATGATGTGAAACTGATTTTTGGCCTTGTTGCCATATAGTCTGCTCACGCCCGCTGCGAATGGAATCAGATAGTTCTGCCATTAATTTCAAAGGGAAGATTGTTTGCCTGTGTAGTTGAAATATTCAAGTTAATAGCAACTGATGATTTATTCCTTGTTCCATGAAAGAAAGACAAAAAGCTTGCAGAGTATTTCACAAGCATAAAACGAGTTTTCAAACTTTGCATTTGTGGTCCTGCTGGGAGTTTTACAGTCTTTTATTCAGGATGTTGTTATAAGCTTAAAGTGAAGAATTTCTGTTAAACTAAGATATTTGAATGTAAAACTTTCAACTGTACCTCCTTCAGCCAGTCAAATATAGATCTTGTCAGCAGATACCTTGTTAAATAAATATTTCAACCTTTCCTGTCTTATCCCGTGTAGTTCTATGAAATTGGCTTCATGAACTTCATTATGTTTTCCAGACATCTGGTAGCTGCAGACATAAGTAAAAATGGCTGAGCAAAGACAACGTGCACTTTCTACATCTGGAGAAGCACTTTACCAAATTCTGGGCCTAGAGAAAGGAGCTTCACATGAGGAGATAAAGAAATCCTATAGGTATGTAGAGCAGTTTACCAAATCCCACACCAAAGTATTGTAAAGGAATGAAAATACTAGGAACTAAATTTTAGATTAATGATACCCTTCATTAGAACTATTATGATCAAGCTGAAAAAGCCTCTTCTATAGAATGAGGACTAATCAGAATGGATGGAAAAGAGAACAACATGTTCGCATGTTATGCATTCCGCTGCATTACTTTCACAAAGTAACTGCTTGGAATAGCAGCATATTACACACACGTCAAATATCAGTGTTTCTTGCTGATATTATTTTGGAGTTTTGATCAGTGTGTCAGTATATGCTGACAAAAATCAGCATAAACGTTGTCTTCCTTCTTCCCTTGCAACTGCTGCCCTCTCCCCCATTGATGCTTGTATCTGGTTCTGTGCCAATACCCACCCCACATTACTACTGGTGTTGGTCTCTATATATATTATAGACAGGAATTTTGGTCCCCCATCCACAGTGTACATTGATCCAGCAATTCTTGCCTGTAGTACGAGCAGCGGTACAGAGATTGACTCTAATCTGTCACATTACCAGCCAGATTCAGATAGGAGGATGGTGGGACAGGACTGAGCCAGGATGGAAAAGTAGATGGCAGCAAAAGTGGGAAGTGGATAGCAATTAAAGAGGAGAGAAATTAGTGGTAATAAAGGGGAGGGGAAAGGTTAAGGGTGGTGGAAGAGGAGAGAAGCTTAGAGTAGCATTTTGGCACAGGGAGAAAGGAGGATGCCAACATTAACAGAACAGAGAGTGAAGGTGTAAGAGTGAACTGGGAGAAGGGACAGTGATAGCATGAATTATGGTGGTGAGAGGATAAAGTAGCAACTTGAATTGAATAAGTGCATGAAGTGTTCCAGCTTAATAGGTTTGGAGGGGAAGAATGATACCAGGTTGAATTGACAGGGAGAGGAAGAAGTATTGAGATCAACTTAGAGTAGGAGGAGAGAGTGAGGAATTAGATAGGGTACAGTGGGTGAGAAATTAGGCTGCTAGTGCATAATTTTGGGTGGGGGTGGTACTAATGCCCTTACAGCTCCAAAATGGCATGCAGGCGTACACTTGAAACGAATAACACCAGGAGCCATATTGGTGCAGACGATGGGGTATGTACAATGAACGTACTCTAGAAGGAGGCAGAAAAGGTTGGTCTGATGCCAGTCATGCCAATATAGAAGCTCAACGTTCCAGCCAATGCCTTTTCTTAGTCTTACTCAGCTGAACATGTGCTCAAGAGCAGGTAGGACCCTCCACCAATGTTATATAAAGGGTTCAGCAACTCCTTACAGATTAGTTACTGATTGGTTTAGTCTGCCTGTTGGTCCAAATCCACGAGTGTTTGGTGCTTTCCACAGTTGTTTTAACAACAACTTATATTTATATAGCACCTTTAGAGTTGTCAAACATCCCAAGACACTTCACAGGAGCTTGATCATACAACATTTGACAACGAGCCACATAAGGAGATGTTGAGCTGAACTTTAATCTTAAAAAAACACGCAGGTTTGAGTCAGATGGGGAGTTAAAGTCTTGTCCTTTTCCCAAACCAAACCCACCTCCAACCTGCCCACTACTGGCTTTAACTGGGGCTAGAAGGCAGATGGCCCACCAACCTGATATAAGGAGGCAGGTTGAAACTTTAAATATGAGTGAGCCGCATTGTCATTCAGGTTTTCAACTTTGGGTTTCCAAGTGCCAGATAACCTGGCAACAACTTTCTCATGGTGAGGACTTGGTGGATTCAGGCAGTAAGTGCCATCATACTATCCTCCTGGATCCAAGTGCCTGAGATGCCTCTGTGATTGGTTCCTCCTCCCCCGTCATCATTCATGACTACTGATCTCATCTACGAGGCTCCCGACCAACCCCAATTTATTGCTCCCACGCACCAAAAGGCATCTGACAATCCCATCAGTAACAGTTGGACTCCAAGCTCTAAGCAAAGTCCTGTGCCAGGTTGGTGCTGGACTCCTCCATGCTCCTTGACATTGACTGCAGGTTTCTGGCAGGCTTCCCAATACACTAAGCATTTCATATGTAGAGGAGCAGCTGAAAGTGGAGCGCATTGTTGCTTTTAGATGCATAATATGTGTGTGTCTCTGTCAATAAAAGCTAGTAAATGAATAAAGACTCGGTTCCGAAGCTCTGATATCCATGTTCTAGCAAAAGGTAATGTGATGCAGGAAGAAGGGTAAGAGGTGCTTGCAAACACCATCTTCATATTGTAAATAAAAAGGGAGTATGGGATGAGAGGGAAGAGGGATGTGAGAAGCAGGATTAGGTGTGCAACTTCTGCTACCGTCAATGATTTCAGCCATGCTTGTGGCCAAGGCTTCAGCAATGGCTGTTCCAATATTAATCAGCACTGTCTCCTCCATGGAGGCTCTGGCATGCAGATTTGCCTGTCCCCTTCTGATTAGCTCCTGCTGCCTCTGGTTGTGCATCACCTTTTTCTACATTCCCAAATCAGAATGGAAAATAAAGCAAACTCTAGTTGTGATAAAATGAATAAGAGACCAGCCAGTTTTCCGCAATACTGTGCAAAGATTAGTACTTTTCCCTGAAAATTATTGCAATGGATACAGCAACAAACAAGGAGAAAGAAAAGACAAACAAATTACACAGGTGCCAGTTATCAGACTATCGGAGAGAAGATAACAGAACTGTCCATCTTGTAATTGACAAGATATGACATGAAGCAGCCTCCTGTATCTAGCTAGAAATGTGGTGGATGCTGATGACAACAGTGCAGCAGATGACTGCTAATTTGAATGAAAAAATATATGCTACTGCTTAGGTACTTGCAAATCAATAGAAACTCATTGCAAAAATATCCCATGGCAATAATTTCCATGGAGAAAGGCAACAGATTCTAACTTTGCTCATACCTTCTTGTGGTGCCTAACATTTTTATTTAAAAAATCTAGCAACAACATATTTGTTTTTGCTGTTCCATAAATAATAAGATGTTAGGTATAAATAAAACTTCATATTGCTAATAGATCTTAATACCTTTCTGATACATCTAATTAACATCATGCATCAAATCCCTTACGATTATCTTTAACTGAGTATCAAGCAAGATGAATCAAGTTATGTCTGTTATAGAAACATGGGAAATGTGATTTGAATTATAAAATGGCATTTAGTTAACTAATTAATGCAATGAATTACTAATGTGACACAGCTTTCAAATGACTTGGGGATCAGCGAAGCCAGTGGAATACATGATTATCCACTCAGGTGAAATTGATCATACTGGGCACAACAGAAGCAACCTTTATTATAAATATTAATTTCCTTTTCTCTTCTTTTGATATTTTTGCCACTGCCAGATGCTTTCAACATTGATTGTGAAACTCCTGACATTGCTTTAGTGCAATTATATTTGTTTTTACTATTTAGTTTTTCACTTTTTTGGGGGTACATTCCCTCACACACACCTACATTAATTTCCCCTCAACCTTCACCAATCCTTGTCATCACGTGAGATGGTTCTGGGTCACAGAGCTCTCCATGACTGACCTCACCACCATATCGTTGTTAGACGGATGGGCATCATTCAACATAGACTATTGGTTATTTCCAGTTTTTCTTCACCAAGATGGAACTACTCATTTTTTTTTACACGTTACTCCATTCAGTAGTCCAGACACCTCGCAAAATTCGCCTGACTTAGCTGTATGACTTTAAAAATTATTTTGCAATGTTACAGGCTCTGTGTGCCTGCTTTCACATATATGAGAACAATGTATGTAGGGGCAAGAGTAAGCCATTCAACTTCTCCATCCTGTTCTATTAAATATGATCATTATTTATCTGTACCTCAAATTCCATTTACCCGCCATTGTTCAATATCTCTTGATATCCTTGCCCAATGAAAATCTATCGATCTCCACTTTGAAAAGGTTATATGTTCCCACATCCACAACATTTTTGGGGAAGTGAATACCAGATTCCCATGACCCAGTGTGTGGAAAAGATGTGTTCCCCTGTCACTCCTGAATAGCCTAGTGCTAATTTAAAAACTGTGTCCCTTTTGTCCTGAATTCCACCACCAGGGAAATAGCAGGCCAGATTGTGCCATCCTGATATGTGGCCGAATCGAGACTGGCAGGCTTTGAAAATGGTGGCCAGGACCCGATTCTGGGATTTCCGCCCACATTCTCGGTGCTGGCAATTTTCATTGCCCGCACCCAGCTGTCCTGACATTGCAGGCTGAATTGCGTAAGTGGGAATTTCAGACCTTCTGCAATTTTTAAGGAACTGGGTCGCTTTTGGAAGGTGAAGTGGTTCACAACAGCTCAGAAGTGTCGTGAACCATGGGGGAACCATGGTTTGGAGTAAGAAGTCTTATGGCAGCTAAGTTCAAAAGGTGTTGCCAATTTCACATGCTTTAATGAAACGCTGGATCATAAGTTATATATGTTTTAATACAGTGATTGAGGATAGGGCTTTGCCTTGAATAGATAAGTGACCATTAAACTGAACATCGTTATGAAAGTGCAAAAGTTTTTAGTTGCATTAGAGTACATCATCCACTCAATAAAGTGCTCATCTGCATTGCGCAGTAATGAAATTCCGAATTGATTGTGTGAATTATCCCCTTTGCTGTCATGTTTTCCTTGATGTTTAGCTCAGCCATCTGTTTGGCTATTTCAAAGCTTTGACAGATGGCTGAGCATCTGTCTACAAAAGCTTTGATGTATTCAGTTCATGAGGTTTTGTTGAAACAGCTATTGAAAGGAATCTCATTATGAATGCTTGGCTGAGTTCCAAACACACTAATGGATTCAGCTTAACAGCTTGGCTATTTTCACATATTTATGAGTTTTAGAGGATTATAGTTTTTAAAGTTGATTCTCAAACACTTTTTGTTTATTTTGACAGATTTATGAGCTTCTCAAAGTTATTATAGGGCTTGTGAGTTTTGTTTATAGTAAATATTTAGTGAGTGGGTTGGGTAGGTATGGGGGATATGAGGGATGAAGAGTATGGGACTGACGGTAGGGGTGAGTGGTCTAGGGGTGAGGGCTAGAAGACCTCATATGCATCTCCAGAACTGGATCAATCTCTCAGTGAAAGTAGGTAGGCCTTTGAAACTGACTGCCTCAGCATTAGCCATCTCTCCAACTCCAACTCTCTGACTCCAACCTATCTCCGACTGCCTGCTATGAAAATAGCATGGATGAACAGGAGGTGGGATCACGATATTGGAAAATCCTGCAACTCCTGATTCCTGCCTCGTAGATTAAAATGTGGTAGATGTATCTACTCCACCAACTCCTTGAAATTCTTCCAATTAGATCACTCCCCCCTCCATCTATCTCAATTCAAGGGTGTATAAGCCAGATTTATGCAACCTGCCCACTTAAATTAATCCTTTCAGCCCTAGTAATATTCTAGTGAGTCTGCATTGCACCCTTTCCAAGCTCAACATATTTTTCTTGAGGTTTTGTGTCTAAATCTAAACTCAGTACTTCAGATAGGGTCTAACTGATACAATTGGGCATAATTTCCTCGATTTTGAATTCCAGCCCCCTTGAGCTAAAGGTCAATATTAAATGAATCTTTTTGCTTGCTTTTTGTACCTGTGCACTAGCTTTTATTGATTTTTTGGCCACCTACAAACCAAAATTCTTCTTCTTCTCGATAGCTCCTAGTCGTTTGCCATTTTTAAAAAAGATATTTGGCTGGCTTGGAACCAAATAGTTCATCTCACACTTCTAGACAATAAACTCATCTGTCAAAGTTTTCTCCCTCTATTATCCACTTAATACATCTACATCTTCCTTTGTAACTTCATGATCCCATCCATATAACCCACTGCCTCCTAACCCCTAGGCTACATTTTCACTCCCAAGTCAGGACCTCAAGGGTTGGCAAAATTCCTGACTCCACAAACCTGACTTCGGAGGAAATGCCCCAGATTTTTGGATTATTGTTCCCGATGGTGGGTTTGGGGGGGCTGGTATTAATAGGAGTTGGGACCGCTGCCCCAGAAACATTGCGGAAGCAACCACAGGGGCTGCTGGGACTTTTGCTGAGACTTTCTCCCAGTTACAATAAAAAAACAGCCCCCCCCAGCCCTCACTCCTTGAGCTCCCTCCCCCCAAATACTCTCCTTGTCCCATCCATGCCAAATCATGTCAGCTCATGTCCCCCACCCATCGCCATGCCCCTCATGCCCTCCATGCTAACCTATGCACCCTACCCATCCCCATTGGCCCCTCATACCCCACCATGCCAACCTCTGCTCATCTAGCCACCCCTCATTCCCATGATGCCAATTTATGGCTCTCTAACCACACTCCATGGCTTTTTATAGCCCCTTTGCCAACCTAATGTCAAATTATGCTAACGCATGACCCCCCACTTTTCCCATTGGTACCATTTTTGCCATCCATGCAAACTCATCCAGTATCTACCATGGGCAGACCTTGGGAGCCATGGTGAATTGAAATAAAATAAAATTCTGTGTCTATTACAGACTTCACTATTTTCTTGAAAAGACTCTATTCATAACCCATTTAATTTATTTAAATAATTCAAATACTTAATCCCTTATGAAAAAAAATTCCTTCATGTACTCAATCCTTGAAAGAAACAAACATTTGTAATCATACCCCACATCAAAGACTTTGGGCAGAATCGTCCCAGATTTGCACTAAGTGCAGTAGTTGGTGGGTAAAGCAATGTTTTACCCTGGCGGATTTTCACGCCATATCATCCCAAACCCGCCACATTAATTATGCATTCCTGGGAAACAAGCCGTTTCCATGGCAGGCGGGGTCTCACTCACCTGTCACACCATCACTTCGCTGCTTCAGCGTGCAGGGCACCATATTTCAAGTCCAGCAACGTGCACCTCTCAGTGCTTCCAGCCCACAACTGCTGCAAAGACATGGCCCTGAAAGAAAAAAAAGACTGCAGCCCCTAGGTTCAATGACGCACCCCTTGAGCACCTTTTGTACACTGTGGAGGCTTGCCATGATGTCCTCTATCCCCGCTCTGGCTGCAGGATGCGCAGTAACCTCACTAATCTGGCTTGGGAGGTGGTGGCAGCAGTGGTCAGCACCTACGTCCTTCAAAAGGAGACAGCCATCCAGTGCCACAAGAGGATGAATGATCTCTTCTGATCCACCCTGGTAAGTCACTCTTCTCATCACTCTCAACTCACACACTCACAAACCCATCACACATCCACAGGGCCCTCACTCACTGCTGGTTGAAGGGACATCACCATTTACTCTCTCACACACCTTTATTGTCCTCATCCTGTCCATGGGACTCACCACACACATACATGGCAGGCATACTTATCATCTGGCCTGGCAGGCATCCTGCTTGCAGTCTCTCCATCTCTATTCATGCAGGGCAAACTGGCACACAACAAAAGGGAAAGGTCATAGACTAGTGGAGGAATGCCCAAAATTAAGGTGCTCACTGACTTTGAAAACAGACCCATCCAGCTGGCCGGCGATTACCGGGACGGGTCCTGAGCTGACGATAAGGTCGGCGCTGCTCAACCAAGTAAGAATCCAGCAGTGCAACATCCATCAGACAACCATGCCATGAGTGATGTGTCCTCTTTCAAAGTCCCCTGCCATGCATTAATTATCTCTCCTTGCTTTCACAGGCACATCTGGGAAACAGCTGATGGAGTCCATGACCCAGGCCCTCCAATCAAGCCCCAAAGAAACCTCTGAAGAGGCATTTGGAGGCACCCTCCTTGAAGTCTCATCACAGCACTCACCCACACCCTCCATCAGCACAGAGACTCACACCTCAGTGGGACCTAGTTTTACAGTAGCCTTGGGGTCACAATCTGGCGAGCATATCACACTGCCTGAGCCACAGCTGGCAGAGGCAGGGACTTCCCAGGTGTCTGGCACTCAGAAGACTGCTGGAGGTCAGAAATGTGCTGAGTCTGAGTCAGACAAGCCTCTGGACTCAGTCATGTCACAGTTGCTGGAGCTGAAAAGACAAGCTTGAGAACATCAGGAAGGGATGTTTGCTGCACTCTTCAGATTGCAAGGCACAATGGAGGAGTCCATCTGCCTTCAGGCTGAGGTGATAGCACCAGAATGCCAATGCACCAAGGTCATCACTGGTGGACTGGTAACTGCCATGGAGACCTTGGTCTAGGTCATCGCTGCTGCACTGCTGTGCGGGCTCAACTCCATCGCTGATGCCATAGTTGGACTCCAACGTTGTGTGTGTGAGACAGGTGCAGGGCAGCTCGATCTCACTCTAGCTACCTCTTCTCCTCAATGATTCAGCCAGGGGCCCTCAGGCATCCACAGGGAGGAGGATCAGCAGGTGTACACCCCGGGGCCATTCATCCAGGTGACTCTGGGAGTGTCTGGCCCATCCAAATTCCCTCTTCCCACAATCTCAGCAGCTCCAGCTCCACAGGCTGAGGAGGGTGCCATTGTCACACAGCAGGACCCCAAAAGCAGGCTGGGCCCTCAGGTCTTGGCCCTCCAGAGGACACCTGCCAAGGTCATCACAGGCAGGGTGTAGCAGTGAGCAGGCTGCCTCCACCTCTGCTGTGGATGGCCGGGGAACACCAAGACATAGCAGCAAGGTTAGGAAAGTTAAGAAGATGTAGTTGCACAGTCTGGGCACAAGTGTTAGTCACTTGTACATATTGTTCACTATTGTCAATAAACTCCCAAAAATGTCTCCCTGCCTGTGGCTCCTTGTTCTGATGAGCTGTGTTCATGTCATTCAGATGTGAAACCTTTCTGCACAAGCTAAAGGCAGGTGTCTCAGTCCAGGGCCTCTTCCCTGTGCTTTGTGTAGCCTTCAGACTACAGTGATGGTCCTGCCTCACACTCCCTGGAGACATTACTGATACCTGCACCTCAAAGGTGCTTGTCATTGCTGCTAGGATGTAGTGGGCAGGCATCAGAGCTCTGTCATTCTCTCTGTGTGCTCTCAGCACCCATAAGGTGGGGCTGGCTCCCATCTCGTCAGCATCTATGACCAGTCATGCTGTACTCCTGAAGGGGTCAGTGCTGAAGGCGGACAAAGGATCAGACACTTTTAAAGTTTCATGGCTGTGTCTCTGTGATATGACCCTGATTACAGAGCGCAAGCGAGCTACGCTTGGTCAGACAGGAGTCAGACAACCTCCGAGGCTATGTGAAGCTCAATGGATTGTCCTCGCTGCATGTCATCATCATCCTCCTGCAATTGAGTGACTATTAGGGTCTCTGCTGTGTCTCCATGACAGGAGCATTATCACAGAGGGTATGTGCGCTACCATAAGCCAGACTGGAGTCTAACATCCATAGATGCAATCTGTGGATCTATGGCATTTCCTCACTGCGTGTTGTCATCATCCTCCACAAATCTAGCAGCCATGAGGGCATCTTGAGCATGCATGCCTCGTGCCAGTGCAAGGGCCTCAGCTCGTCACTGTCGCCTTCGAGAACCTCCTCACTCTCATCCCCGTTAGCTTCTTCCTCATCGGAGGAGACCTCCAGCTCCTCATTGGAGGAGACCTCTAGCTCCTCCACCTCCTCCTCAGCCAGCTCCTCTCCCCTTTGCAACACCAGGCTGTAAGGTGTTCAGCAGATGACGATGATGCGTGACACTCTCTGTGGACTATATTGCAAGGCTCCACCAGACTGGTCTAGGCACCAGAACTTCAACGTCAGCATCCCGATGGTCTGCTCCACCAAGTTGCGAGTTGCAGTAGGAGCCTTGTTATGCCTTCGCTCTGATGCAGTCTGAGGTCGCCACATGGGTGTCATCAGCCATGGCCTCTGTGAGTAGCCCTTGCCCCCAAGGGACTATTCCTGCAGCTTCTTTAGACCCTCAAAGACTTCAAGGATCTGTGACCAACTGACAATGTAGGAGTTGTGGACGCTCCCTGGAAACCATGCACAGACCTGCAGGATGTGTTTGTGATGGTCGCATACCAGCTGCATGTTCAGCGAATGGAATCCCTCGTGGTTGACATACTTGACTGCATGTTGCGATAGAGATCTGAGCGCCACATGAGGGCAGTTGATGGCACCCTGCACCTGTGAGAAACCTGAGATCGGGGCAAATCCAGTCCCTCTTGCATCCTAGTTGTCCTGGTCTCAGGCAAAATACACAAAGTTGTATGGCCTCGCAAAATGGCACCTGTAACCTCATGGATGCATTTGTGAGTGGAGGCTCGAGAGATCCCACAGCGGTCACTTTGGAGCCCTGAAAGGAGCCACTAACGTAGAAATTGAGCACCGTGGTCACTTTCATGGCCACTGGCAGTGGATGCCCTCCATGTCCACATGGTGCCAAATCCTGCTGTTGTTGGCAGATGAGACCGACCAGCTCCCTAGACATGCGCATTCTTCAGCAAGACTGGTTCTCGGTCATCTGCAGGAATGAAAAGTAGTGTCTATAGACCCTGGATCTAGCGAGGCGCTGACCAGCAACAGCTTGCTGTGGCTCTTCGGTGGTGTGTGCAGGAGCCCCAGCCGCCCCTTCTTCCTGTGGGTGCTGTTCCTCCCTCTGCACAGCCAGGCACGTCAGCTGCTCTCTTCTCAGTCATCTACAATCTCTGTAAGCCATGAGGCATACAGCTAGGTCACTAGGCTCCATGATCCTGATGTTGTATTCCTGCAGGATGAAAGAGAGAGACATTTGGGTTAGTAGGGGTGTACTAAGAACCTGTCCTGGTTAATTGAGAAGGCCCCTTAACGCATCCTGGAGAGACTGGCCACCAGTTGGATGGCCAGAGATTAGAGCATTGCATGGCTCCCCAAAACCCCACCCACCTCCACCCCACCGATTGGTGACATCTTTACCCACTGGACTGCATGCTGTGCTCTCAGCTCAGGTGCAGGCATTCTCCTAACCCATACTGCAAGGCTGCACTGTTAGCTTGAACCATGGGGAAGAATGGTCCAAACTGGGAAGATGACATTACAAGGGGCTGTGAGCGCCTCTGCCAGTGACTGCTCCGTGGCCAGCTTTAACAAGGAGATTGTACAACTTGCTCAGGTGCCCAACTATTCCGCAGTCCACTAAAATGCTCATTACTTTGCAGTCTGTGCCCAATGGGTGAAAAGCTCTGGAGCACTTGGTGGCACTTCAATGCCTCTGCGTTGCCTGAGTGGGCAGAGAAGCTCAAGGCCCGACTCCAATCATATCAATATGGCAACACCTGAACCGTCTCAAATGCAGAGGAATGGTCACTTTATATGAGGTTTCCCTAATGTGTGGCCGCTTTCTTCTCCCAAACCAACCTCCCACCCCGTAAGTGCTTGCACACTACCTTCAACTGCAGGGCAGCCCTTGTCCCCCCCACCCCCAACAAGTTGCCTCAACCACAAGGCAGCCCTTGCACCCCACCCCTGACAAGTTGCCTCAATCACGAGGCAGCCTTTGCACCCCACCCCATGCGCCTCAACTTGAAGTCGAACAGGTGACCCTCTGAGTTCCCCTCAAAGTGCAGCCCACCAACTGCATGCTTTTTAAATGCTGTTGTGAGACATGTTGACATGCAATCATGCTGACGTGGGCAGAGGGTGGGGAGGATGATTCCAGCGGGCTGGGTTTTTAATGATAGGCAGATGTAATATAATGAGGTTCCCAATATCTGATGGTGGGAAACAAGGCTCACCATCGGTGGGTGGAGCGAACGATCGCAAACTGGTTTCACGACATCGTGAAACTGATTTCTGGCTTTCTTGCCATGTTGTCTGCTCACGCCACCGAACACGACCAACGCCAGCGGGTACAGACGATTCTGTCCTTTAGAACCACTTGGAGCTATCAGTCAAACTGTGCATTTACAGGCCCCCACTGTGATAATGATAGATCAACCTATGGAATTAGTCATGCAACACTAATCCTATAATGATAACCCTCAGGCTTACGTCAACAGACAGCTAGTGAAATTGTAAACAGACACAGCATACTTTTTTTTTCAAATAATTAAAGGGCTTCAGAATTTAAATGACTTGACTGTTCCACTGAGCTTATCCACTTATCACCCACTTCATGTCTGCACTGAACAATCCAAAAGGGCTCCTGACCTCTCCCAAAGGGGTACCTGGACCTCTCCAAAAGGGTACCCCACCTCTCTAAATAACTCTGACAGCTTTAGACCTTTTCAGCAAACGTCTTAAACCCTCAGGCCATATTTTGGACATCCCACTTACAAAAGTTGCATCTGTTTGAAAGCAGCTTCACTTTTACACGTGCAGCTGCCTCTGTGAACCACGGACATGTAAACTACAACCTGTGTCCTCCATGGCCCACCCCCCCACCACTGGCGAAAATGGTGGGTGCTGGGTCCGGGGGCGGGACTTGCGGAATCAGGAATCTGGGGCTATTTTGGCTAAGGCATGAAGCCCTTGCGGCTCTGCGAAAATTCAAGCCTTAGTATCTTATGCAAACTTTGATATACAATCCTCTCTTTCTTCATCCAAATCATTGATATATATGGTTAAAAGTTGAGGCCCTTATATAATCCCTGGGGAATACCTTTTGTTACATCACCCCTGTCAGAGTATATTCCCTTTATCCCTACTCCATCTCTACCTTCTAACTAATTTTTAACCCATGACACAAGGTTTTCTCCAATTCTGTGTGCTTTTATTTTTACTATTAATCCCTTATGCGAAATCCTATTCCATGCCTTCTTTGAAGCCCATATTGATAATATCCATGGATACTTTCTTGTGAACTGTTTTTGTGACAGCTTCAATAAAAAATCTTAGATTACTTGGACATGACCTACCCCTCACAAATTCATGCTGACTCTCGGATTCACTCATTATTACTCAAATGCTCAATCAGTGATGCTAGATTCCAGTAGCTCTGTACAGATTGCATTAAACAACTGAAATGATATGTTCCTGATTCTCCCTCTCTTCCTTGTTAAATAATGGAGTGACATCGAAAGGCAAACTTCCTGAAACTGGAGAGCTTTGGAAAATGATTAAATCATGGATTTGGGGCTTCTTTCGAGGGTGGCCAATCAAAAGAAGCCCCTAAGGAAGTTCTTGGCAACAGGTTCACGGTTATAATTCTGTCAAATGTCAAGTTCCTAAGAAGGGATCAAGTTGAGGTCAAATTTTTCTCCAGATGCAGAAAGAAAAAAATCAATTTTTAGGCTATTTTCAACTTGCAAATAGCTCAAGAGCAGTCAACTTGACAGAAATCTATGAACAGGTTGGCTACCTGTCGTCTTATAGTGTGTGGCATTGAGGAAATATGCAAAGTTGCAATAAAAAATTTGAATTGTTTAAACTGTTAAGATATGCATTGCTCAGCCAGTTTTTAGACATATTTAAATCTCATGGTTGTCACATTCCACAGAAAACTTGCTTTGAAACACCATCCAGACAAAAACCTTGACAACCCAGATGCATCTGATAAGTTCAAAGAGATCAACAATGCTCATTCAATATTGTCAGATATAACCAAACGAAACATTTACGACAAATATGGCTCCCTGGGACTCTATGTAGCTGAACAGTTTGGTGAAGAGAATGTGAACACGTATTTCATGCTGTCTAGCTGGTGGGCGAAGGTTTGTTTTTTTCTTTTATTTTGTTTTATTGTACAGTAATATTTTGTGGTGCTATAAGTTACATCAGTGCTGCAGTTTGAAAAGGTCAGAATTCAGAAAGAGGGAAACTGAGATTTTCATGGTTAAAAAATTAAGTACTATCAATGTAACATGTTACAAAGGTTGGTTTACATATAGGTTCAAAATGTAACGTGCAGTCTAAGCACACAGACGGCACGAAGGTTAAAAAAAAAGGTTCCTTTATTCCACTGGCTTCAAAATTGTAGCAACTGTCAAGGGAAAGCATAGCTCCAAGAAACAGCTATTTACAGAGAATATTTGCCACCGATGCCCAGATCTCTGTCCTAGTCAGGATCTCGGCTCCTCAGGGCAGCACTCACCAGGTGCATTCAGGCTTGTCCTGCTGCCAGCCCCTGGTGGCCATCCTGCTCCCCTCTCTTTCCCTATGAGGCTTCTCAGACTCGGGGTGCTGCCAGTCAGTATGATCTAGGTCCCAATTCCCTTTCTTGGTTCTTTAGCCATCCTTGGGGGCTTCGAGCTGCCCTAGACTCCTGCCACACTGCCAATCACCAGTCCTGGCTTTGTCCTGGCTGTTTTTTCCCTTGCTTCATGACATCTAATTCTGCCCCTCAGCTTGACAAAGACACTGCTCCTTGTAGGGAGGGCTCCAGAGGGCCTGACCAGTCTCTCTGCTTGGTGTTCTCCCCCACCATCGCCAATTGCTGCCGGAAGCCCCGCTGCAAAAAGGTATGCAATGTCTTGCCTATCCTGTATATGTCACTTGGCCCAAACCCTTTCCTGTGTAAACCGATCCTGTGTTATGTTAAAGTTTTAAATGACTCGGTGATTTTTCCAATGGAAATTATCACAGGGCTCTCCCACTCTCTTGCTACAACTTTGGCAGAAGATCAAGAGAACCCCTGGAGAAAGTGGGCAAGGGGGACAATTTCCATTATAAACTGGCACTGGGCAATCATCATCGATCAAGTCATGGGCCTGATAACCTCACCAGAGGTCAGAGCCATTTTCATAGTCAGGTCGCTTATGAATCTGATTTGCAAGCGACAAGTCCAAACTAGCACTCAAGGCAGCTCACAACTGGAGCGTGGCAAGTGCATGAATTTCATCAAATCCGCGGCAAACCTGAATCAAACATTGTTTCTCTTCCCAAGCCCCAGTCGTGGGAGGTGGGGTGGGAATATTTTTGTGAGACCAGATGGTTCATTCGTGCTGATCCTGACTCTACAAAAGACAGAAACTTACCATTTATTTTGTGCAGCTTGTAGCACTCCTTTAAGAACTGCTGGACCTAATACCAATGGGCAGAACATGGGTTTCACATACTCCACCTACTGGTACCAAAAAATTGCTTTGGAAACCCATATACATCACATTCTAATGAAACTGCTGCCTTAAACCAGCCTGGTCTGGTTGCTCATTTCCTTGACCAGTTGTAAATGGCAGCAGGAGGATCATAATCCCAAAATGGGCATAAGTTCAGCGATGTAATTTTCAGGAGGCACTTATCCCATTCCTCCTGCTGGAGACAATGAAAATCATCCCCAAAGTAAATGAGCATGCACACCATTTGTCAGGTTGTTTGCACCAAAGCTACATTGGGCCATTGGGAGAATTTCCATGGAAATTTTACTCCCTGATCTTTTCTGGTCTTCCCCATGGAGGGCAGTGATGAAATCAGAAAGTCACTGTAGAAGTAACCATAGTAATGGTATTAGACCCAATCACTCTGCAGTACACCATGTAGGAGTGCTGATGTCCTGCATCATCGTGCAATTCCGACATCACAGAATTGCTCCAGTGCAGAAGGAGGCCATTTAGCCCATCATGTCTGCATCAGATCTCCAAATGAGCAATTCACCTAGTGCCATTCCTCTGCCTTCTGCCCCTAGCCCTGCACATTCTTCCTTTTCAGATGATAGTCTAATTCCCTTTTGAATGTTTCAGTTGAACCTGCCTCCACCGCACTCTCAGGCAGTGCATTCCAAACCCCACCCACTCGCTGCATAAAAACATTTCTCCTCATGTAATTTGTAAAAGAAGCATAAGTGACTTTAAATCTGTGCCCTCTCATTCTCAATCCTTTCATGAGTGGGAACAGCTTCTCCCTACTAACTTTGTCCAGACTTCTCATGATTTTGGGGAAGGCCGGAAAAGATCAGGGA